>NC_048600.1:113380504-113680504 GCF_003668045.3 Cricetulus griseus
GCACGGCCAAAAAGATCACTAGGAGCGGGCGAGCGACAGGGGCAGCAACACCTCTGACCATTTTTATTTTCTCCCCAGACCCCTTTGCTGATGCAAGTAAGGGTGATGACCTGCTTCCTGCTGGCACTGAGGATTATATCCATATAAGAATTCAACAGAGAAACGGCAGGAAGACCCTCACCACTGTCCAAGGGATCGCTGATGATTACGATAAAAAGAAACTAGTGAAGGCGTTTAAGAAGGTAGGTCTGCAGAAAGTGCGTTGTCTGCAAGGGGAGAGGGAGGGTGCAAAGCAAAAGGGATTAAATGCTGTTGCCTGGCTTCATGTTCTGCACCCTTTATGCTTACAGAAATTTGCCTGCAATGGTACTGTAATTGAGCATCCAGAATATGGAGAAGTAATTCAGCTACAGGGTGACCAGCGCAAGAACATATGCCAGTTCCTGATAGAGGTGAGAACGGGCCTGCCTCAGTACTGTCAGCCTTTTTATTTAAGGTGTGGGATTCCTAAGTTCTGTAGTCTTACCGTTGAGAGTTTAGATCTCCGGTCCTTCCAAACCCATTCAAGATCTTGCAGGGGTCAGAAGGGAAGCTGAGGTTTTAATGGTGTGCCCTCCTTACTGGGATTCCTCTAGTCTGGTGTAGTGGGGAAAATGGTGGTTGGTGTGTTCACAGACTTGACTCCTGTCCTTTTCTCTCTGCAGATTGGACTGGCTAAGGACGACCAGCTGAAGGTTCATGGGTTTTAAGTGCTTGTGACTCTCTGAAGCTTAAGTGAGGATTTCCTTGCAATGAGTAGAATTTCCCTCCTGTCCCTTGTCACAAGTTTAAAAACCTCACAGCTTGTATAATGTAACCATTTGGGGTCCGCTTTTAACTTGGACTAGTGTAACTCCTTCATGCAATAAACTGAAAAGAGCCATGCTGTCTAGTCTTGAAGTCCCTCATTTAAACAGGTCAAGCAGTAAGCCCTGGCAGTGTCCAGCCTGAAACAAAGCAATAACAATGTTTCAGCCAAGCCCAGAGCCCCAAGTATATAAGCTATGTCTATCCAGAAGCCCCTCAGCTCTCCCTCTACAGAGTCCCCTGCCCTAGGAGAAAGTCACCGGGTAAACAAGAGAATGGGTAACACCACAGCAGCAGAAGGGAGTCTGGCAGAGTTCAGAAAGGGCCACCTTTCCGAAGAGGTCATGGACATACGGCTGGCCACCGGTTAATCTTATTAGCTGGATACACCCTAGCCAAGGGATGTCAAAACACCTGAAGGATGAGGCCAGCCTAGTATCAATTAAACTTATGACAAGGGAACAAATACCAAACGATAGATGGGTCATGTGGCTAGCTGTAAAGGTTTCAACTCATTAGTAGCAGCTGCCCAGTGCCATGTGAAGGAACAAACTGGTTTTTGGTTTTCTTTTCCCTTTCAGTTTTAATGTTATGTAATGTATTTAAACCCTTATTTAAATAAAACTTGTTTTAAGAAATACCTGATGTCTTGTTGAGTCACACTTGCAGAAAAGAATCACAAGATCGGTTCCACGGAAAGCGTTTATCCAAAGTGTGCCTTCCCATTTGTCATCCTCAATGGACAGTGTTCTGTAGCTAACAAGGCACCTTAGATAACTGGAGTGATGTAGTTGGGCTTTCTTAGCTGTGGGAGAAGCTTTGTAACATGTTAGAATGATTGTGCTCGAATAGTTTCTCATGGCCTTGGCTCTGGTTCAGGTTTTTTTGGTTTTTGTTTTGTTTTTGGAGACAGGGTTTCTCTGTAGCTTTGGAGCCTATCCTGGCACTCACTCTGGAGACCAGGCTGGCCTCCAACGCCCAGCTGGTTCGGGTTCTTTATAGAGACAAGCCTCCCTGAGTAACCTCGGCTGGCCTGGAGTGATTATGTGGATCACCTTAACTTCCTCTGCTGGTAAAGGTGATGTATTCCTAATGAAACACCTTCACAATCTGAAGGTTACTGCCTGCAGAAGAGATAGATGGTTTTTCTGACAGGATCTTTTGCTAGCCAGTTTGTGTAGCGAAACAGGCAAAGAGTGGAATCTGGTTTGGAAGAATCTCAAGGCTGAGCCAGTGCTAAACAAGGTCCCACCAAAAGTATTTGACACTAGTGTGTGGTGGTACTATTTTAAAAAGCTAAGGAACTTGATCCTTAGAAACAAGACAACAATCCAGTGGGGTGACTGGTTTCCTACCTATTGTGGGTGATGTGAACCAGGGCCCTGGCTTGCTAAGTAAAGGATTACATCTCAAACTACAAAAGGACTTTTCCTACTTTGGTAGTGAATCCTGGGGACCTGTATGGTGTGAAGAGAACTGGCTCTCAAAGGTTGCCCTCTGATTTCCATATACCTCTACATGAAGCGAACTGCAGGATACTATTTAAAAGTGGGGGTCCTGGGTGTTATTCTTTTGTTTAAAAAGAAGAAAAGAGAAATTGCTGAGACGGACATATTGACTATAAGTTTATTATAAGGCCTGGTAGAATGGGGAGACTAAGAAGAGGAACAGGATAATGGCTGACCGCCATGGCAGGTCACCATAGAGAGACAGAGCGGGGAACAGAGAGACGGGGGAGCACATACAGAGAGAGAGAGAGATGGGAGAGAGAGAGACAGACAGAGTAAGAGAGAGTAAAGGGGCAGAGAGAGCGTAAAGGTGCAAGGGCCTATCTTTTAAAGGGGTCCTCTGCACCTGCATGCAGACTTCTTTCCCATGGAACCTTGGGCTGACCAGGGTATTGCCTGAGTGGATTCCACCAGGTAACAGGGGCAGGCCAGCATAATGCCTGAACCTTTCACTGGGTCAGTGTTTTGTGAGGATATTTCTGTCCTGTGGTCCATACATTCGCAAGAGTTAAGTCCTTGGTGTATGTGGTGTGCTGTGGTGGGAACTATGGAGTATGTGAGAGCATGACAGGGAACAAAGGGTTTGGTAAAGAGGTGGATTTCAGGACTCCGGTGTGTCTACACTCGAATCTCAGGAAGGAAGACTTCCTAAAAGAGGACTTGGCAGAACTGACTCCCACAAGTTGACTTCTGACCACGAGTGCCATGGCCTACATATTTTTTGAGAAACTAGCCCTGGCTGTTCTGGAACTCCTTATGTAGACCAGACTGGCCTCAAGCTCAGAGATGCACCTGCCTCTGCCTCCCTAATGCTGGGATTAAACAGCTTCTGGAAATGCTTACAAAAGATGTGTCAAGTGCCAGGTGTTGGTACCGCACACCGTTAATCTCAGGACTCGGGAGGCAGAGGCAGGCAGATCTCTGTGAGTTCGAGGCCAGCCTGGTCTCCAGATCGAGTGCCAGGATAGGCTCCAAGCTACGCAGAGAAACCCTGTCTCGAAAAACCATATATATAATATATATATATATATATATATATATATGTGTGTGTGTGTGTGTGTGTGTGTGTGTGTGTCAAGTTCTCAATTTGTTTATTCTGTCGAAAATGAAAAGTACTGTTCTAGCACAAGAAAAACAGATCCAAATATTTACTGCTAGTCCACTTCTTACTTCTTAAAATGAAAACCAGACCTGGTGGTACAGTCCTGTGATCTCCGCTTCTCAGACTGAGGCAAACCGATCACAAGTTCAAGGTCTGCCTGGTCTCTAACTTTGCAAAATTTTAAAGATTAAGCTGGGTGGTGGTGGCTGGCACAGGCCTTTAATACAGCACTCAGGAGGCAGAGACAGGCAGTGAGTTCAAGGCCAGCCTAGTCTATGGAGTGAGTTCCAGGATAGGCTCCAAAGCTACAGAGAAATGCTGTCTCCAAAAACAACAACAAAAGATTAAAAGAACTGGGGATACAGGGTAGTGATAGGGCACTTGCCTAACATTCCTGAAACAAGTTTCAATACCCAGCAAGAACAGAAAAAACAACAAAAAAGGCCAACTAAAATTGCACAGGAATCCACAAAAATGACTAAAATCTAATTCAGGAACTGAATTAACCATCTTGCTTGTTCATCTATCTCAGTAGTGTCCCCTGGTGGCATTAGTATAAAATACAGGTTAGCCTTTGTCACTGAGATATTTTTTAAGATTTACTTTATGTCTATCAGCACACTTACCTGCATGTACACCTTTGTTCCAGAAGAGGGCATCAGATCCCATTACAGATGGCTGTGAGCCACCAAGTGATCATCAGGAATTGAACTCAGGACCTCTGAAAGAGCACCCAGTACTCTCAAGTGCTGAGCCATCTCTCCAGCCCACTGAGATTGTTTTTAATGGACTTCTGTGTTGTCCAGGCTAGCCTTGATTGAATTCCTGGGCTCCAGGAGTCCTGCTGAATTGGGACTACCTGTGCAGGTCACAAAGCCCTCTTAATCATTTTTAACTTCAAAAGATCCATATAGCCGGGTGTTGGTGTCATACGCCTTTAATCCCAGCACTCGGGAGGCAGAGGCAGGCAGATCTCTGTGAGTTTGAGGCCAGCCTGGTCTCCAGAGAGTGCCAGGATAGGCTCCAAAGCTACACAGAGAAACCCTGTCTCGGAAAAAAAAAAAAAAAAAAAAAAAAGAGAGAGAGAGATCCTTATAGCCTCAAAACATAGCTCATAATACAAGGTTTTAATACTCTTAATGGCTACTGTTTCTCAAATTCCTGTTCTTAGGGATCTTGTTACAAATTGGGTTCTACCTCCCCGCTACCTTTTTTTTCTTTTTAAGATTTTATTTATTTATTATGTATCCAACATTCTTCCATGTATACCTGCACACCAGAAGAGGGCACCATATCTCATTACAAATGGTTGTGAGCCACCATGTGGTTTCTGGGAATTGAACTCAGGACCTCTGGAAGAACAGCCAGTGCTCTTAACCCCTGAGCCATCTCTGCAGCCCTCCCTGCCACCCCTTACAGTCTGGCTCTGTGGGTATTAGCTAAACAATGCCCAGTCCCATAGGCTTTTGAGGGTGGAAGAATTGAAGCTTCATCAAGATTTGAACCCCAAACCCCACAAAATAGGAAAAAACAAATTTGATTTGAGACTGGATCTTAACTTATAGAGACCTTCCTGGCCTGGAACTTCCCACTATGCACTAGTCCTGAACTCAAAGTTATCTTTTGATATCTCCTGAGTTAACTTTTATTTTCTTCTTCTCCCTCGCCCCCAACCTGGAGACAGGGTTTCCACTGTATAGTCTTAGCTGTCCTAGAACTGGCTCTGTAGACCAAGCTGGCCTCCAACTCTGCCTCTGCCTCCCGGGTGCTGGGATTAAAGGTGTTGAGTGGAAGGGCTCAAAGGGAGAAGCTCTCTCTCTCTCTCTCTCTCTCTCCCCTCTCATATATATATATATATATATATATATATATATATATATATATATCTTATTTTTGAGGCAAGGTCCCATACAGGCTAGGCTGGTCTCATATTCACTATGTGAACGAAGATGACCTTGAATTCCCGATCCTCCAGCCTCCACCTCCCAAATGCTGGGACTGCAGGTGAATACCACCATACCCTGCAATTAAATACTTTGTTTTTGCTTTTTTATTGTTTCTTTAGCAAATATTTTTTTACACAAATCTTTCCAAAAGTTACAGATTTCATTGCTAGAACTGAAAATGTTTTATTTTACTGCTGCTTGCCGTAAGTACCTGTGGGTTCATCATATTTTGGATGATTTATAGTTCGAATTGAGATATATATTAGAGCTTCTGAGGTTAAGATATCTGGAACTAAAAAGCCGGTTGTGGCTGGATAATAGTGGTGCACATCTTTAATCCCAGCACTTGGGAGACAGAGGCAGGTGGATCTCTGTGAGTTCCAGACCAGCCTGGTCTACAGAGCAAGTTCCAGGACAGCCTCTAAAGCCACAGAGAAACCCTGTCTCAAAAAACCAAATAATAATATTATTATAATTATTATTATTATTATTATTATTTATTATTATTAGGGGCTGGAGAGATGACTCATCAGTTAAGAGCACTGGCTGCTCTTTCAAAAGACCTGGGTTCAGTTCCCACTAGCAACCATTTTAAATTAGCTCCAGAGGATCTGAAACCAACATCTGGCCTCAAGGGCACTTCATGCACATGGTCCACAAACATATAGACAGGCAAAACAACCATGTATGAAAAAGTGAATAAATAAATCATAGTATGTGTCCTGGGGGATATAGCTCAGTGGTAATGTGCTTACCCAGGATGCACAAGGCCAAACAGTTCTAGACCCTGGGCTTAATTCTCAATATCACTCCACCATCAAAAACAAATATGTGTTGGGCAAGAGGACCTCACAGTGTGGCCAAACCCCCACCACACTGTATTGACTTCCCTTCTCCAGGGATACTGTTACCAAGCCATCACCCAGCCATGGCAGGCCAGATCACTGCAGTTTACATTGTCTTTAATCATCATTCTGTATGGTTAATTTGTGCCCATCGTGGACAATCGGTTAAAAAAAGGAAGAGGTTGGAAAATAATTAAAGCACAGGGCATAAATGTGACAGCCACTGTGTGTAAAGTCATTGATTCTCACTCCATCTCTGTGACATGATCAGAGGCAAGCAGCAGGGAAGGCGACATGCAGGGCTGATGACGTAGGTCAGCTGTCAGTTCACCTTGGAGATGGCACTACAGAGCTGTTGCCTCACCCTGAGCCCGTTAGACCTGCAGACGTTCAAACCCCACCCAGCCCTGCTGAATCAAGGTTTATCTTATCAACATTTATTTAATAAGGCTTCTAACACCTGTTTAGAACACACCATTAACAGACCACCTTTTGGGATCTACAAACTGCTTTTTGTTGTTGTTGTTGTTTTTGGTTTTGTTTGGTTTTTTGTTTTTTTTTTTTTAAGGTAGTAGTTGGGTTCAGTGTGCATGTCTGTAGTCCCAGCTACTCAGGAGGCAAGGCCATAGAAGAGTTTAGGGCCACCTAGAGCAACATAATAGGACTCTGTCTCTGAAGTTTTTGAGACAGGGTCTCCCTGTGCAGCCATGGCTGTCCTGGAACTCACAGAGATCCACTGCCTCTGCCTCTGTGGTGCATTACCACTGTCTGGCTTTTAGTGGGGTTTTTAATTTTTTTCACTCTCTAGTTTTTATGTACAGGTACTGTAGTTCTTTAGATCTGCAGTGAAAGGAGGGCAATAAGCAAGTTCTAAGTGTGGACTGGATAACTGTCTAGATGAAAGGCATACCAGAAGCTTGACCACAATCTCTAGAGGTGACCCAGCCTGCCATCACATCTCCATCAGTCTTGGTTGATGATCTAGAACTGAGTACAGTGGCTCATCCATGTAACTGTATCACTAAGAAAGGCTGAGGCAGGGTTATCAAGTGTTCAAGGCCAACCTGGGTTACAGAGTGAGGCCTTGCCTCAAAAAAATTTAAGAAACTAAGGCTAGGGCTGAGGATGAAGTCAGTTGGTCGAATGTTTGCCTAGCATGAGTGAAACTCTGGACCAATCCCCAGCATCACATAAACCAAGTGTGGTGGTGCATATCTGTTCTCCCAGGACTCAGGAGGTGGAGGTAGGAAAGGCAGGATGTTCAAGAGCATCCTGGACTACACAGCAAGTTCAAAGCCATATGAGTGAGACATTGTCTCAAAGAAATGATAGGCTGGGGAAGGAAGTTGCTCGGTCAGTAAAATGCCTGCCATACAAACATAAGGACCTGAGTTCAAATCTCCAGTGCTCCCATAAAAGTTGGGCATAGAATATGCAACCCCAGTCCTGGGGGATGGCTGGCCAGTCTAGCAGAATCAGTGCACTCCTGTCTCAAAAAATGAGGTGGAGATATGGAGATCAGTTTCGGTAACTATGCGATGTCAACCTCTGGTCCTCACACACACACACACACACACACACACACACACACACACACACACACACACGTACCACATATATGCAACTCACACAAAGTCTCCAGTACTGTAGCACTCAAGAAGCTAGAGCAGGAAAGTCAAGAGTTTGAGGCTAGCCCAACACAGTGGTACAATTCCAGCACTAGGGAGGCAGAGACAGGCAAATCTCTGTGAGTTCAGGGTCAGTCTGGTGTACATAGAGAGTTCTAGGACAGCCACAGCTACATAAAAAGAGAAGATCCAGTCTCACAAAAAGAAAAAAGAAAAAAAGAAAAGAAAAGAAAACCTAGGCCAGGAGTGTGGCACCTGGAACTTTATTATATAGCCTGTTACTCCTTCACCAACTGACTAAAGATGCAAGACTCCTGGGTCAGGGGTTGAGGATATAGTGCAGTTGGTAGACTGCTACCCTAGCTTAAGTGAAATCCTGGATTCAGTCCCCACCACCACACGGACTGAGCATCTATAATCCAGAACTTTTGAAGTGGAAGCAAGAGTATCAGAAGCTCAGGGTTGGGCTGGGGAGATGGCTCAGAGGTTAAGAGCACTTGCTGCTCTTCCAGAGGTCCTGAGTTCAATTCCCAGCAACCACATGGTGGCTCACAACCATCCGTTATGAGATCTGGTGCCCTCTTCTGGTGTGCAGATATACATGGAAGCAGAATGCTGTATACATAATAAATAAATACAATCTTTAAAAAAAAAAAGTTCAGGGTTATCCTTGGCTACATAATGAGTTTGAGGCCAGCCTGAGCCAGGTGAGACCCTGTCTCAAAAAATAAAAATAGGGCTGGAGAGACGGCTCAGTAGTTAAGAGCACTTTTTGCTCTTGCAGAGGGCTGGGTTGGATTCCCAGCACCCACAGACTAGCTCACAATTGTCTCTCCCTAACCCCAGTTCCAGGCGATCCAACAGGCTTGCAAATGTTGCACATATGTGCATATAACAAAATTTACTCACACATATAATATAAAACAAATAAATCTAAAATAAAAATAAATTTTAAAAATTTAACAAAAGATCTTTGAGTCAAAGACAAATAATTCTGTTGCCTACAACATAGCCAGTGGTATGACTTATATAATTCCTTTTGTCCCCTCAAGTTCTGGGGGCCGGGTAACACAGTAGGCACTCAAATGGATATTAAAGATGCTATCGTTTCATTGAAGTTGAGCAATTTTGAGCCCAGAGAATCAGCTTCTGCAGAAAGCAAATTTACTTTTTGTCTCTGGGAGAGACATTACATCCCTCATACTGTGCTCTGTACACACAACCCTGAGAAATTGTGCAAAGAAGGGTCATGCATGGTCTTGCATTTTTGTTTGTTTGTTTGTTTGTTTTTGTTGATGTTTGGTGTTTTGAGACAGGGTTTCTCTAACTTTGGAGGCTGTCTTGGAACTCGTTCAGTAGACCAGGCTGGCCTCGAACTCACAGACATCCACCTGCCTCTGGCTCCAGAGTGCTGGGATTAAAGGCGTGCACCACCACCACCCCGGGTGACCTTGGACTCTTTACACTCTCAACCAGCATATTCAGAGACACTTAGGCCCACAGTAGATGGTGTCCTTCCTTCTCATAGCTATCACGAAACTAATTAGGCCTTAGTTCCCTCGCCCATAAACTCAAACCACAGTATTACCCTCCTCTGGGGGCTATGGTAAGGATTAGAAAACATAATGCCTTCGAGTGCTCATGTAAGCCACCAAACTTCTCTACAGTTCATTTGTCATTACATTGGGAATGGGAAGGTGAAAAATTATTAGTCATCAAAAGCCTGGCATGGAGGAGAGGTGGCTTCCACCATCCACCATCTACAAACTGCCATCATATGTCACCTCTCCAGGTGAAAGGAACAGAGGCCCTCTGATCAACCTTGCATGCCCAGAGGCAGCAGAGTGCTGTGAAGCCTGGAGTGGTGGTGGCCTAGCCCATAATCCTGGCATTTGAAAGGGTACACACTGGAAGAGCAGGAGTTCAAGGTCATCCTCAAATATACACCACCAAGTTCAAAGTCAGCCTAGATTGCATGGGATCCTGTCAATAATAATAATAACAACCCAGCAGTGGTGGAATACACTTTTAATCCCAGCACTTGGGAGCAGAGTCTGGTAAATCTCTGAGTTTGAGGCCAGCCTGGTCTACAAAGAGTTGCAGGACAACCAGGGCTACCAGGGCTACAGAAACACCGTCTCCAAAAAAAAAAAAAAAAAAAAAGAAAAAAAAAAAAAGAAAAGAAAAAGAAAAAAGCAAATGATAATCGTGTTGGATAAATAGAAGGGTAGACGAATGACAGTGAAGGCCAGCAAAGAGTCTGAGTTGAAGGATCTTGAGGAGAAGCTGACCTGAACAGCAGGGTGACAGACTGCTCAGTGACAATGAAAAAGAGGACCGTAAGTGGGCTCAGACAGCTGTGTTCAGGCGCTGATGTCAGCTGACCTTGGGAGTGAAGAGGAGCCGGATCACTTAGGTTGCCAGGCAACAATCCAGTGGCAGATACTTTGCAGTTGAATATAATGGCTACTTTTGGAATTTTCTCTGCTGGGTTTTACAGGGAGAGAGACAAGAGCTGAAAAAGGGATGGTGGTGGCCTCTGCCAGGAAGTGAGAAACAGGCTGTCAGGTTCTGGGCAGGACAGGGTTGGCAATCCAAGCACACCCTACAGCTGAAATGACAGCCTGTTGAGTAGACAGTAGGTAAACCAGCTGCCAGATAGGCGGAGGAACCTGAGGTCACAGCAAAGGTTGACTAAGCAGGAGTTGGGCTTCTAGAAAGGAGATGGGAGATGGGACTGAGAACCAAGAAAGGCAGCCACCCATGAGCTCCAAAAAGACCCGGCTTTGCAGCTCGGCTCCCTCAGCTCTCACCTGTGGGGACTATACCTGGCTATGCCTCACTTCCTCATCCCTGTCTGATCTGCTCTGAGACTGGACTCCAGCCTCACGGGTGCCTTCCAATTAATTTTCCCATTTAAGGCATTAAAATTATTTTCTTTTTTTTTTCTTTTTTTTCTTTTTCAGTTTTTCAAGACAGGGTTTCTCTGTGTAACCCTGGCCACCCTGGAACTAGCTGGGTAGACCAGGCTGGTCTTGAACTCACAGAGATCCATGGTTTTTTGGTTTTTTTGTTTTGTTTTGTTTTTGATTTTTCGAGACAGCGTTTCTCTGTGTAGCTTTCCAGCCCACAGAGATCCATGTTGTGGAATAATCTTTTTATACACTATGAAGATGTGTCACTCATTTGGGCTTAATAAAGAGCTGAATGAAGAAACCTTGTCTCAAAAAGAAAAGAAAAAAAGATTCAGGAAGTAAACAACTGAGAAGCCTCTGGAAGTTCCTAAAACTGAATATACAAGGCTCCTCCCTCCTGAGGTTCTATAACCAGCAAGAAGCTCTAAGGAGACTCAGACCAGGTGAGGCTGGAAGAGGCTGACCTGCCAAGTTGCCTAGAAGACAGCTCTGACCTGTTGAACTGCCTCCAAGTTGTCCAGGGAATTTCAAGGTTCCTGTTCTCGTGAGTCATTGCACTTAGATGGGTTTTCAGTGATGTAGCTGCCCTTGAGTCACGCCTGTTCCTACACGTAGACCCTTACCACATTCCTTGACACAAAAAGAAATCTCAAAAATGTAGTTAAAAAATGTTTTTAAAGAAGAAGCAACTAAAAAAGTAATAAAGGAAAAACAAGGCGTATGCCCAGGATGTGTTGAGGTTAAAGGCAAATACTGCACCATTTTGTCAGCATCCTCAGGTTTGGGTAGCCAAGGATGCCAAGGACAACCGTGCATATACCTCCTTGCCTCACAGGTAGGAAAACTAAGACCCAGAATGTCCAAGTGCCTTGCCTTAAGGCCAGCTCGGAGACCTGAGCCTGGAGCTCCAAAATGTCGTTGGCCTATTCTCTTCACTCACACAAATGCTCATCCTACATGCAGACCTCTGTCTGCATGTCCGGCCTCACCCCTAGGGTCTGCAAAATCTCCAAGCAATAAAGAGATGAAGCCTTGCCTGAGAAGCATGACCTCAGAGGCACAGGTGGCTGTAGGGTGAGAGGGGAGGGGCCCAGGAGAGGCTAAGGAAGGATGGAGGCACCCATGCCCTCTCTGTATGCAGCTGGGCCTCTGAGGGTGGGCACGAAGGTAGCATCTCTAACTCTACCTGAGGACAGCGTCCAGGCTGCCACTCCTGTGGCCCTGACACTCCTAGGGTAAGATGCCCATATTGACATGAACACCTCACAGGTGTCACTCTTAGTCCCATCACACCCTCAGAGCCCCAGCTGCCTGGCGAGGCTGAGTCATCGCCAACCGCTCTCCCTTCCGCTATTAATAACCAATTAGGAAGCTGAGGTATTGGCCTGGCTGACAGCGGTTTTAGCTCATCTATAATGGTTCTGGTTGTGTGGGCGGACCGGAGCGAGCCAGGCGTTGGAGGGGGGTGGTTTACAACTAGAGCCCCGTCTCCAGGGAATATTCATCCTAAAGGAGGACCCTGAAAATGATGGCTGTTTTTGTGCCACTGGACTCTCAACTCATCCAGGCAAAGAAAGCACTAAACATATTTACTTCTTATACAAGAGAGGGCCTTGATACCTGGCCCCTTTCTCTAAGCTAACCCTCCATAATGAGAATAAATTTGGAACATTTGGGGTCTGGGTGGGTGGTTTCTGTTTTTTGTGGTACAAGGGATAAAGTCTGGGCTTTTTGTTTTTCTGTTTTTTTGTTTTTTTGTTTTTTTGTTTTTCGAGACAGGGTTTCTCTGTGTAGCTTTGGAGCCTATCCTGGCACTCGCTCTGGAGGCCAGGCTGGCCTCAAACTCACAGAGATCCGCCTGACTCTGCCTCCCGAGTGCTGGGATTAAAGGCGTGTGCCACCAACGCTCGGCAAGTCTGGGCTTTTATACAGCACAAGCACTCTACTACTGACCTACACTCCTAGCCAGCTCTAAAATATTTGAAAAGTCAAGAACATTTCCCATCAAGCCAGCAAGAAGGTTAAGGTGCTTGCTGCCAAGCCTGACTACCTGAGTTTAAGCCCCATGACTCACATGGTGGAAGGAGAGAAATGACTCCCACAACTTGTCCCCTGACCTCCATTTACAAGCAGTGGCCACATGCACATGCCCCCTCCCCCAAATTAATTAATTAATTAATTAATTAATTAAAGCTGGTGTGGTGGTGCAGGCCTTTAGTCCCAGCACTCAGGAGGCAGAGGCAGGCAGAATTATATGAGTTCCAGTCCAGCCTGGTCTACAGAGTGAGTTCCAGTACAGCCAGAGCTACACGGAGAAACCCTGTCTCAAACAAACAAAAAAAGAGCATTCTGGTCCAGAGAGAAGGCTCAGTGTTTAAGAGCACTTACCACTCTTGCAGAAGACACAGGCTTGATTCCCAGCATCCACATTTGTCTCACATAAAAAAATAATAATAACCCAAGATAATTTGGTCTTTGCAACATTTTTTCCCTCTATGTAGTCCTAGCTGTAGTCCAGGGTAGCCTAGACTCAGAGATCCACTTGTCTCTGCTTCCTGAGTGCACCGCCCCAGCATGTTCTTGGCAATATTTTAACTCTCCGTAATTTCCAAATTCAGTCATTTGGCCTTGTAGAATCTTCTGTTTATACCAAGGGCTGCTCATGGGATCCTTCTTAGGACTTCTGAGCTCTCTGCTTTGTAGGACTGTGTGGCTAAACCGGGTCCAGTCAGATAGGTAATCTAGATTGAGTTTCTGATTTCAGTGACATCTTTGCAATGGGTTCTAAGGATTGGCCTGTGGACATGTACAGGGAAACCATTCTGCCGCCCACATCCCTCCTAGCAGGAACAGGGAAACCATCATTCTGCCTCACACATCCTTCCTAGGAGGAGCTCCAGCCCAGCCCCTCTTCATGAACTCGGATTCAGGCTGGGGAGTGCTCCCTCCATGGGCCTAAGTTTCTTCATTATAGAATAGTCACAATGACACTTACTTAGGTCCTAGGATCATGGCGGAAAGTAACTGCATTCATTCCTGCAGGATTACCTGCGTGTCACACACAGAATTACCCTCTACTAGGACCTGGAAGAGGGCACTCCCAAGTGTCCCACGTGTGTGGATGGGCCTTCTCACATTCCCCTCCCCTCCTGCCCTACGAGGCAGGTGTGAATGAATCCCATTTCACAGAGAAGGCTAACTGAAGTTCAAAGTAGGCAAAGGGGGGAAAGTGCAGAATGTATTAAATTTCCATGGTGATGGGCAAAGTGCTTTGTGCACTGCACTGTCCCCAAACTCACCCTCGATGTTTAGAGGAGAAAACATCTCAACAACTAGAAAAGGGGAGGGCTGGAAAACCTTCCCTTCTTATGGAACCACGGGCCTTTGTGAGCACAACATGTAGAACGCACTCCTGGGGGAGAGGGCTATGCCACTCATCTTTGAAGAGGACCCTTGCCACACACACTTTGCAGTGTCTATAATGACAGTCACCACTGCTAAAGAGGAGACAAGCTGATGTTTACAATAATTGCCATCCCTCTAGCCGGGGGAAGAACAGCCAGGGGGCATAACCTGATCCACAGGCAGAAATCAACCTGGCTCTTTGGAAAGCTTGTAATTTCCGGTTACCATAGCAACACCACTATCTCCATCCCCCCAGGATTCGAGAAGAACTGCTCTCACCCTGTCCTTTCTACCAACCCCCCTCCAATTCCTTCCATCTCTGAGATTTTTGTGATTCAATTAATTACTGTCGATGCCTGCTGGGTTTTGTCTTTTTTTTTTTTTTTTTTTTTTTTAACTTATTCCATCTGCTGAGTCACCATGTCCTGCTCTGGATTAGAGTGGTTATTCACTAGAAGATTTGAGTGCTGGTTGCCATGGACACAGTGCAGCCTGCATCCTTCATCACCTGTTAATTCTCATTGAGGCTGGCTGTGAGTGTGGGTACCACTGCCCTTATACAAGACCCAAGGGACATCAAAGCTCCCCGAGATAAAAAGGAGGGCCCAATGACGCATGAACAAAAGCAATTGTCTAATCTCAACTATGAAAAAATAAAAAACAGCCTAGAGCTTGTTATAATCTTGCAAACCACATTCAGGCAGGAGTTTATCAAATAAACCAAGAAATGTATCATTTTCTTTTCTGGTACATCTTTGAGAAATGCCTTTGTTCACTAACCATTTTAAGATGTATTTTTATGTTGCAAAGTTCTGAATCCTTTATGCAAATCACCATCTACTCCTGAAAGAAAAATGGAGGCGTCTTGAAATGCAAGACCCTCAGGGAGCTGGCTCTGGGTAGGGGGCTGACAAGGGGTCTGATTAGTAGCAGACTCGGGCAGAGGGTACAGGAATGCTGGGTAGATCCAGCCCAACATAGAAGGCACAGGGAGACAGGAGATGCCAAGGGTTTTCCACGGTAAAGGAAGCATAAAGGGGTTCCAAGGCAACCAACATGGCACTCTCAGCAGAAAGAGCAAACCCATCAGGCCATGCATCATTGCTCCTGATAACTACACCACATCCTGTTTTCAAAAGCCCAGTGGAGGGGACAGGGATCAATAAGTCACTCCATACTCACACACTACCTGTCCATCAAGCATCAACATTGGGGACCTTTGATTCCTAGGTCATTTGCTTCATTCTCTTCTCTCCCCCTCCCCACTGCCCCCTGTCATGGGATGTAGTCCAATAGAAGACTTGGAAGCCTGTGACCCAAGGGATAGAGTAGAATGAGCTGTTCTGGAACCCAGAGAGTCTGTCTCCTGTCTGTCCCCTCCCTGTTTCTGCCCTTCCTTTTCCCCCACATCCTGGATGAATAACTGGTTGACATCTCTGTGACAGGGTGAGGCAAGGTGACAGGTTGTACCTACATCTCATGCCCATTTATCTTGCTATGGGGAGTCTGGCCTCACCTGGAAAGAGGGCTTGGGAGGGACCATGAGGGCTTTATAAGGCAGGCCTAGAGCAGCACACAGAGCAGAGCTGACCCAGCTGCCGCAACAGCCATCCATCCGCCAGCTCTGCAGGTGAGAAACTGGGAAGGGAAGGGACAGCAGGGTTGAGAGCTGACAGACCCTCTTCTCATAGAGGCTCCTGGCCAGGGCTCCATCCTGGGGCTCTGGCCTTTGTGTCTGTAGAGGTGGGGCTGTTTCTGTAACCTAGGGTGGAACCAAGTTTCAGCTGTAAGGCTGTTGTCCTCAGTTCCCTTCTGCCTTTCTGCTTCACTCAGGACTCAGCCCCAATCCTAGGGCTCCTGTCAGCTAGGGAAATAAGCAATCAAGCCCCGAGCTCTCCACCACCACCATTGCTAAGATGAGAAAATACCCAGAGGCTAGGCATTTAGCCCAAAGTCATAGAATTTAATAGGCAGGGCTAAGACTGGAACCCATTTCAAGCCCTTTCCTAGGCCAGCGCTACCCAAAAGAACATTCTGTGATAATGGAATGCTTGAGATCTGCAGTGTCCTGTACAGAAGCTACTAGCCACATGGATGCTTATCATCTGGCTAGTTCAAAGGCAGACAAATGTTATGACAATCCATTTAAATTTAAAGAGTCAATAGTGACCACCATATCTGTCAGCCGAGTGGCTCATATTGAACAGAATGGTTCTTACAGCACTGATTTAATTTTTCTTATTTTGGTTTTCCTAGACAGGGTTTCTCTATGTAGTTTTGGATCCTGTCCTGGAACTGGCTCTATAGACCAGGTTGGCCTTGACTCACAGAAATCCTTCTGTCTCTGCCTCTGGAGTGTTGAGATTAAAAGTGTGCGCCAACACTGCCCGGCCTTTCTTTTCTTTTCATTCATTCATTCTTTTCTTTTGGCAATGTATCACTCTAGCCCATATCTGCCCAGCTCTCACAGAGCCTTAAGCTTGGGGCTTTGAGGCAATCCTCCTGCCTCAGCCTCCCGAGGACTGAGATAAAAACAAGAGCCAGCACATCATCTCTGAGCTGTCAACATTCTTTTTTTTTTTTTTTTTTAAGACAGGGTTTCTCTGTGTAGCTTTGGAGCCTATCCTGGCACTCGCTCTGGAGACCAGGCTGGCCTCAAACTCACAGAGATCTGCCTGCCTCTGCCTCTCAAGTGCTGGGATTAAAGGAGTGCACCACCAACGCCCGGCTTCAACATTTCTTTATTAGTCACAAATATTTTTCTCCCACAGAAAACCTCATCTGAGAACTTCGTCATGAAAAGATAATATCTTTTTTGCTGTTGTTGTCGTTTTGTTTTTTGTTTTTCCAGACAAGGTTTCTCTGTGTAGCCTTGGCTGTCCTGGAACTTGCTTTGTAGACCAGACTGGTCTTGAACTCAGAGATCTGTCTGCCTCTGCCTGATGAGTTCTGGGATTAAAGACAGGTGCCACCACCACCCAGCACTAATATCTTTTAAATCACATTTTTCCTAGAGGGGAAAGTACCAAAAAAAAGTGAGGCTCGGAACTTGATGCTTGCCTGGGCATCCCATTTTAGGTCCATGCTGTGGTTTCCCCATCCTCCTGCTTAGCAGCACATGTTGGGTTTAATTTTTCTTTCTCAGCTGCATAAGTACAGTTGCAGGCTGTACATCAGCTAAACACAGCAGAGCCTCTCCTCCAAGGTTGCCTAGCAACAGTGTGGCCCATCCCCTGATGGACAGGCTGGTGGTCTCCAAGTGGCAGTGTGTGATCTGTAACTCCCTTGAGTGTTCGTGCACCTTTGTTGTCTCTATTCAAAATTTCACTTTAAGTTCTAAGACCAAATCATTCGGGAGCCTTTGGACTCAGCCTCATAGGGCAGAGCAGTCTGGGAAACACTGTTCTATGGTTATTGTGGGTTTTTTTTTCCTTTGTTTTTAAAATTGTGTGTACGTGTGTGTGTGTGTGTGTGTGTGTGTGTGTGTGTGTGTGTGTGTGTGTACACATTTGGGTAGCAATGCCAGTGCCCATGTGGAGATCTATTACTCTACACCTTATTCCATTGAGACAGGGTCTCTCTCTTTATTGATCTAGCTATCATCTCTCTCTCTCTCTCTCCCTCTTTTCTATCTATCTCTGTAAATCTGGAGGTTGAATGTTTTACATTTATTTATTTATTTATTTATTTATTTATTTATTCCTAGACAGGGTTTCTCTGTGTAGCCCTGGCTGTCCTGGAACTCATTCTGTAGAACAGGCTGGCTTTGAACTCACAAAGATCCACTTGCCTCTACCTCACAGGTGCCGGGATTAAAGCTGTATGCCACCACTGGCCATCTTTGTCTTGTTTTTGTAATATAGAGTCTCATTATACAGCCTTAGCTAGCCTGAAACTATGTAAACTAGCTGGCCTTGAACTCGAACTCATAGAGATTCTCCTGTCTTTGCCTCCTGAGTACTGGGATTAAAGGCATGTACCATGATTCCTAGTGAATCCCCTGCCTGTGTTGGCACCTGGCAATACCCAGCAATCCTGTCTCTACCACCTTCTTCAACACTGGGATTACAGGAACACCCAGCTTTATACATGACCCTGGGAACTTGAACTCATGTCCTTATGCTCACAGAGCAAATGCCCTTACCCATTGAGCCACCTCCCCAACTCCCATTCTAGTTTTTGATTTTCCCCAAGCACTGGCTGTCATTGAGTGGATAAGGAGGAAAGGCAAGACCTGGGGACCTAGGTTGCTGGCAGGCGTGAGAGAAGAGAAACTAAGGATAAGCCTGCCATTCTGCACAGTATTGTCATCTGTAGCCAGACAGCTTAGAGCCCACCTGGTCTAGCCCTTTACTGCTGGGTCTATGGGTTAGCCCCATCTTGAAGCCCAGCTCCTTCCTCTTTTCAGACAAGATGCCTCGACTGTGTCTGTGCATGGCAATCTTAGTGCTGGCTCTGGCTACCTTCTCTGAAGCTTCCTGGAAGTCCCACTCCCATCTACAGGATGCATCCTCTGGACCAGGGACCAGCGGGGGCCTGGAACCGAATCAGCTGGACCAGCTTCGTCCAGCCTCTCCCCATCGAAGGCAGCTGGGGCTCCAGGGTGCTCAACACTTCATAACAGGTAGGACTGCTAAACCGGTCAGATTTGGCCATGGTTCCCCCATACTGGCCCAACAGTTTCCTGGAGACTAGGCCTCCTCCTCTCCATTCTCACTTCCTGTCACCTCCACAGACCTGTCCAAGAAGCAGAGGCCATGGATGGAGGAAGAAGAAGAGGCTTATGGATGGATGGACTTTGGCCGCCGCAGTGCTGAGGAAGGGGACCAGCGTAACTAGCAACAATCTTCCAGAGCCCAGTCATCTCCAGCCGCACCCAGCTCAGTCCTTGCAAAACATAAAAAATAAATTAGCTTCCAGTGTATCATTGAGTCATGTCGTGTGCTTGACTGGAGAGGGGTTGGGCAGAGACCAGAGAGTAACATTAAATAAGAATCAACCTGGGGCCGGGTGGTGGTGGCGCACGCCTTTAATCCCAGCACTCAGGAGGCAGAGGCAGGTGGATCTCTGTGAGTTCGAGACCAGCCAGGTCTACAAGAGCTAGTTCCAGGGTAGCCTCCAAAGCCACAGAGAAACCCTGTCTCGAAAAGTCAAAAAAAAAAAAAAAGAAAAGAAAAGAAAAGAAAAAGAAAAAGAAAAAAAAAGAATCAACCTGGTTGGGGCCGGAGAGATGGGCAGAGGTTAAAAGTGCTCACTACTCTTTCAGAGGATCCTGGTTCGGTTCTCAGCACCCGTGTCAGGTGGCTCATAGCTGCCTGTAACTCCAGCTCCAGGGGCTTGAACCTTCGCCTCACCTCCTTGGACACCCGCACTCACATACATCTACACACATAAACACATTGTTAAAAACAAAATACATCTTCAAAAAATAAAAGATGAGTCAAAACATGTCACTGTTGGTTTAAATCTTCCAAGGCTGCCCATCCTGTTTACAATGAGCCCACGACTTCATTCTAAAGCCCTGTGCTGGCCCAGCTGCCTCCTTCCTACCCTGGAGAATCCAGTGTTTTCCTCCTCATCTTCCTTTCCTCACACAGATGCATCATGCTCTTTCCTGCTCCTTTGTCCTTAGTGTTCCCAACTCCTGGAATGTCCTTCTCTCAGACTAAACATGGCAGGCTCCCCTTCCTCCTCAAGGTGTCCCCGGGGGATTTGCCCTTTCCAAACCTTGTCCTTCACACAAATTTCACCTGTGATGTTGGCTTCTTGCCCTCTTCACATCTGCTTTCTCATCAAGGTGGGAAGCTAGGCACAAGACCGCACGTCCCTCTTCCCAGTGGGTCCATGTCAGACGTGCTTGTGAATGGCTGGCGCAGGTTTTGTGTCTTAGCCTTTCCTTGTTCTTCTACCTGTCAACAGATTCCTAGCAGGTAGTCAGTCACTCCACCTGAGAGCTAAAGAGAGGAATTCCTGCCTCACCCATAAAAGGTCCACGGCTAGAGCTCTGGAATAAAAGACCGCAAGAGAAAAGCAAACAGGCCCATCAAAAATTGGGATGTATGTTGAGCATGTGAAGTCCTAAGTCGAGATGCATGTCTTGAAGCGGTGTCTCAGAATACAGGCTCTCAGCATCTTTGTCATAGAACAATTCATCTGTGGAGAAATGAATCTGGCCATAGGCTTGTGAGGGTGGTGAACTATGTGGGAAAGCAAGAACATGGGAAATAAAATAGGGCCAATAGAGCAGATTAACAAAATTGGTCAAGCAAATGCTTTGATGGCATTTCCAGCCTGAAGAAGGTTTGAACTTGTCTCCAGTGATAGACTTTCACCCTTGGCAGAAGGCAGAAGGATTTTTGTTGTGGTGGTTTTATTGTTGTTTTAAGGCAATCCCTTTTTTTTTTAAATATGTATTTCTTTTCTGTGTACACATGTGCCTGCATGTATATTTGTGTGTGCAGGAACCCTCACAAGTCAGAAGAAGCATTGGAGCCCCTGGAATTGGAACTGGAGTCACAGACAGTTGTGTGAGCTGCCAAGTGGGTGCTGAGAATTGAACCTGGGTCCTTTGGAAGAGCAGCCAGTGCTCCCAACCACTGAGCCATCTCTCCAGACCCTGGATGCTGAAGTTCTGCTAGGTGGCTATCAGAAAGGCAAGAAGCTTTATTTGGAGCATCAGCCTCTTGTTTGCCTTCAGTTTAAAATATTCCTTATGCCAGTGAGGCACATGTTTGGGTGTATTCTTGTTTCCTCTATGCTTTCTCTGCACTCAGAGCTTAATTAAGAGTGCTTACTGCTCTTTACTGCTATAGACCACTGCTTTAGCCAAACTGGAAATCTGGGGAGCTTAGTACTCCAGTTGCATCTCTCCATCAGTGACAGAGACAAGTTGTAAGATAATTATCAGTGCTTACCCCACACCCTGAATGGCAGGACTCTGAGGCACTGTCCTACTGTCTCCCAGACTTCAGCAGAGCTCTTCAGTTTGCACAGCAAGTCTGCTCAGTGACATTCTCAAATCTTCTCACTCCTATTAGTGCTCCTAGGGTTCCTGGGGGTCACCACCCAAATAAAATGCCTACAAGCCTGGTTTCAAAGTAGCCAAATGGCCAAAACCAGAACCCAAGCAAAGCCTCCTATAGTCCCAGGGGAAAGGTAGTGGGACACCAAGAGGCTGGCCTCTAACTCCCAGCCTTCTCTAGATCCCCTGGGCTGAAGAGCCTCTACCTTGCTGGAAGCGAGCAGCCTCCCCTGCAGTGGAGACCTTCCAAAGGCCTCTGTCTCAGTCAGAGTTTCTATTGCTGCAATGAAACACTATGACCAAAAAGCAAGTTGGAGACAAACGGGCTTATTAGGCCTACACTTCAGCATTGCTGTTCATCACTGAAGAAAGTCGGGACAGGAACCCAAACAGGGCAGGATCCCTGCAGTAGGAGCTGATCAGAAGCCATGGAACAGAGCTGCTTACCGGCTTGCTTCCCTGGCTTGTTCAACCTGCTTTCTTACAGAACCCAGGACCAGCAGCCCAGGGATAGCACCATCCACCATGGGCTGGGCCCTCCCTCGTTGATCACTAATTGAGAAAATGCCTGACAGCTGCATCTCATGGAGGGCTCCTTCCTCTGATGATTCTAGCTTGTGTCAAGTTGACACAGAGAACCACCCAGTACAGCCTCCCAGAGGCAGGCCCTTCTAAAGATAGTTCACCTTCACAAGGTCTGAATCTGCCTCCTTCATGGCCTCTAAACCAGAAACTAAGACCAAGCTTGGACACGTCCTGGCAAGCACTGTCCTGGACAGGGGAGAAAGGCTTACTGACTTCAAAATTTGGCAGGATCTGAGTAATCTAGACAGATGCACCAGGAGGAGACAGGAGATCACATAGAGGGGTGGGCTTTAGAGGCTGTGGACCATTACAGTGGACTTAAACAAGCAGAGTGGATGAGGGCTTGAGACCTGGACAGCATCTTCCTGTAACTTGAGTTTCATCCCAGCAAGGACACCTGGAGCCAGTGCTCATGTCTTCCTAGGACAACTCCCTTGATGCTTGGACAAAACAAACCATCTACAGGAAACACATTGAAGATGTCAAAACTGTCTCAGCCGAGTATTGCGAAAGGGATCAGAGGCTGAGAGTTGGTCATCATAGAGCAGGCTTGTTGTGTTGGACAACCCAACCCACCAGAGGATGGAGTTCTCTGCAAGGGGGCAAGGGCACTCCTTTCCCAGAGGACATAGGAATGTGACAGAGGGAAGAGAAGCACCAACGAGAAGCTCTCCTAGCTTGAAAGAGTGTTAACTAAGTACCGCACAGGATGCCTGAAAGCCCATGTACTGTCCTGAAGTTCTAGAGAAGTGTAGGTCTGAGATCCACATATTGGCAGAGTTGGTTCCTTCTTAGAGCAGTGAAGGAGAATCTGTTTGTCTCTCTCCTAATTTCTGATGGCTTGTTGGCAGTCTTTGGCATTGTTTGGCTTGTAGGTCTCTGTCTCTAACCATATACAGTGTTCATGCAATCTCTCTCTGTCTCGTGTGTGTGTGTGTGTGTGTGTGTGTGTGTGTGTGTGTGTGTGTGTGTAATATTAACTAAGGATGCCAGTCACATAGATTATAGTACACCCTAATGATTTCATCTTAACTAATTACGTCTGCATTGATCCTATTCTAAAAGCCACATTCTAAGATTAGATCTGCATAGAAACTGGGGAGGAGTTACTGGGCATGGTGGCTCACACCTGTAGTCCCAACACTCTAGAACCTGAGGCAGGAGAATTGCTCTGAATTCAAGCCCAGCCTAGGTTATACAGTAAGACCTTCTCAAAATATAAAATAGGTCCTGAAAAGATCAGCAGTTAAGAGCACAGACTCCTCTTACAGAGAGTTGGGGTTTGATTTGCATCTTGGCTCATGACTCTGTAATTCCAGTTCCAAGGAACCTGATGCTCTCTTCTGACTTCTGGGGACACCAGGCGTGTGCACGATACACTTACAAATGTACAGATCAGACAACTCTACATATAAAATCCACCTAACAATCTCTGTAAAGATCTAGGCCACGGTTGCTGTAGGAGCTGCTCCTGCAGACCCGGATGGCAAGGGTGTGAAGCAGAGATGGAGCAGCAGCAGTTACCATCACCATCACTGACAAGGTAGACTTTATCATCACAGGAAAGCTAAGTGAAAGAGGCAAGCAGGGTCCAACTGCAGACCTGACTGTGGCGGCTTCTACCATGGTGATTCTATACATCAAAGAGACGAAGAGCAGAGGAGCCGAAGGCTGATGCCAGCTGCTGAGCTGGAAACTCATGATCCTTTGCCTGGCTTCCAAATCCACTTGGGTTCCCAGAATAGCCACTAATCAGGGTGAGCGCACACTGGGGAAAGAGCCCCACCCAGAGTTTGAAAGCCAAGCTATTGAACACAAGGCCTGAGCCAACACTCACACCCAAAGAACAGGAAGGCTCTGGTGTCTCCATCCATGTTAGAGGAGGCGCAGAGAAGCCAGTAGAGCGCTGCACGAGTGTCCCGCCATAGGTGCAGTGAGTTCTTAGACATGCCTTGTCATTTCTTAGTCTAGGCATGTGCAATTTGGATAGGTAAACACGACAGCTGGCAGAACATCCATCACAATTACCCTTCGGTGTGGAATAAGAAACTGCCATGGTAGGAAAACAAAGTGCAAGCCCCTGAAGCTGTCTTATTGCTCACAGAGCCACATGCTGGGTGAAACAGCAGAGATCGTCCTTAAAGACTCAAGGGGATAGGAATGGTATGCACCGTTATATTGTCCAGGCTTGGGTCCTGAATGACAAGATGGTCCATTGCCATCCTGGGGACTACTGCAAACATCAGCAACAACAGCCGTGAATAAAGCCAGATAAGCTGACCTCACTAGAACAGATGAATGCAGCCTCTGATACATGCTGACCTGATGGAAATGCATTGTCCATTCGTCAGGAAGAAGGATCTGAGACGTCACATCCAGCCAGAACAGACCACAGTACATGTCCAAGCAAGACATGTTTGGAATCAGTGTCAAAGTACCTGTGGTAGACAGGGACATCAGACTGTCTGCACAGTCCCAAGAGGAGAAGTACAGGGCAAACTCTTAGGGCTGGCAAGCTCTTTCTTATAGGCTAGATAGAAAATAATTTAATCCCAGCACTCAGGAGGCAGAGGCAGGCTATCTTTGTGGGTTCAAGGCCAACCTGGTCTACAGAGTGAGTTCCCCGGGCAACCAAGGCTACACAGAGAAACACTTTCTCGAGAAAAAACAAAAACAAAAACAAAAAACAAAACAAACAAACAAACAAAAAAAACAATAGTTTAGGCTTAGCAAGCTAAAAGGCAAAATCAGGGAAGGTAGGTAGATTCTCAGGGAAGAATTTTATAGTTGCTGTCGGTACATGTCTGTAATGATAGCACTTGGGAGATTAAGAGAGTTGGAAGTTCAAGGTCAGCCTGGACTCCATAGTAACACTTTCTCAAAAAAAATACAATTTTTATGTAATAAGATTTTTCTTTGGACCACCAGATCACAAATAATGATATTGAGACTTGTTATCAATTATGAAAGCTTGGCCTTTAGCTTAGGCTTGTTCCCAACTAGCTCTTATGACTTAAATAAACCCAAAATTTTATTAATCTATATTTGACTACATGGCTTTTACCTCTATCCCATTCTGTGTGTCCAACTCATTCCATGTCTGGCCGGCATCTCTCCTGTGCCTAGATTCATCTCCTACTTCCTCTCTTTCTGCCTGGAAGTCCTGCCTTTACCTCCTGCCTAGCTATTGGTCATTCAGCTCTTGACTAAACTAATCACAGCAATATATCTTCACACTAAGCTCCCTGGTGGTCTAAAGGTTAGGATTCGGCGCTCTTACTGCCATGGCCCTGGTTCGAATCCTGGTCAGGGAAGCACTCTTTTCTTAGCCAGGCATTGGTGGTGCATGCCTTTAATCCCAGCACTCAGGAAGCAGAGACAGGTGGATCTCTGTGAGTTCAAGGTCAGCCTGGTCTACAGAGTGAGTTCCAGGACAGGCTCCAAACCCAAATGTAGAAACCTTGTCTCAAAAAACTAAATATATGTATGTATGTATGTATGTATGTATGTATAGATAGATAGATAGATAGATACAGATATAGATACCTCACACAGCATGAAAATATCCCACAACAGTTTTAAAATACAAAAACTGGGGTTTTTTTGTCTGTTTGTTTTGTTTGGAATGGGGTCTCATGTAATCTAGGCTGACTTCAAACCATACAGGTGCTATATGATGCTGGGGATGAAACCCAGAGCTTCAGACATGGGAGACAACCAAGCACTCTACCACCTGAACTACAGAGTTCATAGTGGCCTATTGTATTGTCACTTTGTTCCTTGTCTGTAATGAATAGACATTTGTGCCATGTCTTCTTAGGAAAAGTATCTGGAGCAGGGCAGTGTAGCTCAGTTGGTAGAGTGCTTATCTAACATGTACAAAACCCTGGCTTCAGTCCCCACCAATCCATAAACTGGGTAGAGAGGTAGACACATAGAATCCCAGCACTGGAAAGACAGAGGCAGGAGGATCAGAAGTTGAAGGTCATACTTGACTGTATATGGAGTTTGAGCCACCCAGAGACTCAGTCTCAAAAAGAAAAAAAAGTTTTAAATAAATATATAATTACAGAACTAGGGGTATAGCTCCATGAAAGAGCATTTCCTAAGCATGTGTGAGGCCCTGGGCCCAATCTCCAGCACCACAAAATATAAAGTTACAGCTGCTTCTTGGCCATGTTCGGGTCTTCCTATCTGCAGGCCAAAGAACAAAGTAAATGACCATCAGCCGGTTACTGTACCTGCTTCCCATGAAGGAAAGCCTCATGTCAGGTACAAGAAGGAGCATGTCTGGGATTCAGGGGCCTATTTGGGGAGGGGGCACTCTTGGTGCTTCTAATCTCATAACCATAAGTAGGAAATTCAAACAATCAGGCCTGACAAAGGCAGCATGACCAAGGCTTAAGAATGCAGATCTAGGTCACCCCACCAGGAAGGTAATATGGACCAGCCAAAGGGCTCGCAGGGAGGACAATGCAGAGCAGTACAGGAAGGACATGACAATAGTTACTTGGGGTTCATTAGAGTGATAAGCACAGCTTATAACATTCTACACCATCTATCTTCTGGTAGTCTTTTTGTTTGGTTTGGTTTTTGAGACAAGGTCTCACTGTATAGCGCTGGTTGTCCTAGAACTTGCTGTGCAGAACAGGTTGACCTCTACCTCACAGAGATCCACCTGTCTCTCTGCCTTCCAAGTGGTGGGATTAAAGGCATTCGCCACCACTCCCAGCAAGTAATTGCATTTATTTATTTATTTATTTATTTATTTATGTATACATATGTGTTTCTGTTCGAGTGCATATATATATGCCACAGTATGAGTCAGGTCTGGTTGTCTTATTCTTTGTTCATGTGTGGCATGTGTCCATGTATATACACATGTGTATGCATATGCTCAGAGGCCAGAGGAGGGCATTGGGCATCCC
The DNA here is from genome assembly GCF_003668045.3 of Cricetulus griseus. NCBI lineage: Eukaryota > Metazoa > Chordata > Mammalia > Rodentia > Cricetidae > Cricetulus > Cricetulus griseus. The sequence continues at coordinate 113,407,234 of NC_048600.1, forward strand.
ACCTTATAACCTCAGCTTTAAGCCTACGAGGAAACAGAGCCTCTCACTAAACATTGAACTAGCCAAAAAGCCCCAGTGAGCCTCCTATTTCCACTCTCCATGATGCTGGGGCCTCAGGGCCTCAGGCTTACATAGCAATCACTCTTACCCACAGAGCCATCTCTCTAGCCTCTTCTTGTCTTTTTTGGTTGGTTTTTTTGTTTTGCTTTGTTTTGGCTTTTGGGTTTTGGGTTTTTTTATTTGTTTGTTTTTCGAGACAGGGTTTCTCTGTGTAGCTTTGGAGCCTATCCTGGCACTCACTCTGGAGACCAGGCTGGCCTCAAACTCACAGAGATCTGCCTACCTCTGCCTCCCAAGTGCTGGGATCAAAGGCGTGCGCCACCAACGCCCGGCTTTTTTAGTTGTTTTGTTGGAGATAGTCTTGCAGTAGAGCCCAAGTCAGTCTTGAACTCCTAATCCACCTGCTTCAGCCTCCCCATGCTAAAATTACAGGTGTGTACTACTGTCCCCGAGTATCTTTAAGATACTGTAACCAGATAGCATCTTAAAGTAATGCCAGCTGGGCTGGGTGGTGCGTGCATTTATCCCAGCACTTAAGAGGCAGAGAAAATTGAGTCTTTGTAGGTTTAAGGCTAGCCTGGTCTGCATATGGAGTTCCAGGCCAGCCAGTTTCAAAAAGAAGGGGAAAACACTGGATGTTTACCTTGTAGCACTATAAATTTTAAGTATACAACTTTCCTTCCTATAGGATTTGTAACTAAGAATTATCTTGACTCTCACGGGTTAAAACAATTTGAATTTGGACTTTTGTTTTTTCAAGACAGGGTTTCACTGTGTAGTCTTGTCTGTCCTGGAACTCACTCTGTAGACCAGGCTGGCCTTTAACTCAGAGATTGGCTTGCCTCTTCCTCCTGAATGCTGGGATTAAAGGTGTGCACCACCATGCCTATCATGAACTTTTGAGGAGTATTGCTAACTGTTAAAAATGGGGCAGGGAGATTCCTATTTTGTTTTGTTTTGTTTTATTTTGTTTGGAGACAGGGTTTCTCTGTAGCTTTGAGTATGTTCTGGAACTCTCTCTGTAATCAGGCTGGCCTTGAGCTCACAGAGATCCAACTGCTTCTGCCTCCTGAGTGCTGGGATTTGGGGGGTTCTTAGAGATAGAGTGAATATACCAACTAATTGATAGGAGCCTCTTGAAATGAGTGGGTTATTATTGTTTGGATATGAAGAATCAACCCCCAAAAGTCTCCTGAATTGAGAGTTCAGCCCCTAGCTGGTAAACCACTTCTTATCTCAAGGGTCTCCACATTAGCTTCGTTTCTTCCCTTCTCCATAAGATGGAGATGTCTGTCTCTGAGATGAGCTATGTATTCCTGTTCCAGGTTTAGGGGGTTTGATCTAGAGCCAGATGGCAACTCTGCTCCCACTTTATCTGTTTCACTAGAGCACAGGGACAAAGCCCCAGGGAAGTCAGGGTCAGAAAAAGGGAGCCTGACCAGCTTCAAAGGCCTGGGTCCAAACTCAGCACTATAGCCGGCCGTTAGACCCCTGGATCACTGGACCTGTCTGGGCCTCCATTTTACCACCTGACACTGCGCAGCTATAGTGGGAATTCATTCCAACAAGTTTTGGGGTGCTGGCTTTAGGGTGTGGCTTCAGTGTGAAGACATGATCCCTTATAAGGAAGAGGAGGGGTCTCTCTCTCTTGGGTGGTGGTCTGAGACCTGATTGCAGCATCCTGTATCATCATCACAGCATCCTGTATCCCTCCAATGGCAGAAGACCATTGGTCGCTCTTTACCTTCATTGCATGAGTGTTCCCCAAATAAACATTTGTTATTCTTGTATTCAGGCATTCGTGGACTTCCTTAATATGCCCTCACACAGCAGTGGGTCCTATGCACTTATACTTAATAAGAGTCCTTGGTATGTCACTCAGTATGAACCCAGCTTCTCTCCACAGCTCTGTTCCCAAAAGGCACACACACATGTACACGCACATCCACACAGCATGATTCCTAGGAAACACTGACTGAGACAGGTCAGGTAGCTCTCAAGTTCTTTATTTCCACATTGGCACATACATCAATACAAAGGCGGACAACTACAAGACTACGAAGCACTGCAGGAGCAGGGCAGGCACTGAGGCCGCAGCTATGTAGAGCAGAGATGTGAGAAAGGGCGGAGCCCCAGAGGGAAACTCACAGGCCACAGGAGACTGACACACCACTGGGCGGAGGGAGCAGATACACTTCACGTTACACACAGTAATAGAAACAGGAGAAGGACGAAGGACAGCCAAAAGAGCCAGGTTCCAAAAGCCAACCAGGACTGGGGAGGTCCCTTTATGTGAGTGGTTCAAGGGGTAGAGAGGGCCCTCCTAATAACCACCTACCCTAGGGACCTGGGCCCCCACCCCGACCACTCACAATCCATCTCAGAGCTGGGTCTGGTAGCCAGCCAGTCTGCACACAGGTTGCTTCCACCCCTGGGCCCCAGTAGCCACAGCTTTGGCACCAGTTTCAGAATGAGGAACTGGGGTTCTTTCAGACTGTCCTGGAGGAGGGTGGAAGCTTGGGCCCAGGTCTATCAGGACCGAGAAAGGCCTGCTGCAGACATGAGGTCCTGTTCCAGAGGAACGATAGGAAGGGTGGGACTTGGCCAGGCAGCAGAAGGAAGGGTCTCAAGCTGTCTCTGGGGCCCCTGCAGGCTGTTGGGAAGCAGCAGAGCCTGGAAGAGAAGCTGGTGCATGTGAGCCAGGAGCCTGACCCACCTCAGACCCAGTGGTCTGTGTCAGGAGGAAACCGAAGACCGCCACTGAGGTCTCCCATTGTCAGTCACAGAAGTGCTGACTCCTTTACAACCTGCACACACTTACTGTGCTGCAGCCAATGATATTCCACCCACTGGTGCCGAGAGAGAGAGAGAGAGAGAGAGAGAGAGAGAGAGGGGGGGGGCAGGCCAGATGTGAAGGGAGGCTGCCAATAAATTACAAACTCCAGGTGGAGTGCAGGAGCTGTGCGCCGCAGTGAGACCAGACCAGGTCTCACTGTGTGACTTTGGACAAATCAGCTCAGCTCTCTGGACTTCAGGTTCCTCTTCTAATAAACGGTGCACAGTCTTATCTACCTACCCACAGGGGTGTGAGGATGGAAGGAACCATAGCAAGGAAAAGATCCAGGGTTAAAACATCTGAACTTGCTGACAGCTCCTCATAGGCAGGGACTAAAAGACCTGCCCTCAGAGCATGTAACTCCCAAAATCCAAGGCTTCTAGATAAGCAAAGGAGCCCCTGACCCATTCCACCACCCTGCAGGAGCCCCTCATTCACAGGGGGCGGGGACCGGAGGGATCGACTGGTCCAACTGTGGGTGGCCCTTGCTGATAGAAAGGCCTTCATCCCAGGCCTAGGTGACCCCAGAAGGTCTCTGTTCCTCCCTGGCACTGGGAGAGTGAGTGGGCCTGTCTTCCTCTAGCCTCTGAGAGTCCTGGATCAGCACCCTGGGATGCTGCTCCAAGGTCCTTCCCCTCCCCCCATTGTTTGCTGCAAAGCTGAGGAGTCTTATGAGGTGTGAAGGATAGGGAAAGGGTGGGCAGAGATAGAAAGTTGAGGTACAAAGAGGGCGTGTAAGTCCAGCCCTGATCCCCAGTGCAGCCCCCAGGAAGAAGGTGGACGGACATTTAGGCACATTCTGCCTAAATGAGCACTGAGGCAACAGTTCTACCAAGGGGGACTGGAGGCGCCTATGTAAATAGTATGCAAAGTTCATGCAAATCAGCACAATGAGCAGGACCAGATGAGGTGAGCATTTGGGGGGCTCACATACCCTCACCTCTCACAAGGTTGACGGCCGGAAGCTGGTCCCACTGGCAGGAGGGTGTCCTCTGCGGGAGCACTCACCTTTAGGGACCGCCTTCGGCTTCTGCTGCCGCTTAGAGTGGGCATCCTGCCAGTTGGACAGCTGCTGGAGGACATACTTCATGTCCAGGTGGGAAGGGCCCAGGCCACTGGCCTCCAGGGCAGACACCACCACATTCATCCTCGTGACTTCATCCAGCTCCGGTTCCACCTCCTCCCAGGCCTCGGTCTCCTCAGACGCCTGCTCTGCCTCTTCTGCCAGCCCTTCCTCGACGGTCCCCACCTCTTCTATGGCCCCCAGCTCCTCCTCAGGCACCAGCTCCTCTGGAGCTTCGAAATCTTCAGGTGGCTTGGGATCCTGTAGCGCTGCAGATGGCGGCACTGCCCCCTGCTCCTGTCCTCGCTCCCCTTTGCAGTGGATGTCACATCTAGGCAGGGAGACAGTGGGGTTTTCCCACACCTGTCACCCACGCTAGAGTTCCTGGCACCTACTCTACTCCCCAGGACTCTCCCACCAGGGACTTCCGAGGAGGACATCCCAACCGCACCCCTACCCCTCAGCTCTCTGTGAGTTCTCTTGCCTCGCCCTAGCCTACAGACCCTCATGGTCTTCGCTAGCTCTGTCCCAGCCAGGAGTGAGGAGAAAGAGAATCATCTTCAAGGTGTTCACCACCCAGCCCATGCCTCTTAGCAGGAGGAAGGAGAGTCAACACCAAAAAGGCTCCATCCTCTTGTCCAGTTCCCACCCTCCAGTCTACAAAAGGGCAACTGGGATTCTTCATCCCAGAGCCAGTTGTCATAGCAACGAATCCACTGTGGTCAGGCTCACACGGGTCAGGCGACTTGCCCTGACACAAAGGAGCCAAACTGGGACCGAGTCCCAGGTGTTCCCAACAGCTCAGCCCACAGTCAGGTGAAGGAAAGTCTCTACACAGAGATGCCACAGCCGCCTAGGAGTCGTCATCTGAACGAAAAGGGAATGGCCCATTCCCAAAACAACTTTCAGATGAGCAGACCCACAAAACATGCCTTCCCAGAGTTTTCCAGTCACAGAACCAGCAACAAGCTGTTGTCTGGCTGCTGCAATGTGAAGTCAGATGAGGGGGATCCCTTAGCCATGTTACCCCAGGTTTGATGTCTTCCCACAGTCATCCTTTAAGTCCTAAACAGAGAACAGGACTTTCAGTGTACTGAGGAAGCTCACGCTGCACAGTCCCTGGGGCACAAACACATTGAAAAGTCACAGGAAGCCGGGCACAATAAATCTCAGCACTGGGAAGGCAGAGGCAGGCAGACATGGAACAAAGTTCAAGGCCAGACTGGTCTACAAAGTGAGTTCCAGGACAGCCAGGGCTATACAGAGAAACCCTGTCTCAAACAGACAAAAATCAAAGAAAGAGGTCTCGGGTAGAAATGACCAATCCAACAGAGTCCACCGAGGAAGGGGTTAGGCAGTGTGAGTGAGGCAGGATGGACACCAGGGAAAGCAGCTGAGGTCAGAACATGAGGGTCAATCATGCCTCACTCAGAGAAGGCAGTTGCCACTGAGTGAACTAAACTTAGCACAGCTGAACCACGCCTGGATCCCAGTCACACACCTCTCCATGAAATATGCAGGGTCAGTGATGATCTTCCTTAGGGACGTTCGGAGCTCCTCAGCCAGCGTCTCTGGGAAACTCGGAAGTGCATCCTGCAACAGAGGGGAGACATTTCACCCCCACACTCACAGAAAAAAAAATCTGAGGGCAGAAACCAGCCAGCAGGGCTGAAACACAGGGTACCCTGAGATCAAAGAGGCACCCTCACCAGAGGCACGCTATATCCGTAGTGGGAGACAGAACCCGAAGGCATCGACGAGCGATGGCGGTAGCTCTTCCCATCCTCGTGGCGCTCACGAAACCTGCTCCCATCATCCTGCATGTAGGAGCCCTCTCGAAGGCTCTGCTAGGATCCAGGGGTACCCAGTCAGGCGCTCTGCCTGCTCTGGAATTAGGCAGAGGCAAGGGCCCCCTCTAGATCCAAACAGTGAGTGAGATTCAGGACGACCCTGGACAAGACCCTTTCCATCAGGCCTCAAATAAGCTACTACCTGCTGAGCCATAAGCCAGTCAGGGTGGAAGCCTGAAAGTTGTCTGTCTTTTGTGGAGAGCCAGTAGTCCCCAGGGGCCTACATCCCAGATCTGGGTCAGGGACACATGGAACCTCACCTCTGAGTGGACTCCCCTCTCCGAAGCCAGCTGCTGCTGCAGTTTCTCTGTCTGGGCTCCATACTAGAAGGAACCAAGATGTGTGAGACCACACCAAAGCCTCCTAACTCCTGTACGCCCCGCCCAAAAGTCTTCCCCGCCCAAAAGTCAGGAAGTCTTTGACAGTCCTTTTAGGAGGAAGTCACATGGAATGGGAGTTATGAAGTGAGGGTCATGCAGCCTGGGAGATCCTGTGAGAGCTCAGTTAGGGACATGACTGGGCATGTTGAATGGCTCTCTAGTTATCACAGGGAAGGCCTTTGGGCAGAGCCCAGAGCTATGGAAGGCAGAGCAGGGGGAGGAGGCTCGGGTCCCATGGAGCCTTGATAAGGGAAAGTGCAGCTTACCGACTGACAACGCTGTTGTAGCTTGGTGATCTCGGCCTGCAGCTGGGTGATCTCCTTCTGCTGCCGCTCATAGCCCTCCAGCCTCAGCACCAGCACCTCCGATAGCTCTGCCATCTGCTGGCTGGCTTCAGCTACAGAACAAGCACAAATCAGTCCTGGCTCTGGGCCTCTGTCCCACCCCTCAGGGATCCCATGGGGCTCTGGCAGTCTTTGCTCAGGTCTTCTTCAGAAACAGCTTATCAACACAGCGCAGGGACTGGGGGTGTGGTTGGTAAAGACCTGATCCCAGCCCACACGGAGCTCCAGGACAGTGGAGATAGGCAGCTGGGGAAAGGAACTCACAATCCCAATAGTATGGGCTACAATGGAGCCAGTGTCAATGGTGGGGGATGGGGGACAGCAGTAGAGAAAGGGGCATCACAGGTAGAGCCGACTCAACCCAATGCTGCAAAGCCTGGGAAGGGCTCTGGGAGGAGCCACTGGTTAAGTGAGCTCCAACACACAAAGGAAGACGACAGTGTGGGCAGTGAGAGGGGCAGGGAACCCGATCACAAAGGTGGGAGAAGGGCTGGGATTGTCCTCTGACCAATGGGAAACCGGAACCAGATTTGGTTTCAGAAAACTCATCTGGGCTGTAGGAAAAGGGACCTGGATGGGCAGAGACATCCCATTGTGTATCATGAGGTGTCAGGGACTAGAAGGAAGGCCAGGGATGAGGTGAGGAGACAGCAGAAGTTAAATGCTACCCTTCTGAGTCTGCATTCCAGCACGTAGACTTGAGGTCCTCGGGACAGACAGACAAAGCCCAGGTTGGTGCTAGCACAGCCTAGACCCTATATGTGACTGTGAACTCCCCCAGTCCTAAATGCCCAGACTCTGGCAGCTGTTAGCTCCCCCCCTACTGTCCCATCCACCTTCCCAGCTTGTATTGTCCTAAATAAGACTTTAAGGACCTCTGTGGGTTCTACAGAGCTCTACAGTATGCACAGAGCACGGCCTCAGCTCATTCTCTCTCCTTCCCTGCCCCTCCCTCTCTCTCCAAAGTCTCATATAGGTGGTCTTCAACACCTGACTCTCCTGTCTTTGACTTTGAGTGCTGGGATTACAGGTGTGCACCACCAGGCTCGGCAATAGTGCTTCGCCTGGTCTTCATAATCCTCCTCCTAAAGAGGAACATTCTCAGGGGAGCCGAGGAATTTGTCTACGCTTACACAGATGTAAGTCCCAGAGCCAGGGCCTCAGCTCAAATCTCCAGTCTCCAAAACCCTGAATTCTTTCCATCACCCCTTGAGACAGCGCCCTATCCCGAATTACAGTGTCACGTACAGAACTGCTCCACGCATTCCAGAATGAGCATCTGCTCCTCGTCTTCCAAGTTGTCAAGGTGAGAGGCCTGGAGGAAGGGAAAGAGGAAGGGGCAAGGCTGTCACCGTTCTCAGCCAAAGGCATGCCCTCCACCCTGTCCTCACCTCCTCTCGAAGGTGGTCATTCTCTTCCTCCAAGAGCCTCAGCTTCTGCTGCAGGGCTTCCAGCTGTGGGCAGCTGTGCTCTGTCTCCACCTTAGGGGGCCTGGTAACAGGGCAATGAAAGTCAGCATGCAGGGAGGGGCAGGGATGATGGCGGATCCCAGTCCCCAAGGCTTCCCCATACTGGATAAGGGTGGCCGTGGCATGCAAGGCCCAACAGCGCTCCTGGCAGGCTCACTGTCTATGCCCCTGTCTACAAATGAGCAACTGAGGCTCCGAGAAAAGGGATGGTCCAGGCACAAAGGCAGAACACATACGGCTTGGGGGCACCGTAAGGATGATCATGCTGCTGATCTTGATCCCACTGTCCTTCGTGTTCCTCCCCTTCCTCCTCCTCCTCCTCTTCTTCCTCTTCATCCTCCTCATCATCCTCATCGGAGTCCGAGTAGAGCTGAAGGAGGTCATCTCGCAGGTTTACCTGCTTCCGGAGATGTAAGATCTAGGGGAGGAGAGAGAAGCCACTGGAGGGTGAGGATGAAGGCACAGGACAGGTGCTAGTTTGGGGGAGAGAACACACTGACCCCTCCCCTTCTCCCTTAGGTACCCAGATACCTCCTCCCTGGCTGAGCCCAACATGGTTTCCAGCTTGTTATTCTCCTCCATCAAAACACTGTTCTGTTTCACCAGGGACTGGCCAATGCGAGCGGCTGTGTTCAGGTCCCGTTCTTTCTGCAAAAGGAGAGCCACCCGTTCATACATTCCCACTTTCTGGGACCTCCCAAACAGGAGCAGAAACTAGGGCTAGGCTACAAGAAGAAAGCCTCTGCAACACCTGGTTTTCCAGGTGCTAGATCAGACACTGTTAACCACCCCTAGGGTCTAACTCAGTTTCCCATTATGGGGGGCGGGGAATAAGATCAGCCCAGACTGGCCCCCTGAAAGCCACTTGGCCTTCCAGGAGAGGGGCCCTCAAGCTGGCCCCCAGGCAAATAGAAAAACAGACAAAATCCCTAAGTCCTGCAGGCAGTTAAAACGATGGCTGGCCTGGATGAGGAAGACAGTACCCACCTCTTCCAGCAAATACAGCATCACTTTGATATCATCTTCGGTGATCTTCTTTGTGGGAGGTGGGTTAGGACACAGTGCTGCAGGAGGAAAGGCCCGAGTGAGTCAGGGAAAGGAGCCAGCCGAGGCTGCTCAGAGCCCACAGTGTCCCTCACACCAAAGGTCATGGAGCCAGGAGACTGCAATCATCCAGCCCTACCACCCTCTCTCCACAGCTCCTGCTTCCTCAGGAGGGGCCTGACTGCTCTAAGAGCAAAACCATCCTCCCGGCTCAGGAACTGGACTCCGAGGACCCCTGGGTCCTTGGTCCGTAGAGATATAAAGTCAGGGGAAATAACAGCTGCAGACCCAATCCGCCTGACCCAATCCGCAGCGAAGCCAGCTCACTGGAGCCTCCTCGGTCATAAAAACAGATGCAGTCACCCATCTTACACCTGTTGCGTGTGACAAGACAGCCAAGGAAGCTTCTTCGGCACCCAGAAGCCCTGAATCTAAAACTGCCCCCTCACTCCCCCCCCCCACTCAGAAGAGGAGGGACAGAAACCCTGTGCCCCGCCCACTCCTCCCGCCTCAGCCCTGCTCCAGGAAAGCACTACCCAGAGCCCTGCAGCCAAGTAGTGGTCAAAAGCTCCCCCTCCAGCCACCCACGCAGGCTGATCCCACGGGCTAGCGCAGGCTCAGAGAGCCACCAGCAGCTCCTCTGGCAGCCCCCGCCCCTCTGCTGGCACTGCGGTAGACGGGGAGGGGGCACTGAGAGTGCGCAGATCTGCACAGCAACAGGCGCGAAGAGGGGGCGGGGAGCGCGCAAGCCCTGGACCTGACGCACCCGCAAAAATCGTGGAACCCGAAAGAGAGGAAAAGATGGAGAGGGAGACTAAACGGGCACCGCGGACAGCGATCTCGCGGGGGCGGGGCGCCTGAGTCGGTGGGCCCCTCCTCTCCGGAGATGCCCTAGTAGCAGCCAGTGCGGGATCCCATAGACTCAGTTTACCTTCCTGCAGCTCTCGAATAAACGCCGCGCGCTCAGGGCCGGACACGCAGGGCCTCCTGCCGATGTACGCGGCTGGCGTCTTCCAGATCCCCTCGGCCTTCCCAGAGCCCAGGCCACTGGCCCGGGGACCATAAGGCCCCTGGAATACGTAGCGGGTCCATGGGGCGTCCGAATTGCCGACGATCATGGACCGACAAAAGCTTCCCGTCTTGACTCGGGATCCCGGAGCTCGCTGTCCGGACCCGGTTCCCTGCGCCGGAGCAGCTTTGGGCTCCGCCGAGGGCTCTGGGGTCGGACTGGCCGCAGGCTGGGTCGCGGGGGTGCCCGCTGCTGAGTCCCCGGACCCCGTCCCTTCCCCCGCACTGTTTTGCACCTGTTCCTTCGGGCGCATCTTGACTCCGCAGTGGGCTGCCGCAGCCGAGCCTTTATAACCTGTGCCGGAGCGGGCTCCACTGGGCTGTACCACGCGTGTTGCTGGGGGTGACCGAAGATCAAGTGGCGGTACTGAGGACTCAGGATCGTGACAGAGAGAGCGGCAATGGTGATGGGACATGAAACAACATATTTAAAAGAGGAAAGAAAGAGACGAACGAGTTCCCAGTTGGCTCTGCGGGATCGGGTTCACGGTGAAGATCTCCCGCGCCTCCTCCATTCTCTGAGAATGGTTCTGTCCAAAGCCGTCGCTTCCCTGGACTTGGGCCGAGGGACCCCGAGCTTCTGTCTAGAAGCAGCTCCCCCCTCCCAGCTTCCCCCCCACCCGCGGGTGCTCCCGCCCCTCGGGCTTCCAGCTGCCTTTTCTGTTGTCATACCCAACGTTGAATAGAGGCCAGGGTGACCTGCGAGTCAGGGCAGTACGCCTGGGTCTTCCCAGGTGGATTAAGCGAGAAATGCAAACTCTGGTTTGGCTTTCAACGTGTTGCGTGTCACCCACAGGTCCTCGCGCTCGCACTCCCGCACTCGCCCCTGGACGTCTTCCATCTTAGTGCGTTCGCTCGTTCTTTATTTCCAACCCTGATTCGCAAGGCCTACCGTCCTTGTTCTTCAGAGATTCCAGAATGAGCATCTTCCGAGGAGATCCCGCTTAAATGTTTAGCTGTGACCACTCTTCCAGGAGCCCCTTCCCACGCCCCGCGCGCGCCCGCACACCCCTCTCCCCAAAGCATCCGTTATCCCGAGGTCTGAAAGGACCGATGTCGGTCTTCTTAGACCTGTGCCCTTCAGCCCATGGATGGTGTGCTCCCCAGAAAACTGGATACCTGGGAAGGTTCTCTTAAGTCCAGAATGAACTGGGCTTGGGGTGGGAGCTAAGCAGGGCAGTAGCCATTTCTGTGCGTTTAGACTGGGAGACAGGTTAAAAGGAGATGCGTGACTCATTGACTAAGGTCTCAAAATCATTCTTGATGTCATCCATTCTCCTCCACCGCCTTCCAGTTGCAAGCCTACAGACTTTACCTTTTTACAAATATGTATGCATCCTGAGTGCTGTGATTAAAGGTTTGTACCACCACACCCTGCTGATTTTAAATTTTTATTTGTGGTATAAGAATGTGTCCGTGTCTGTGGGTGGAAGACAGTGGTCAACATCAGGTGTTGCCCTCGCTCTCCACCTCATTTTTTGAGACAGGGTCTCTCGCTGAATCTCGAGTGCAGTACTTTGACTAGACTATCTGTACAGTGAGCCCCAGGCATCGGCTTAACTCCACCCCACCCTCAACCCTGGGGTTTATAGACAGGTGCCTTGCTAGGGATCTAAACACAGGCCCTTAAGCTTACACAGCAGTTTGCCCATTGAACCATCTACCCAGTTCCCTAAATATTGGCTTGTTTTGTGTGTATGTGTGTTTTGCCTACCTGTTCCTTCTGTGCACCACTTGCACTCCTATTGTCCACAGAGGCCACAATAGGTCATCAGATCCCCTGGAGCTGGAATTACATATGGCTGTGAGCTGGGAAAAGAACCCAGGTCCTCTGGAAGAGCACCCTGTACTCTCAATCATTGAGCCATCTCGCCACCCCCCACACACACACCCATTTTCTTTTGGTTTTGAGAGATGGTCTCACTATGTAGTCCAGGTTAGCTTAAAAATTACTATGTGGAGCTGGAGAGATGGCTCAGCAGTTAAGAGCACTGACTGCTCTTCCAGAGGACCTGAGTTCAATTCCCAGCACCCACATGGCAGCTCACAACTGTCTGTAACTCCCATTCGGGGGGATCTGACATCTTCACATCAATGCACATAAAATAAATTATTATTTTGTTAAATTCACTGTGTTGCGCAGGCTGGCCTCAATTCTCCTGCCTCGGCTTTTCTTGAGCTGGGATTACAAGCATACCCAGTTTGAACTTGCATTTTAAATACATCTCAAGTATAGCAAGTTCCAGGCCAGCTAAAGCTACAGATCGAGACCTTATCTCAAAAAAAAAAAAATTAAGTGTTTTTCAAATATTCATCTGATCAGCTCTTCTGTTCTCCAAGCTGAATGTTCATTCTTCTCAGATTGCTGTAGTATTCTGCTCCCTACACCCCCACACACATCCCACACACCAACCCTAGCCCCTCCCGGCTCAGGTACATTCTTTTATCCCTACTCCAGACTTTCCTAATACACTACCTGAGCTAAGGAACTCTGGCACCCCTCTTCATGTCCATCCATCCTTGCCTGAGCCCTAGATAGGGCTGACACACAAGGTTTTTGCCTAGCATAGAGGCTCCTAATGCCTTTGGGGTCAGGTTTTCACACAGCTTGGAACAAGAGAGACAATTTGAAAGAAAATGCTCCTCTATCAGTACCCTATCAAGGACATTGGCATTTGAATATGTCTTTCTACCATGTGATATTGTACATCCACAGCCTCAGCCCTCCAGAGCTGAGGCCGGTGAATCATGAGTTCAGGGTCAGCCTGGACCCAATGGCAAGTTTGAAGCCAACCGGGACTACTTAGCAAGTTTGAGGCCAGCTTGGGCTACATGAGAACATGTCTTAATGCCCCTCTGATGGGGATGTCCTTTTGTATACTGTGAATATATGTTTCTCTTATTGGTTGATGAATAAAGCTGTTTCTGCCAATGGACAGGCAGGATTTAGCCAGGTGGGAAATCCAAACAGGGATAGAGAAAGGTAGTAGGCAGAGTCAAGGAGGTGCCATGTAGCTGCCAAGGAAGCAAGAGGCCTGAACATCACCAGTAAGCCAAGACCACGTGGAGATACACAGATTAATAGAAATGGGTTAATAATTACAAGAAAGCTAGCCAATAAGAAGCCTGAGCCATTGGCCAAACAGTTTATAATTAATATAAGCCTCTGTGTGGTTATTTAGGACTAAACGGCTGTTGGATCAGGTGGGACAGAAACTTCCATCTACATCCCTCTCCTCAAAATAATGTTTCCTTTCATTCATTCATTCACTCATTCATTCATTCAACAAACATATTGAGTACCTATTCGTGTGTGTGTGTGTGTGTGTGTGTGTGTGTGTGTACAGGTTTGTACAGATGCCAGAAGCTAGAGGAAAACTCTCTTGCTACCCACCTTACTCCTTTGACACAATGTCTCTCAATGAACCCAGAGCTTGACATTTTTTCAGCTGCACTAGCTGGCCAGCAAGCCCCGGGGATTCTACTCTCCCTGGGCCCTATCCCCAGCACCAGGGTTACAGGCTCATACAACCATGCCAGCTTTGTCCATGGACACTGAGATCCAGACTCAGGTCCTCGTGCTTGTACAGCAAGCACTCTTACCCACACACATCTCCCTGGCTCTGAGTGCCTATTCTATATACCAGGTACTGTACTAGACTAGGGCTAGAGCAGGGAATGAGATACACTTCAGCTCTGCTCTACTGGAATTTTAGAATCTAGAGGAGAGATAGATGAGCAAGAAGACAAGTCAGGCTGGAGAGATGGCTCAGCAGTTAAAAGCACTGGCTGCTCTTCCAGAGGTCCTGAGTTCAATTCCCAGCAACCACATGGTGTCTCACAACTGTTTGTAATGAGATCTGGCGCCCTCTTCTGGTGTGCAGGCATACAGACAGACAGAGCACTGAATGCATAATAAATAAATGAATATTTTTTTAAAAAAGAAAAGATGTCAGATAGTCATGGATTTTACAAGGTTCTCAGAAAGATACAAAGAGGTGTGATTAAGAGAAACAGGAAGTGTCCACTCTCAGAGGATGGAGAAAATCATCCACTGAATAGTTATTTTGCATCACAGCCCATACCTGGGCTGTCAACGTGCTGGGTTCACTCAGACTCCTTCCCTCCCTCAAGCAGCCTCCCACCCTGGGACCAGTGCTTCCTATTCCTAACTAGTGACTGTCCTTACTCCCACTTTACCTCCTTCCCATACTTATCTGCCCCCTAGGGTCATCTTCCCACTTATCAAAGAGACCATTCTCTCTAATCAGGTTTGTTTTGAAATATTGCTTCACACTCAACTCCTGCAATAACAGGGAGACATAATAAAGAAACGGCACCCTGCTGAACTTGGACCTCTCCCAACCCCTACCTGCTATTCTTTCCCTCCTTTCTCTCTCTTCTCTCTCTCTTTCTCTCTCTCCTCTCTCTCTCTCCTCTCTCTCCTCTCCCATCCACCTATCTATTCATCATCAATCTTTTTAAAGATGTATTTATTATTTTTATGTGTAGGGGTGTTTTACATGCCTGGTGCCCAAGGAGGCCAGAAGAGGGCTTTGGATCCTCTGGAACTGGAGCTACAGAAGGTTGTGGTCCACCATATAGGTGCTGGGAACTGAACCCAGGTCCTCTGCAAGAACAAGTGCTTTTAGCCAGGCGGTCGTGGTGCATGCCTTTAATCCCAGCACTGGAAAGGCAAAGGGAGGCGGATCTCTGTGAGTTCGAGGCCAGTCTGGTCTACAGAGCTAGTTCCAGAACAGCTAAGGCTGTTTGTTACACAGAGAAACCCTGTCTTAGGAAAGAAAACAAAAACAAAAACAAGTGCTCTTAACAATAAACCATCTCTCCAGGCCCCAGTCTATCTTTTTGGAGACAGGATCTTGTCATGTAATTCAAGCTGGTCTGGAACTCTCTATATGTGCAGGCTAGACTCAAACTTGAAATTTTCCTGCCTTATCTTTCTAGTGCTGGGATTACGGGGCGGGGGAGTTATGTCTTAGTTACTGGTCTATTGCTGTGAAGAGACACCATGACCAAGGCAACTCGTATAAAAGAAAGTATTTAACTGGGACCTTGCCAAGGTTTAGTCTATTGTCATCATGGCAAGGAACAGAAAGATATGGCACTAGAGCAGTAGCTGAGATCTTTGAAAGCTTTACATTCTGATACAGAGAGAGGAAGAGGAGGAGAGGAGGGGAGAGGAGGGGAGGGGAGGGGACAGGTAGGGAGAGACCGGTCCTGGTAAGGACTTTTGTGTCCTAGTTACACACCTGTTTCAACGAGGCCACACCTCCCAATCTTTCCCAAACAGTTCACCCACTGTTTGTGACCAAGCACTCAAACATATGAGCCCACTGGGGGACATTCTCATTCAAATCACCACACGGTATACACCGTTGCACCGGGTGACCCCAAGTCAGTGCTACAAAGCTGTTGAGATCCAATCGGCCAGGCTTACCACAAAGAAGATGGAAGATGTAAGATTTTCCTTGTATTATGGTTAGAGCCTTTAGCCATCTTCGTTTGTGTGGATTTTGTGTCCTTTTCAACATCATGCCTCTACATTATCTTCCAATCATAATTCATCCATCAGCAAACACTTATTAAGCATCATGACAGGCATTTGAGACACATCAGTGAACAAAGAAGCTAGATCTCCGCTGTCTTAGGGATTATGTGGCAGGAGGAGCTATAAACAATAAAGAATGGAACCCCAGGGGCTCAGCTCAGTGGCAGACACCTGTAAGCAATCCCAGCACTCCAGAGGCAGAGACAGGAAAATCCAAAGTTCAAGAACAGCCTGGCCTATGAGCGACACCTGTCTCCAAGAAAACTGAAAGGAGATGGGGGGCGGAGCCTGAGTGGGCCAGCTGTGGTGAGTGCTGTGGAGGGCACGGTGGGGGAGGGGCGGGGGAGTTGTGGACTCCTCCTGGGGAGATGTGAACAAATGCCCCTTCACCTCAGATAGGGCACCAAAGACAAAGAAGTGATTTCCCCCCAAGTTCAACTGACGGAACCAGTGAGTTATTTGCAGAAGTAAATATGCCTTTAGTCCCAGCACTCAGGAGGAGGGATCTCTGGAAGAGCAAACCAGTACTCTAAACTGCTCACCATCTCCTCAGTGCCCCCTCAAACTTTTGATCCTCCTGCCTCAACCTCTTAAGGAGCTGGGGTCACAGAAATGGGCCACCATTCCCCACAGTATGCATGTTTTCATTGTCAGCAAAACGCTTGCCGGTGAGACAGTCTCAGTGTTTGCTGTGGACAGTGAGGTAGAAGAGGAGGTGGCTCTTCCCAGGCCAGCCCTCAGGAGGCCACAGCTCTGTCAAGTGCCGCCTTCCCAGGCCGTCTCTCTATGCCTGGCCACTTGCAGCTTACACTGAACACAGAACAGAGCACGCAGTAAGAGCTCATTAAATTCCTATGAAATAGACATCTCCTTGTGCAGGCAGAAGCGGCCTTGAGGCCCCTGGGAAGTCTGAATAAGGAGGGAGACGGAACAGAAAGGTGAAATTAGAGGACTCTCTAAATCAGGGCATTGGAATCAGGCAATTATGGCTGTGGCCGCCAGAGGGCAGTGTCAGCCCACACTCGGCTTCACCTCTAGGCTGGCTCATTAACCTGGCTTCTCCATCCTTCCTCGTCATTGTGATCACTGCCAGACGACCAAGGGGGACTCTGATTCTACTGTTACAGAGACATCTGTTACAGAGATGTCCTGAGGAGCTGAGGCCATGTGCCATCTCTCCCAGCGTGTCCTCTCCGACCCCTGATGAGAGGGAGTGGGGAAGATATAAACCCTCACATCGCCGGGTGATGGTGGTGCACGCCTTTATTCCCAGCACTAGGGAGGCAGAGGCAGGTGGATCTCTGTGAGTTCGAGACCATCCTGGTCTACAAGAGCTAGTTCCAGGACAGGCTCCAAAGCCACAGAGAAACCCTGTCTCAAAAACAAACAAATAAATAAATCCTCTCACCTAGTTCCCCCGACCCATGAACTTGGGGGCACAGTTCCCCTAATTCCCAGCCTTGGGTAGCCCACACCTAGCTCAGTCCCCTCCCTCTACCTCCCAAGTCACCAGTAGGGTCGCCGAGGGTCAATGCTATAGCTGCCCAGAGCAAGGCTCCAAGATTCCTCTCTGAATGACCAAGGACTGAGGTTGAAGGAGACCTCCTCCCCGCTATCCCCTTGCTGTTTCCCCCAGGCTCGCTTTCCTGGATTCTGTCACCCAGGCAATAGTCATTGTAGTCCCTATTCCAACCAGCACCAGCACAAATCCGCCTCATACCCTCGTACTGAATGGGATTCCAAGAACTAGGCTTTCTCTCCTCTCAGCGCCCCTCCCCTTTCCTTCACCCCTCCTCTCAGAACCCAGCCAAACTACTGGGGCTCAGAGGCCCTCGGATCCCCGCAGGAGTTCAGGCTGCGCTTGCCCGAGCAGCTGTATGTATCTCGCGCCCCCTGCTGGCTATATTCGGGAAGTGCGAGATGCACGGTCCAGGAGAGCAAGCTCTAGGAAGCAGAGGGGTTTGGGGTGCTGGGCTGCAGAAAGGCCAGGTTGTCAGGCCGAACTATTTCTAACTCCTAACAGCTGCGCTCCCTGACACCTCGCTGGCTGGCTCGTGCACTGGGACCTCCGCCGCCGAGGGGGCGCTTGTGTGCTCTCCCTACTCCCTCTCTGAGCTGATTCTTGCTGATCCTCACCCAGACTCCTTGTTCAGCATCCGCGGAGCAAGTTTTCCTCCCCATTTCACCAGCGATGAGGGCAGCATCTGTTTTGTTCGCTTTTATGTGCTTTGAACTATAATTAGGCGTCCAATAAATATACAAGGATAGACACTGGGTGTGGGTGGGCGGGGAGGTGCTTTTAGTGTCTGTCAGAAGGCCTCAGAACTCCCGGTTACAGAAAGTTGTGAGCTGCTCTGTAGGTGCTGAGAATCGAACCTGGATCTTCTGGAAAACCACCCATTGCTTTTTGGGGGGCGGGCAAACCACTTTATTCTGAGGCTTGAGGAAAGGGTGAAGAGGTCCAAGATAATCTGATGTTCTCCGAAGGACAGATCTTCATAGTCCTCCCCCTTCCCTAAAAGCTGCCAGTGCTCTGAGCTGCTGAGCCATCTCCCCAGGCCCTTCCTTCCTATTTTGGAGTAACAAAGCTGTTCAGACAGGTCTTGAACCCACAATACTCCTGCCTCTGTTCCCTAAATACCTGAGATTACAGGAATGCTCTGAGCCTCACTTCTGTTGGTAGGTAGCTCTGCCTTTGGGGAGGAGTCCCAGGACAGGCATGTACCTCTCAACTCTAGGGATGTGTGACAGGCTGCCTTGGGCTTCTCCTTCCTGGATCGATCTGGCATTGTAGGCTGCCCAGCCTACATTTGGACCCATTGGACCAGAGCATCAGTGGAGGCCTGGACCAAGTCCCATCTGGGGAGAACAGGGGAAGCTGCTTGGGAAGAGTCTGGCATCTGGCATTCAAAGGCCAGCTCTGGGGCTCTCGCTAG
The DNA here is from genome assembly GCF_003668045.3 of Cricetulus griseus. Lineage (NCBI taxonomy): Eukaryota > Metazoa > Chordata > Mammalia > Rodentia > Cricetidae > Cricetulus > Cricetulus griseus. The sequence continues at coordinate 113,425,853 of NC_048600.1, forward strand.
CTGTGTTGCCTCAGGGGCATTTCCTCTGAGTACAGTTGCCCTGCCTCCCACACACTGGACGAAACTCTGGTCATTGGCTGATGTGTGGTAGAACTCTTGACATTCATCAGGACTCTGCAAACAACCATTGTCAGCACTGGTAGCAAATCAAGTTCCAGGCAGGCTCCCTGGACTCTGGTAGCCTCAAAAGTGGAAAGTATTTCCAGCCTTGCTAGTGAGAAAGCATGATGCCAACATAAAGACCCAGTTGAAAAAAAGAGAGGTGAGATGACCCTTGAATCCCAGCACAAAGGGAGGCAGAGGGATCTCTGTGAGTTCAAGGCCAGCCTGCTGAGTTTCAGGGCGTCCAGGGCTATAGAGAGAGACCCTGTCTCAAGAAAGAAAGGAAAGAAGGAAGGAAGGAACAAAAGAAAGATGAAAGACAGGAGGGAGGGGAATGGAGGAAAGGGGAAGGAGATGGAGGGGAAGGAGAAGAGGGAAGCCTTGCATGGGACACACGTTTGTGGTCACAGCATTCAGGAAGTATTGGGGAGGAGTTGGAGGCTAGAAATAGCTACATAGTAGTTCTGGGATAACCTAAGCTATGTTATACCCTACCTGAAACACAAGAGAGAGGACAAGTAGGAGGAAAAGAGGAAAGAAAGAAGGGAGTAAAAGGACTACTACATCTGACTCAGGGCTGTTCCCGATGATCCCTGAGCACAGAGCTGAAAAGAGCCTGAGGTAGGGATGAGGCCTTGGTTCTCCAAGCATGGTTCTGGGACAGAGTCACCCTCAGGAAGTCACTGTGCCTTCCAGTAACCACACAGGCAGTGGCTCCCACTACCAGGGTCTCCAGGATCAGAATGCACTGCCAGCTTTGGCTGTTGTACCATTGACATCTGGTGGCTGTTGCTGTCCCAGCTGGGCACAGCAAACCACTGCCCTTCCCCACCCTCCCCACCAGGTTAGGGCTCTGAGGCTTTGCTGCTTGGACCACAGTCGGTCAATGCTCTCCCTGGTGCCCTTCTTGGATATGGATGACATCATTCCTCTCTTGACTTGGATGACCCCAGGTCCCAAAGCATAATGCTGCTAATGACAGAAAAGGACAGTGGATACCAAGATTCCCAGAGCCTTGAAGAAAGCTTGGCACAGAGCAGGCCTCTAGGGGCCCCTTGGAAGGATGAGGGAATGAGGGGCAAGCGTTCCAGTCCAGGGACTCTGTCAAGGAGCTCGTTTTACGTGGGTGGCCATCTTCCAGTTGGACTGGAACAAACTACCAACTAGAACAAAAGGTAGAGGAAGGAATTTGTGTTAAATTTTCGCTTAAATTAGAAATAAAGAAGAAAAGAGGCGGATGAGACATAAGACTAAGAGACATGTTGGTCATATTAACCAGTTTATTATAGGCCTGGCAGAGTAGGGAGACTAAGAGAGAAGAGAAACAGGGTAAATGGCTGACCGCCATGGCCGGTCACCATAGAGAGAGAGGAGAAGCAGAAGCAGACAGAGAAGAGGGGAATAGCAAAGAGTGTAGAGAGAAGAGTAGAGAGAGCATAAATGAGCAGGGATCTGTCTTTTAAAGGGGTCCTCTGCAACTGCGTGCAGACTTAGTTCCCATGGAACCCTGGGCTGACCAGGGTACTGCCTGTTCCACCAGGTAACAGGGGCAGGCCAGCATAATGCCTGAACCTTTCAATTTGTCCTTTCTATCCTCATGGTTTGAGCTGGGGAAATTTGAGCTCATCTCCTCCTGACACGACTGGCACTTCCAAGCCGGGCTCTCCCAGTTAGCTTCCAGGCCTTCTAGAATCTGGACAGAAAGACACCACTTGGGTTCCCAGTCTCTGGCTTGCAGATAGTTGGCACCTCCTGGGGCTTCTCAACCTCCATCATCCATTCCTCTTAATACATGGGCCGATGGTTCATAGTAAGTCGTATGTATTAATATCTATGTGTGTATATCTATATGTATATGTATATATATGTATATGTATATCTATATGTATATCTATATGTTTATAATATCTATGTGTGTGTGTATGCATGTGTATAACTCTCTCCCTCCCCTCCCTTCTTTCTGAGAGACCAGAGTCCTCACATAGCCCAGATTAGCCTTGAATTCCTTGTATAGCCAAGAATAATCTCAAACTCCGGGTCTCCTGCCTCCAACGTTTGCTCCGGTGCAGGGATGTAAACCAACTTATACATATATCTTGTTTCTCTGCAATTTGTAATCCTCCTGCCTCAGCTTCTTGGGTGTTGTGATTACAGAGGTCTGACATCACACATGGATATATTAGTTTTTGTGAACTTGAGATTCGACTACACTCCTCAAATTTTCCCTGTGTCTTGTGTACAGCATAACTTCATATTCTACATGTAAGGATGCTTCTAGGGTTCCTAAATCCTAGCTAAAGGATTTAGGGTTCCAGCTACTTATTTCATAGTTACTTTAGATTTTTGTGTTTTAAATGAAGCTATAGGTTTATAGCTTTTAAAGCTTTCTGTGATGTTCATGTGTACAAGTACATGCATACATGCCATGGCACACGTATGGAGGTCAGAGGACAGCATGCAGGAATCAGTTATCTCTTTTTACCAAGTGGGTCCAGATATCAAACTCAGATTGTTGCCTTGGCAGCAAGTGCTTCTACCCACGGAATCATTTCGCCAGCCTGAGTCGTATGCTTTCTGGGATGAGGTCTTGTAGGTGTGGTTTAGATTTTAGTTAGTCCCTTAACTTTTTTAAAATTTATTTTTATTTTATGTACACTGGTGTTTTGCCTAAATGTATGTATGGGTGAGGGTGTCAGATACCCTGAAACTGTAGCTACAGATAGCTGTAAGCTGCCATGTGGGTTCTGGGAACTGAACCTGGGTCCTCTGGAAGAGCAGTCAGTGCTCTTAACCACTGAGCCATCTCTCCAGCCCCAAGATTCCCTTAGCTTTTGAAAAAGATATAGCTTATCTTTACTAAGTGTGTCTGTCTGTGAGATGAGCACATGTGGGGCTGCCTGTGAACTCCAGAAGAATGTGTCAGATCTCATGGAGATGGAGTCACATTAAAGCCAAACTCCAGTTTGCAAGTAGCAAGTGTCCTTTACCACTGAGCAATCCCTCCAGTGCCATGGCTTTTGCTTTTACTAATTTCATTTGGTAAAGTGCTTGCCATAGTGGCCCAAGTCCAAGTTATAAAAAAAGCAGGGCATTATGGTACAAGTCTACTGTTCTTGTGCCAGGAAGCTGAGACAGTAGAACCCCTGGGACTTGCAGGCCAGGCAGTAAGTCAAGCCAAATTGATAGCCTTAGCTTCAGTGAGACACTAATCTCAAAAAATAAAACAGGTTGAGTGTGCTCAGCAGGTGAGATGACTCAGCAGGCAAAGGCACTGCCACCAAGCCCGACCATCTGACTCCCATCCCCATCACATACATAAAAAATAATAAATGTAAAATGAAAAAAAAAGAAAAAAGGCCAGGCAGTGGTGGTGCACATTTTTAACTCAAGCACTTGGGAGGTAGAGGCAGCCTAGTCTATAGAGCGAGTTCCAGGACAAGCAGAGCTATATAGTGAGACCCTGTCTTGAAAAACAAAAACGACAACAGAAAAGGACAACCTCATTGTAGAAATCTGTCCAGTTGGATTCTGCCCCTGTCTCATCACCACTTCTGAGAGCACTGGGCTTGTCGTTTGCAATTACGGCTGACATGCTATAAAAATATTGATTGTAGGGCTGGAGAGATAGCTCAGAGGTTAAGAGCGCTGCCTGTTCTTCCAAAGGTCCTGAGATCAACTCCCAGCAACCACATGGTGGCTCACAACCATCTGTAGTGAAATCTGGTGCCCTCTTCTGGCCTGCAGACATACATGCAGGCAGAATACTGTGTACATAATAAATAAATAAATATGTTGACTGTAGTGGGTGAGTAACCCTTCCTCCACACTTAAGCACAAGGGCCCCTGTTCCTTGGTCATGGCTGTTCCAACATATCTGCCACAGGACTCAAGTCTAAGTGTCACCTTCTGGCTTAGGGACACCCACTCAGTTCCACTGCTGCTTCCCCGGCCAAACCACCAGCAAAGGAAGCGACCCTTTCTGTGGTGAACCATGGTGGTGGTCTTCCCAATGTTTTCCACATCCCTTGTCACTGCCATGGCCTTGACATTCACTAGGGACTGCCATGCAGAGCTGAGTCACATGGTAAAGTCCCAATAAACAGCAGGTGCATTCCTGGAGTGAACGCCTTTTCTGAATCAAAGAAGTAAAACCTATGGGAATCAAGTCCACCCTCTCCTATCCCCCAGGATGTTTGTTTTTATTAAGTGTATGATTGCTTTGTCTGTACATATGTCTGAGCACCATGTGCATGCCTGGTGCTCACGGAGGCCAGTTCCCTTGAACAGTTGTAAGCTGCCATTCGAGTGCTGGGAACCAAATCCAGGTCTGCAGAAGAGCAGCCAGTGCTCCGAGCCATCTCTCCAGCGCCCTTGACCCTCCTTCTGTCTGGAATCCTTGCGTCTTCAACTTTCACCCAGACACTTGGCAGATGGGCCAGGCATGGTTCCTTCTGTATGTAGCGACTCCAGAGCCTGTCACATGTTGAACCCATGCTCTACACTGAGCTACAACACAGTTCTATTTTATAGATAAGGAAATCAAAGGTTCCAATAATTGGCTTTCTCGGGGCTGTGAGAAAGCCTACATGAAAATGGACCATTGATGCTACATTAATCTACGTGCCCTTTTCAGCCAGGCTGCTGGGAAGCTCAGAGTTCCAGCTCAGTCATGGCTAGAATTAACCTTCAATCTTTCTGCAAAGGTTTTGCCGCCTTCTCTGCTCTTTTGTCCTTGCTGCCTGTTAAGGGGCTGGAGACTGATTCTTCCTTGATAGCCACCTCACATCCTCTTTGGGGTGGGGAGATCTCTCTGTGTCTTTCTTGGCATCTCTAGATCACTTTGCTCTGTGCTGGGCAGCTAGAGAGAACACAAGCATCCTCTCTGGTTTCTGCCTGGGCCCATCAGCCATAGATGCAGGATACTACTGCATCCACTAGGCCTAGCTTACATCATCTCTTTCCAGGTGCTATCCTCTCCCTTGCTGTTTCCCCGAACGGGGGGGGGGGGGGGGAGAGTTCGAGCCCAGGAGACATGAAAGAGCGGAGAGGGTGTGACCACCACTGAGCATAGTGAGCAGCAAGGAGTCATGGAGAGCTGGGCAGGAGCTGGGATGGGCCTGCTACTGGCCAACAAGAAGCCTGGATTAGCAAGTGTTAGGCAGCAGAGAGCTGGGGTTGAGATATCTGTCATAATCATATTACAGCACGGTGGCAGAGGCTGAGGCGAGCAAGCAGCTTGCCTGTGGAGCAAACTAGCCATGTGTCAATAAAGCAGAAGCTCTTCTGTCCCCTATTCTATGTCCTAGACTCCTAAGGTGCTATGTGACTAGGGAATTAAATCATTAAATGGACTGCAGCTCTTCAAACACTCCCCTCTCTCCATTTGCCTCCCCAGCCCTGAGGACATACAAGGCTCAGCCAAGAGGTATTCCAGGCTGCTAGGAGAGGCCCCTCACCCCTACAGTACTCCTTAATTCCCCTATACCATAATACTCTAACAGCAGCCATTGGATCTGTGTGTTATTTTATTTTCTTTGCTTTGGTCTATACAAAAACAAAAAGAAAAGAAAAACCAATAACCAAAAACATAAAGCAATCATAATAAAACTCTCTGATGGGGCTCCCCCACCTTGCAGTCCCCCCAAACCCATGTGCAGGAGGCAGTGTGGGAGTCAAACAGGAAGGAGAGGAAAAGCCCCTCACCACACCAGAGGGGTGAGCTAGAGCACTTGTGCAGGTCAGCTGGGCTAGTGGAGGGCAGGGTGAGAGGGGGCTTTGCCAAGAGCTCCCTTGGAGAGGAGCAAAGCAGACTTAGCATCTTGGAGAGAAGGGCAGGTCCTGGAGGGGGTACTTGGAGTCCCCACTCTCTTTCCCTGGAAGGTTACCAAACTTTTCAAAAAAAAGCTTCAGATGTCAGGAGTTTGTTGGGGCTTTGAACCTGTTTGTGTCTTGGATATCCCAGATGGGGGCAGTTGGATGCTGAAGTTCAGTGAGAAATTGGCCCCAGGGGAAAAAAAAAAAAAAAAAAAAAAAAAAGGAAGCCCGGGAGGGCCAGGCAGCTGGAGTAGAGCTGAGAGGGTTGCTGTGCAAGGGCACCGGCTGAGTCTAAAGCTTTAGTGGCCATAGCCATAGTGGGGACGGGAGAAGGTGCTGGGTGGGCCTGGATCCACAGCCCAGGGCAGAAAAGCGGGAGCAGACACCATCCCAAGAAACGCTATGGAGGAACTCTCTGGAGCATGGGTTCAGCAGGAAGTCCAGGCTGGCTCCTGGGGCTCGGGTACTTTTCTGTCTCCTCCCACAGTCTGCTCGAGAGCTTTCCAGGTGAGAAACAGCTCCTGCGGGGCAGGTAGACACAGGGATCATCAGGTGCTTGCTTGGCAGGCCTGCATCCCCTAGAATCGCTCAGGTTGCTATTGTGACACCTGCCTACCACTCCCGAAAAACTGGCCTTTCTCCTTATTTGCTTAAAAGTAGCTGGAGGGGCAGGATCTGGGTGCCAAACAAGGGACAAGTACAAAGGAGCGAGCCTCCAGCGGTGCAGCTCCTTATGGGGCTGAAGCAGAAAGATCCTAAGTTCAAGGCATGCCTGGCTGGGCTCCAGACTGAGTTAAAGGCTAGTTTAACCAGACTATTTCAATTTAACGGAAGGCAAAACCAGGGCTGGGATGCACTCCAGTGGTAGAGCACTTGCCTAGCACACACAAAGTTCCAGGTTCAATTCCCAGTGTGACAAAAGGGGGAAAAGGGTGACAAAAAAAGGCATGACGATGTCACCAAGGCTGGGGAAAAGCCATAGATTTGAGGCCAGCCTGGGCTACATAGTGAATTTTAGGCCAGCCTGAAACAGAGTAAAACCTTGTCAATGATAATAATAATATTATCATCATAATAAAGGTGGGCCAGAGCACAACAGATTAAAAAGCTTAGGACTCCCAAATGCCTTCTCCACCCCACCGAAGCCAGGGTTTACAGCCCAGAATGGAAAGGTCCCCACCAGACCATTCAGAGAGGAAAAGCAGGTGTCACTATAACCACAGCTACAGGGAGAGGGCAAGGCTGCAAGACAGGAAGGGGCCATACTGAGGTGGAGCCAGCTAGGCCAGCATGTGGTCTGCAGTGGGGTAGGGAGGCCTCAGGCCGTCACTGTAGGTGTCCATGGGGTAGTCCCCATCCATGTCCATATGCATATCCAGGGGGTCCAGAGGCACATCGCTGGAGTACATGGGACGGTAGGTGGCATCCATGTCTGGGGATGAAAAAGGAAGGCTTGTCCAGGGATCTGCAGACCATACATGGCAGCAGAGTAGGCCCACTGCACACACACACCCCCCCACACTTCAGGGATGTAAAGTGGAACCCAACAGCCACCATGAGTTTCCATTCTCACCCACACAGCCACTGGCTCTCGGGTGGCGCTCCACACACTTACCATCCGCGTAGGGTTCATTGATTGGGATCATACTCTGGGCCTGAGGAAGGACAGAAAGACATAGGAGGTGTGGGAAAATATCCTCTGCACTGCCTTTCCACCAAAGGACAGAGAGGTGCTCCAAGCAAGGGGTCAGGAGACCCCTCAGAGGAGGAAAAGAAAGCACCAGTGTCCCTGGGCCCTGCCCTGGGTAGAGGTCTCACCACTAATGCCTTGGGCTCCCACAAGCCAGAGCAGCTATGGGGAGGGAGTGGAGGTAAGAAGTGCAGGTAGGGTGCACCTGGATAATTTGCACAGTACCTGTGTGCAAATTAGAACAAGGCAACCCTGGATGTAGGTGTAAGTCAGTGGCAGAGTACCTGTCCAGCATATCCAAGGCCCTAGGTTCCATTCCCGACACACACACACACACACACACACACACACACACAGAGTGAGAGCACCCATTCTCAAATCCTTTATCTTCATGGGGGTAAAAGAGATACATAGCTGGGAATAGTGGGGTAGCTCACGCCTGAGATCCCAGGACTTGGGAGACTGAGGCAGGAGGATTGGTGCAAATTCCAGGCTAGCCTGGGGGTACAGAGCGAGACTGTGCAATGCCTGACTATCTCAAAACACCACCCAGGGCTGTAGATACAGCTCAGCGGTAGAGTCCCTGCAGGGCATGCACAGGGCCCTGGTATGACCCCCAGCACTGGAAAAAAAAAAAAAAAGCCAAGCAAACGAACAAAAGCATACACACAAACTAAAACAAAAACCAGACATAATTCAATCTACTACCTCTATGTCATAAAGGACCCCATTGTAAAATAAAATAAAAATCTAGCCAGGCATGACACCCTTAAATCAGAGTATTTGAGAGGTGGAGTCCGGAGGATTAAGAGTTCAAAATCAGCTGGGCAGTGGTGGTGCACACACCTTTAATCCCGGCACTCAGGAGGCAGAGGCACACAGAGGCCAGCCTGGTCTACAGAACAAGTTCCAGGACAGACTCTAAAGGTACTCTAAAGAAACCTGGTCTCAAAAAACAAAAACAAAAAACAAGAGTTCAAAATCAGGGGGCTGGAGAGATGGTTCGGTGGTTAAGAGCATGGATGCACTTCTAGAGGTCCTGAGTTCAATTCCCAACAACCACATAGTGGCTCACAACCATCTATAATGGAATCTGATGCCCTCTTCTGTTATTCGGGCACACATGCAAATAGATATAAACAAATCTAAAAAAAAAGTAACTGGGATTGGCATATAAAATTAAAAAAAAAAGTTCAAAATCCAGCCAGATAGTGGTGCACACACCGTTAGTCCCAGCACCCCAGCACTAGGGAGGCAGAGGCAGCTGAGTTTGAGTTTGTATTTCAGCCTGGTCTACAGAGCTAATTCTAGGTTAGCCAGGGCTACACAAAGAAACCCTGTCTCAAAAACAAAACAAAACAAACAAAAAATCACCCTTGAGATGAATATTGAGTTAGAGGCTATCCTGGGCTACACAAGACTATATACCAAAAACAAACAAACCCCAAATATCTGAAAACTAAACTTACATCTCTGAGGTCAGCTAAGCCTCCTCAGAGATCAATGAGCTGCCCCCACGCAGTCTGTTCAATCAGACGTTCAAGCCCAGTCATACTCACAGCCTCCCAGGCAGCTGGGTCGTGCTTGAAGAGCGAGTTGGTGAGCTCCACAGACACTCGCTTCCGGTAATCTGGGTTCTTGTCCTCCGAGATGCGGAACAGGACAGCGGCGGCATAGGTCGCTGAGCAGAGAGGGAAGTGAGGTCCAAGTCAGAGGCTGCCCCTACCATGGCGGGAGGAATAGAGCCCAGCCTCCTCCCTTGGGCGCTTGCCCACAGTCTCAGCCCCTCACCGGTGCCCTCATTGCGGGAGTGGAGCAGTTCCATGAGAGGGGCAGAGGCGCCCTCCGCATCGATGGCGTCAGCAGCCTCCTTGTCCTGGGCCAGCTCACACAGCACTCCGGCAGCCACACGCTGGATGTTCTCCACGGAGGAATACAGGAGCTAGGAGAGAGGACACAGGTGGACGGGAGACGGGAGATAAGCCACGCTGGGTACCAACAGCGCTGCCCACCCTCTCCCTGTCCAGCCATCTTAGAAAGTAGAAAAATAAAGTGGAAAATGCAGACCAGCATCAGTCCCTGACCACTGTGTTTTTACCACAGTCTATCATTACACACTATACACGCTTTTGTGTGTGTGTCTGGGTGCCGGAGTATATGAGCACAAGTGTGTAATACATGTGTGTATCATGGCGATTGTGTCTTGGGGCACACAAGCATGTATGTGGGTACATGTACTGGTGTATGAAGGTCAGAGGTTGAAGTCACGAGCTCCTTTCAGTTTTTTCATACAGGGTCTCTCTCTGAACCTGAGGCTCCCTGTCTGGCTAGGCTCACTAGGTTACAAACATAGGCTACCATACCCAAGTGCTGGGGATCTGAACTCAGGCCCTCATAGTTGCACAGCAAACACTTCATTGCCTAAGCCTTCCCCAGCCCCACTAATAATTTTGATTCCATTTTTTTTTTTTTGTCTGCCATGGTAGAATAAGGCATTTTCCTATGTATTATTTCAAAACCTGCCCTCCAAACCTATAACTTCATATGGATGAGAGACAGATAATTGCTAACAACTGAAAGACGACTCCATTACCACTGAAGGTAGGATAGGATGAGTCCTTCACTCTAAAAAGAACCCTCTTCCTGGGCTGGGGATGTAGCTCAGGGGTAGAGTGCTTGCCTCCAGGTTTGCATGTGGCCCTGAGTTCAAACCCACACAACAGAATAAACACATCCCTAAACAAACACACCCTACTGCATATGGCTGGCTGTATGACATAATAAGCTATTCTTCTGTTTGTTTAGCTTTTCATCTAAAAGATAAGGTCTTGCTATTAGACAGCTAGAGCTGTCTCCCTTAAGCTCACTAAGTATCCAAGGCTGGCCTTGCATGGCTGATCCCCTGCCTCCACTCCTGAGCGCTGGAATGACAAGCATGTGCCACCGCGCCCAATGGTTTCCTTCCAGACCATTTCCTTACCATTAGACAAAGAGTTTGTTTGCAACAGCTGTGTCCGCAATTGTTATTTATCTCCCTGTATAAACCTCTGCCATTTAAGTTATGTTCAATGATTTCCTCAAGAGGGAGTCAGATTTGAATTCCAGGTCAAAGGACAGGAATCTTTCCAAGACTCCCTTCACACTGCAACAGCAGTTCCCAGGCTGCCCATCCCCCCAAGCAGGGCACAAGATGCTCAGTTCACCCGACCCTCAAGTATCTTCTTTGCTGGCCAATCTGACAGTGGAAAATGGACTCTCACTGGGGGCTAAATTTCATTTCTGTAAACTCCTGGGCTGAACCCTGTTTGCTTATGAGCCACCTGGGAGCCACTTGTTGACTCTGCCCACACAGCACTGCTGGGACCCGGCGTTAATGAGCTGCTGTCTGCTGAGACAATGGCTCCCACAGTCCAGGTTTGTGCTTTTCGGGTTGTTTTGAACACACGGATGCTCTTAATGCTCGAGTGACTGCATCTCACCTCCCCTGCTTCTGAGCTTCATCCGCTCTTAAACAGTCCTAGACAAGCCCGGTCCACACATCCCCAAACCCCCAGCAGCTTCTGGGGACGTATCTTTGTCCATCTGTACCAGACTCACCTGGACAAACAGGGGAATGGTGTTGAGCCGGAAGATCTCCATACGGTTCATGGGATCCCGGGCGAGGATGTGGAGGGCTCCAGTGCAGCCCTCTACGATCTCTTCCATCCTCACGCCATCCTGCATGAAAAGGGCCGTGAAACACGAGGATGGGGACAAGGGGGCCCTGGACAAAGCCGCAACCTCCCCGACCAGGACCCTAACACTGCTCACTAGTCCCTGGAGTTGGCGTTGATGTCAACACACACACTTCTTCTTATATACACACAAACTCTGAGGACACCCCCGCCCCAGCCCCTCCAAGAAGGCTATCTCAGTCGCCACTAGGCTCATCTACCGTGTAGGGCTGCTGGGTGCCTGCGGCCACATGTCGCTGGGCATCCTGGTGGGCCTTGACCAACAGCTGAACGAGGCGGGGAATGACTGCGGCCTCCTGCAGCGGGGCATGGTTGGCTGGGCACAGGGCCAGATTCCGGATCAGACCGATGGTTGCCTGGCAGGGAAGGAGGCAGTGAGCAAAGGTATTCCAACTCCTCAGCTTCAGGTATTTTGTCAATACTATCTCTTCTGAAAACCCAGTCCCAGCGCAGTGACAACAGGATAAGGAGAGTCCTAGCTACTCATGTAGCTGGAACTTTGAGAAGCTCTGCTTGGGGGAGGGAGCTGGGGCGGCTGTAGGCAGAGGACAGAAAGAACCTAGACCTAAGGTCGGGGCTTTCGCTCAGGACGCACGAGCCCTGGGTTTGAGTCCCAGGACTACACAGACCAGATGTGGTGGCACATGGCTCTCATTCCAGCACTTGAGTGAGGCTGAGGCAGGAGGACCAAGGCGACCCTCAGCTACAATTTAAGGCCAGCCTGGGATACTTGAGACTCTAATCTTTAAACTAATTGCATCTAGCTCACTGAAGGGAAGTGGGGCATGCCTATGGTATTCTCAGCAGTCAGGAGCCTGAGCAGGAGAATCGCAAGTCTAAGGCCAGCCTAGGCTACATCCCACAGACCTTGTCTCAAAAACCAGCCAGAGCCAAGCCTGATGGATGGCCTTTAACCCCAGCACTTGGGAGGCAGAGGCAGGAGAATTGAGTTTGAGGCCAGCCTGGCCTACAGAGTGAGTTCCAGGACAGCCAGGGCTACATAGAGAGATGGTGTCTCAAAATAAATAAAATTAGTAACTCTAATAAATATTTTTACTTTAAAAAATGTGTTAATACATGTGTGTGACCTACAGGGTGTTGTTCCCTTGTTTTTTACAGATGGTTGTGAATCACCCTGTGGCTGCTGGGAATTGAACTCAGGACCTCTGGAAGAGTAACCACTGAGCCATCTCTCCAGTCTTCTAATACAAAATTTTAAAAATTAAGAATAAAACAAATAGAGCAACAACCAGGTAAGCAAAAGAACTCTAGGTCTCTGGAGCAGACATTGTGAAAGTAGAAAGTGCTGGGAGTGGTATTTCCTTCCTGTTCTCTGAGCCAGTGCGCTAGGTCTCCTGTGTCCTGGCCCTTAGTGGGTACCTTGACCAGTGGCCACTGGTTGGGCTGGTTGAGCAGCTTCACAATGGCCGGGATGCCATAGTTGAGGCGCACAGAGTTCTGGGCCATCTCAGCCTCCGGGTGGCGGCTGGTAAGGTGACGCAGGGCACAGACAGCAGGCTCTGTGATGTCATCCTTGTCACCGGCTCTCAGGATGGCGTGGATGAGTGCCTCGACGCCACTGTTCTGTGTCACCAGCGTCTTGTTTTTGCTGTTGTTGCAGGTCAGGTTGGAGAGGGTGCCTGTGGCACAGGTGAGGACGTTGACATCGTCCACACTCAGCTGGTTGACCAGGATCTTCAGCACGCTCTCCAGGCCCTCCTGAGACAGGAAGAGCATGAAGCGTAAGGAACACGTCATCTCTACACAGCCTCCCCAGTAGGTCTGAGGGCAGCGGATAGGCTGAAGGGCTTGGTCTTGCTTTTATGTGGCCAGGAACCTTCACCCCATGGCCTTCCACGCCCTGGGGAAAGCTGTTAGCCTCTCCTGGAGATCTTCCCACAGACCCACAGCTGCAGGCCTGCCTCCAAGCCCATGGTCCTTCCTCTATCCCATGTGCTCCATCCCTGCTGGCCATAGGAGGCCTCTGGTCAAGAGGAAGCTAGCAAGGAGGTCATAGGCTTCAGTGGTCAGCTGGTCCCCTGTCGCATACTTCTCACCTGGCTGGGTCTTCTCTGTCACACCAGGGATCCCTAAGCTAAATCTGCTTCTGAGAAAAATCCCCAACTCAGAAACCTCTCTTCTCCCAGGGAGGGCTGTGTGGGTCTAGTGGTGGATCCAAAAGACTATCGGTCTCAGAGATACACACAGTCATGGGTCAGGACGCAAGCTCTGCCATCTAATAGCTCTCAACATGGGCTTTCTCTTAACTCCCTGAGCCTTAGTTTCTCCCACAACCAATGGGGTTGCAGGATCCCCTTCTAGGGAGCTAAGAGGGTTAAAGTCAGTTCAGCTCCTGCCTACAGAAGCCATGCAGAATGAAGGGTGCTTGCTAGGTGGTGGTGATGGGTAAACACATGGATACAGTCTGCTTGGAAGGTGGTGCCAGCAACTTGCCCTGAATCAGCAGTGCTCTGAGGTTAGTGTTTTGTGTGTGTTAGTATTTTGTGAGGTTAGTGTTTTGACTGCCTGTATATCTGTGCACCATGTGTGTATGCCTAGCGCTCTCAAAAGCTATAAGAGGACATCAGATGCCCTGGAACTAGAGATACAGACAAATGCTCTTAACCACTGAGCCCCTGTACTTGAGTTTTATGGAACAGTACTGCTCCTGTCCCAGGGTCAAGGCTCAAATTGTCCCATCACCATCACCTGAACCCCAACTTAAAGATGTCAGCCTCCTTCCTCTTCTCATAGGTCCCCGAGGTCATATGCCCAGGTGGTAGGCTGACAATATGGTTTCAGAGAATGGCCCGGGCCCAGACTTACCTGCTTGGTAGCCACATCTGAGAGGTTGCGTAGAGTCCACAGGCAGTTCTGCACCAGGCGCGGGCTGTTGCTTGTGAGATGCTTGCCCAGAGCCTGCATCCCACCTGGGGATGGGACAGAGGTCCTGTCAGCCTTAGGGGGGCCAGATTGCTGCCAGGGCAGGGGCCCTACCCCAATCCTCCTGACCCCACAGGTCACTCCTCTATAATTTTACTTTTAAAGGGTTATTATTATTATTATTATTATTATTATTATTATTATTCGTGTGTGTGTCTGTGTGTCTGTGTGTCTGTGTGTCTGTGTAATGTGATGTGCAATGCCCATGGAGGCCAGAAGAGGGCATCAGATCCCTTGAATTTGAGCTACAGGTAGTTGTGAGTCACCGAATGTGGTTACTGGGAACCAAACTGAGGTCCTCTGGAAAAGTAGCAAGAGCTCTTAAGCTATGGTCACCTCTCTAGTCCCCAACAGGCCACCTTGAGGTTCTCACTCACCAGCCTCCACAATGGCGGGCTTATTGCTGGGACACACAGAGAGCACCTTGAGCACACGGCTGGTGGTCCAGAGCAGTTTCTCATAGCTGTAGTTCCTCATGATCTGCACAAGCCCCTGAGGTCCCCCATTGGCCAGGATGATCAGCTGTGGGGAGGGAAAGGCAGAGTGTAGGATAACAGGCTCACACACCTATGTGTTCACGTGTGTGAGGGGGTGATGGAGCTCTCATTATTAACCTTTTAAGACTTTGGTGACTATCAAATAAGCCAATATCTTGGGGAAAAAAACTATTAATACCAAATGCTGGCAAGGATCTAGCAAAGGGAGTCTAGCACAGCATTGTCACTAAAGGCAGTGTAATGGGTAACACGATGTAACCCTTTTGGAAAGAGAACAAACACACTGAGTAAAAGTCTAGAAGTGTTTAGAAACAAATAAATAAAAAGAAAAAGGCCTTTAGCCCTGCTGGCTCTGGTGTTCCACACCTCTAATCCAGCAGTTAGAAGACTACAAGGAGAGTTAGGGTTCCAGGTCACCCTGGGATAGATAGTGAGACCCTGTGTAAAACACACAGAGAGGGCTGGAGAGATGGCTCAGCTGTTAGCAGCACTCGCTGCTTTTCCAGAGAGTCTAGGTTTGATTCCCAGCATTCGCATGGCGACTTAAAACGATCTGTAATGCCAGCTCTAGGAATGCAGCACCCTCTTCTGGCCGCCATGGGTACTGCAAGCCATCTCTCCACCCCAATCCCCCAGCCTTTTTCAATTCTAGGGATTGAATCATTCAGCATGCTAGGCAGTATTCTATCACTGAGTTATATCCCTAGCCCTAATTTTTTCTCAAACCTTAAAATATTAGTTCTGAGGAATTCAGAAACAGGATATGAGACACATTCATCTATATACACATTAGTATGCCTTCCGGGAAGTGGCCTGAAGCCACTGGATACTGTAGCCATGGTGAAGGGACCCACCTTGCTCTCCTGGTTGCCATAGGCCAGGAGCTGCAGGCAGTCAGTGGTGATGGCCAGGAATTTAGGGTTGTTCTTGTTGAGTAGGGGTACCATCTTCTGCAGCCCATCTGCCAGGCGCACCGCCATCTTGGCGCCCTCCTGGTACAGCAGCAGGTTGTGCAGCGTGGTAATGGCATAGAACAGGACAGACTCTACAGGAGAACTGAGGAGTAGGCAGAATCCATGTTGAGTCAGCTCCCCAGACCCCAGTCAGAAAGCTCACCCCCAATCATCACCCCTATGCAAATATCCCTTTACTAAAGTGTCATTCTTTTTTTTTTTTTGTTCTTTGTACATATATTTAGTACAGATTATTAGGGATTTAAGGAATATGTACAATTTTACACCATGGACTGCATTTTCTTAATGCATTACAGAAACAAAAATAAAATGTCACCAATGACACAGAATACTATACTGTAGATACACCACAACAGTCCAGATTTAAGAAGAAACATCAATATAATTATGAAAAGGCTAGCTTACTTAAACTAGTCAAACTTGACTTTGTTAAATTTATGTTATATAGACAGGTAAATTTTGATGACATATTTTAAACAAAGAATCTTGGAAAACATCTTCACACCAATGAGTGAAATGGTATATTTTGCCCTCCCCAAGAAAACAAAGTCTTGTGCAAGCTAATGAAGATACACATACACCTACACACACACACACACCCCAACACACCACACACACACAGACACAGACACACACACAGACACACAGTATGAACAGTATGTTTTCAACAGTATAATAAACAGTTAAAATTTTTATGGGAGTTAAAACAATGCCCCGTTATTTAAAAACTGGCTCATTTAGTCTAAATTCAAGATGCAGCTTTGTCAGGTTTCTCTGAACCAGATGATCGAAAAGCAGGGAAGACAGAGGCAGGATTTTGACTAGCAGATACAACAACTTGAGGAAGAGATGGAGACAATGAGGATACCTTAGATGCTGGAGTATTTATGGTATTTAAAATGGCTCCTTCTGGGATAACCAGTAACTTTTTTGACAGAGGTATCTAAATGAAATACCCTAAAGTGTCATTCTTTCTTGAGCACAGCCCCTCTTTTTAATTTGTGTGTGTGTGTGTGTGTGTGTGTGTGTGTGTGTGTGTGTGTGTGTGTGTAGGTCAGAAGACAACCTCAGGTGTCATCCTCAGGAACACAATCCCCCTCCTCAGATACAGGGTCTCTAACTGGCCCAAGCTCCTTAGGCTAAACTGGCTGGCCAGCAAGCTCCAGGGCTTCCTCCAGTCTCTGCTTCCCCAGGGCAGGGGCTGCAAATGCCCTCTACTGCATCCAGCATTTTTACATGGGTGCTGGAGATTGAACCTGGGTCCTCATGCTTGAGAGGTAAACTCCTCATTGACTGAGCCATCAGCTCCTCCCCACCCAGTGTCTCTACTCCCCTCAAGATCCAGTCCCACTCTTTCTTTCTTTCTTCCTTTTTTTTTTTTTAAGACGGGTTTTCAGTTTGCACTATGCACTATGCAGCCCTGGCTAGCCTAGAACTCTCTGTATAGACCAGGTTGGCTTGGAATACATAGAGATCTCTACCTCTTGAGGACTGGGATCAAAGGTGAGCACCACCATGGCCAGCCGAGCGCAGTCCTAATGACATCAGCACACAGCGCATCTTCACTCCCGCCTCTGAGGTCCTGCACGTCCTAATTATATACCAGGTCCCTGAACAGCTGAGTCACTACTGTGTGTAAGGTCACATAGCAGAGGCCCCGTGACAGCTACAGAGGGGAGTGAAATTCCCCTCAAAGAACTCCCACTCATCTCAGCCGGGAAAGAGGAGAAAAAAATCGCATGGTCGGGTGGGGCTCAGACATGCTCTTCTCTTGCTAGGATAGCCTCTCCTTGATCAAGGCTGACCAAATCCACCCATCTGTCAAAGCCCTGCCCTCAGTACGAGTCTGCCTCTGGGCAATCTCAACCATTCTGTTGCTACAACTTACAGATCCTAACAGTCAGCCTGTTGTTTACGTTACTGTCTCTGGGTTGGGCTATGAGCAGCTGAGAGCCAGGATGGGTGTGGTGCTTCACATGTGTGTATAAAAGGATGCTGGGAGGCCCCTGACGCCTGTGCAACAGAGGAGCAAGTTACCTGAGCATTCGGACTAGCGCAGGGATGCCTCCAGACTTGAAGATAGCGAGCAACCCCTCCCGGTGGTGGGAGAGGTTGTGCAGGATACTCGTGGTGCAACGGGCTGTATCCAGGTCACTGGTGTTCTGCATGGTGCGCACCACAGCCGCCACCAGCTGGGGCGAGCCCATTAGGGCCCGGCGGGATGCCTCCTTCTTGGACAGCTGGTTCACAATCATAGCCGCCTTGGTCACCACTACCTAAAGGAAGTATGAGACCTTGAGCATACAGTCCAGGCAACTCCTCCACAGAGGGAAGGAAGGCAAAGGACAGGACATCCTTCCACAGAGCTTAGATGAGCCAGACACTTTGTGGGGAGCCAGCCTCATGGCTTCCTTCCCTCTGGGGACAGCTAACTTTATCCCACCCCACCTCCAGGCCCTTCACAGACCGGGTCCTCATCGTTGAGCAGCTTGGTGAGCTCAGGCAGGGCCCGGGTGGCCAACTCTGCGTCATCTTGGTAGTTGATGAGATGTACAATGGCCGACTTGAGCAACTGGGATGGCTCTGCCAGCCGCTGCAGGTTGGTGGTCTGCCCCTCCACCTGGGTGGCCAGCAGTAGAGAACTGTCCTCGCCTGACACACCTGGACACATGGCCTCCCGCACCCGCTTGGCTCTGGCCGTCGTGGACATCTGGTACTCCAGGTCACCTGGAAGACAAATGACACAAGGACTGAGCTACAGGAGATTTAGAGGGACCCTGAAGAGCAAGGTAAGCCACACAGACACGGCTCCAAGCTGCCTCGTGCTCCATCAAAGTATAGGGCATCACTCAGGACTCTATACCTAACAAGGTTCTGGGAAATCATCTTTGCCATTGCTTTTATTTATAGCATGAGGCCCATCTAGCCCACCCAGCACAGGGAACTCTATGACAACTAAGATCACAGCCATGACTTGCTTTGAAAAGACTCTTGTCTGACAACTATCATTACAAAAAATGTCTACAGCAATATGTTGTTATATATGTAGTACTGCATATTGTTCTGCAGTACAGTTCTGGGGAGTAAAAGTAGGGCCTCACATTTGCTCAGCAAGCATCTAACCACTGAGCTATATTCCCAGTCTTAAAAAAAAAAAAAAAATTGGGGGCCGGAGAAATGGTTGTGCAGTTAAGAGCACTTACTGCTCTTGCAGAGGACCAAGGTTCCATTCCCAGCACCTACATGGTGGCTCAAAGCCATAGCTTACTGGAGTTCCAGGAGGTTTGGGCTTCTCCCTTCTGGCCAGCATAAGTACTGCACCCATTTGGTGTATATACATACATACATACATACATACATACATACATACATACATGCAAATACACACACACTTAAAAAATTAAAAATGTTTTGTTTCCCAAGCTGACTTTGAACTTACTTTGTACTTGTAATCCTGCCTCAAGTCTACCAAGTACATGGGGGACATCATATACCCTTGCTATCATGGCCAGCTCAGCAATAATTATTAACAGCTATAGCTGAAAATGTAGCTCAGTTGGTAGAATGCTTGCCTAACAAGGTTCCACTCTCAACAATGAATAAAATGAGGCTTGGTGGGACACTTATGTAATTAATTAAAGCACTTCATAAGTGGCAGCAAGAGGAGTTCAAGGTCATCCTTGGCTACACAATGAGTTTAAGATAGCCTAGGCTATGGGCTGGAGAGATGGCTCAGAGGTTAAGAGCACCGACTGCTCTTCCAGAGGTCCCGAGTTCAATTCCCAGCAAGCACATGGTGGCTCACAACCATCTGTAATGAGATCTGGTGCCTTCTTCTGGAGTACACGGAGGCAGAAAGTTATATACATAATAAATAAATAAAATCTTTAAAAAACAAAACAAAACAGTTTAGTTTAGGTTACATGAGACCAGGGGCTGGAGAAATGGTTTATCACAAGGATCAGAGTTCAGATCCCAGCACCCACATCAAGCAGCTCACAAACAATGTAACCCCAGTTCTAAAGGATCTTAAAAAGGATGCTCTCTTCTGGCCTCCAAGGGTACCCTCGCCCACACATGTGTATACATTCACACAGATACACACATACACACACACACACACACAAATAATGACAAACAAAAAAGAAGAGCTAATGGTGGTGTTTCATCTGCCTGACAGTGGGTTAAATACCTTTCTCCTACTTTATCATTTACTCTTACAACCATCTTACAAGGCAAGTATAATACTATCTCCATTTTGCAGGACACTGAATTCAAAGGTCATAAAAGCAGTGGACTCGGGTGCCCAAAGTCCCGCCCCCTCCTCCACCTGTAACCGGCAGGGCAGTCATGGGATTAGACAAGCTAGACTTCAACATTCTAATTATATACTCACCCTCCACAAAATAGCAACTCTCTCCATACACAGGGGGCCAAAATTAGTCCCAGAGCACCACCCAAGATCACACAGTCAATTGAGAGACAGGACGGGACTGTGGCTTTGAGAAGGCAGGAGCAAAGGTCCTCAAGGGAAACACAGGGTTCTACCTCTGGGGTAGGCTGGGGCTATTAAAAAAAAGTCACAACAAATGTCCCGATGCCCCAGTAGAGAGTCAGGCAGAGAGTTATTCCCTAATGAATGGGGAAGGCGAGGCTGCCCACAGGGCTCTCCCACTTGTACACTTTATTTTAGCTCCCAACATGCACCTGGCCCTGCCAGGCACACAGGCTCCTGCCTGGGGCCAGGAAGGAGACCTGGGACACATTCATAGAGCCTCGACCAGCCATTGCTCACCCTGCAACTGTCCAGGCCCCAAATCCCACTACCTGGAATATTTAGGGCCCTGGGGGCATCTGTGAATGACAGTCCTAGAGCTACGTGCACCTCTGTCCCAGAGAGGAAGGAGCACCTGGACTGGCCAAGTATTCGCCTTTGTGTCAGGACCCAAAACTGACTCAGCGACTCTGTGCCCTGTCCTTGGGACATCTGCAAGTCATGCTCTAGCCCGTCTAGGCTTGAACACTGTGACGCTACCACCAGACTGGGATGGAGGGTTTGTTCCTGGTCTCTCTCATCAGATGTGTGTCTTCCCAATAATGCCCACGTTCCCACTGAGGGTGGCAATAAAGTCTCCTTATTACATCCCTAGAATCCCAGAAGCCAAGTGTGGGCCCACTCTACCAACCACTGGCACCGCTGGGCAGAGCCTATGCTTCCCTACACATTCAGAGTTATGGAAGTGACATCTGTGTCTGTCTCTGAGTAGCCACATGTTCCCCTTCAGACTTCCTAAGTCCCCAAGAATAGGAACTTCTCAAACCAGAGACTCCCTTGATCTACCTCCCACCAGGATCTAGCTAGAGTTCCTGCCCCATGGAAAAAACAAAAACAAAACAAAACAAAACACAACCCTGGAGAACACACCTTGCTTCTGGGGCACCCCCTGTGTATAGGTGGTGGTCTTCTTGAGTGTGTACTGCCTGCTGCAGGCGTCATCCTCATCCATGATGCCCTTGCTGCTGACTGAGGGCACACAGGTATTGACACCTGAGTGGATGCCTGAGTCGTAGGTGTACGTCTGCTGCCACTCAGTCACCTTGATGGGCTGTTCAATCAGGTTCATCACCTCCATGGCGGCTGCTAAGGATGAACAAGAGCACAATGTTAGCTGGCTGGAGGGACAACACCACCTCCAGTTTCAACTTGGCTGCAGCCATCTTCCCTGAAATCTGCCCTTCTTCTGACACCCCACCATAGTCTCAAGGAACTCAGACAGCAAGGTGCAGGGGTGAAGCAGAAGGGCACTCAGCCCAGAAAGGTGCTGCCCACCAGAAGCCGGCCTAGGCAGAGTAGAGCTGCAGAGGAGCCTTTGTGGCTAAGCCCTGGCCTGGCATCCCCAGCTCTGGTGTGGAGACGGAAACAGCCAGACGCTTCCAGGCCAGCCCCAAGCTCACTCACCAGTCTGTCCCAAGCCAGTATTTCAAGTGGCAAAGGAACTAAGGGCTTCAGGCAGCTGCAGGGGCCCTGCAGACTTGCTGCAGCTCCCTGGGGAAGGTTGCAGAGGCTGCAGCACCCAACCAGCCATTGGCTGAGAGACTGGGTGGGGTGGGGAAGCTGTCAGACAGGTTTCTCCGGCACACCTGGCTCCCTCAGCGTTCCTGAGTCTCACTTTCCAGAAGGTGAGCCTAACCAGGCCCTCCCCTCTTCTAGTGCCCAGCTTTCCCAGCATCTGAGCTCTACAGACCAGTTCAAATCTTGGCCACTTACTCCAAGCCAATCCGGCTCTCGGTTCCACCACTCTCACAGATTGCTTGCTGTGAGGACAGTGCTTGGGAAGAAGGACCCACTATGGATGGCACTTAGTAGGTGTTCAGTGTTGGGGACCAGGATATTGCCTCACCCCTAGGATGCTGCTCAGTTTCCACTTCCTGGAACCCAGGCTAGCAGCTGGCAGGCCTCTGGGGTGGTCACTGCGGTTGAGGAATCTCACCCTGCTCTGGGGACTTGGGGTCATCTGAAGGCTCATGAGGAAGTGTCCGCACCCACCTCAAGTGGGCTTCCCATTTGGTCTAATTGGTCCCACATCTGTGGACACTGACCCTATCACAACCACCACCACCCAGACACAGGCGGCCAGGGAGAGAGATGACGGAATGTCTGAGGGCCTACTATGTGCCCACATCTCTCACACATGCCTCCAGACACCTCACAAATGCCATCATTCTCACTCGTGGGTTTCAGAGCTTTGTTCCCCAACTCATAAATGTAGAAACCGGCTAGCAATGGAACCAGAAAGGACCGGCAGGCTTAACAGTGAGGTCTCCACCTTCTGCACTCCAATATGACCTCAGAAAACGAGCAGAGCCCAGGCTAGTCCACTCCTAAAATGGGGTGGTGGCCGGCATGACGGGGGAACCCTGCAACATGAGGGTGGGGCATGGCACCGAGAGGCGCCACCCCAGGAACAAAGAGAATCAGGGGCCCCTTCCCAGAGCGTGACGACAGAGGGGCATGGCAGAACACGCCTGTCATGCCAGTACCTGGGAGACTGGGATACAGGAATTACCAGTGGGAGTCAGCCACAGAGGTAGACACTGTTTCAGAGAGAAAAAAGGAGACCTTGATGAATGTTCTCCCTGCCCTTCATGGGACACACAGCCCCTCCCTCCCCTGCCACAAGCAGTCCTAAAACAGGCGAGGGCAGCACCAGCTCCCAGCGGCCGCCTTCCTCTATTCCCGCCACCCTGGGTGACTCAGAGTTTCGTTTGGGGTTGATAAACAGCAGTAGGCCCAGGCCACAGACGGCAGGCACTGGGCCACCAGATGCGCACAGCTGCTCCCAGACACTTGCCAGGAGTAGCTATTTTAGACTACCTCCACCTTCTTGTGCTCCCCTCCCGCCAGCTCCAGCAGCAGCGAAAAGCCAATGGTAGGAAATCAGGAGCTTGGAGGAGGCCAGCTCAGGAAAACCCTGCCTTCCCCCATCCTGTCCTCTGCCCCCAGGGTGGGTCCCAAGAGAGAACTGAGGAGCTTGGGAGGAATGGGTGGGTCCCAGAAGTCACCCTTGGGAGGGAGCAAAAAAACCAAACTCAAGCTCTTGAGATGGTGAAACCCATTGGCAATGACCCTCCAGTGCCCCATGGAGGCAAAGTCAAGAGGGTGAGGACGAAATGTAGGACAATAGGCCCTGCAGACATGAGCTCCCCAGTCTGACCACAAAGCTGCCTTCCACAGAGATAGCCATCTAACCCTAGGATCCAGAGAGACAGGAGAAGGCTCATCCCAAACCACAACAGTCAGCCTCGGGTGAGAAGGGAACACTGTAGTCAAGGCTAGCATCCTGAGAGGGGTTTGCTCACATGCTGGTCCTCATGCCCAGCTGGCCAGGCCTGGAGCCAAGGGAAGCCAAGGGTTGGATAGCTAGCTGCCCAGGGCCAGGCATGGGTCAAAGGATATCAGAGGGCAAGCATCCAGTTCTCTGACAGCCAGTGCATTCCAACCCTGCTGGCAGGCCTTTTGCTGATTCCTGATTGGCTCCGCACTGCAGAAAAGGTGGTGCTTAGCTCAATGCTGGGTCTACCTTACTGGGATTTAGTTCACCTCTGGAGGAAGTTGAGTCCTCTGCCCGAGGGGAGAAGGGGAGGATAAGAATGAGGGTGCTTGCAGGTGGAGGACCTCCCACCTATGCATTGATCATATTAGGGTCTGGTCTCAGCTTCATCACATATGCTGGGGACCCCTGGGGTTTGTTTTTGTTTTTGTTTTTGTTTTTTTAACCTCTCTGGGTTTCACCCACAGAAAGGCTGGCCCCATTATCTCAGAAAAAGCACTGGTGTCTCAGATTTTAAGGCAGTAGTGTTACCATGCAAGCGAAAGGAAGACTGAGAGTGAGCAAGAGAGGGGACACACCAGAACTCCTCACAGAAACAGCTGGAAGGCTGGTATTCCAGGATCAGACAGGACGTCAATCAACTTCACCTTTCTCCCTACTGACTCCTCAAGAGAACCTGGGAAATTCTTCCATAACAAGCGAAAAGTACAGGTTTGGCCATTCCCAGGGTGGAGAAGCCGCACCCAGTTTGGTCTAAGTATTGTCCACCCTGGATCCACAGGTCAGACCGTCTGCAAAGCCCCTGGACAGAACCCAGTTGGAAGTGAGGGAGACAGTGGTGGGGGCCCTGCCCAGGCAGTGGGCCAGAGATGGGTAGGGACAAGAGACAGGGACAGGGCGGGTTTCCTAGTTGAATGGGGGAACCTTTGTCTAGTGGTGGAGTTCTGCTGCATTGTTGGCAGCGGAGAGGAAGAAGCTAGCTCAGAGATCACAGGGTGGAGTAGGGGGGTGGCTCAAAGACAGGAAGAGAGAAGACACAAGCCCTTGAAGGGTATGCAAAGGGCCCTTCCCCCACTGGCTCCAGACTGGGGAAGAGCCCCGCCTTTCATGCCTGCTCTTCTGTACAGCCAGCTGGGGTGCTGGCATCAGGCACCCTCCATCCAAGCTGTCCTGTAGAATGACGGCCAGTCCTGACTTTAAAAATAACCCTACCAGAGTGACAACAGCCTCCGGCCTGGCCAGCACCTGTAGGGGACAGTCAGCAACAGGCACAGCTAGGCTGGGCTGCTACATGACAGTAAGACACCTATAAATATGCTCACGAGGGGCTAGAGAGATAGCTCAGCAGTTATGAGCACTGGCTGCTCTTCCAGAGGTCCTGAGTTCAATTTCCAAGGGATCCGATGCCCTCATACAGACATTCATGCAAGCAAAAAAACAAAACAAAACAAAAAAAAAACACCATTGTACATAAAATAAAAATGAATTATTAAAAAAGAGAAAGAAATATGCTCATGAAAACAGGCTGCTGAAAGACTATGTTGGCCGTCAGAGCAGAAACTAAGCACGGGTCCACTGTATGGGGAGCAAGGTTGGGCTCCCCTACAGGTTCTCTGGGTCAGAGACTGGTACCCTATCTGATACTCAGATCCATGGGCTTATCTCAAAGCACGAGGGGAGTGGTGGGTGAGCATCTTTGCAGAGGGGTCTCTATCAGAACTCACCCCTAACTGGTTATGGGCCTTCTAGCAAGTCAAACTATTTAATCTTGTGACCCCCGTTTCTCAGACTGTGTGTGTGACCTGAACGCGGCTGCCTCCCTGCCTCTCTCCTTCAACAGGTCAGTCCAGACAGAACAGCCCCCACCTTTCCTCCTCACTGCCTTTAGATCCAGCTGGGATATAGCCAGCAGTCGCACAGACAGAAACACACTCTATTATGATACAGTCCACCAGACAGACACAGAGACTTCTAGAGACTGCCGATACCAGGAGGGAACTCCTCCACTGTCCCCCAGCACCTGTTCTATGGTAGTGAGATGCTCCTGGGCAGACACCGTGGCCTCCATCTGCAGAACAGGGGCCATGCATGACCAATGCTCAGGACAGGAGAAGTCAAAGGCAACCCCCCACTTCCAGTCTGACAGTCCAGCTCAGGCCATGGCCAAGAAGGGGTCTGGAGTGGGAGGGGCTCAGGCCACGACCCAGCTGCTGTTTGTTCTCTTCTGGGCTGCGTCCCAAAGCAAACAGAGCAGGGTGGGAAAATGAAGGGGATGTTGTAGCAGAGGGAAGTGGCCCGGCCAAGTGGCCTGACCTAGGGAACCTCAGGGCTCCCCTGCAGAGGGCTCCAGCTGCAGCTGCATCCCTGTTGAGGACACTTTTCTTTGGGACAGTGTCCCAAGCCAGCAGATGAGCCCAAAGCAGGACTCCTGGGAATGGAAAATCCCTCCAGCTGTTACCAGCCACTAGCCAGCACCACTGGAGCTGAGGCAGCCCCATTAGCAGCAGTTGGATCCCGGCCAGTTAGGGTATGATGTTGCAGGGATAGGGCTGGACAAAAAGGACTGAATACTTAGTCCCCAGATAACACAGGCTGCAGAAAGTAAAAGCTTTGCAACAAGGCTTCATGAAAACGCTACGTTGGGGCCTCCAAGGTGGTTCGGCAAGGTAGGGTGTTTGCTGCTTAACGGATCTATGACTTGAGTTTAATCCACACGGTAGAAGGAGAGGACTGACTCCTGTTAAGTTGTCCTTTGGCTCCCACCTGTATGCAGTGGCACGCACGCCCGCGCCCCAAATAAATGTTAGAAAAATAAAAACTTGCCACAGTGAGGGCATGGGAGGCTCTAGGATGGGGGGCTTAAGAGTAAAGTGCTAAACCTGGCGGTGGTGGCGCACACATTTAATCCCAGCACTCAGGAGGCAGAGGCAGGCAGATCTCGGAGGCCAACCTGGTCTACAGAGTGAGTTCCAGGACAGCCAGGGCTGCACAGAGAAACCTTGCTTGACCTGCGCCCCCTCCAGCCCCCCAAAAGAATGAAGTGCTTGAATGACATGCAGGAAGCCCTTGTACGAGGGAGGAGTAAATCCAGCTCCCGTTGTATGCAGTGCACACTGGGAGATGGAGGTATGGAGCAGAGGACCGGAGGGTGGGGCAGTAGAAGGAAGGAAGGTTCGAGGCGGCTGCTTCACCAAGTTCAGATTAAAGACAACTTTTTATTCTCACAAACTGTTGTGCACTTCTCAGCTTTAAAAAATGATGATCAGGGGCTGGAGAGATGGCTCAGCAGTTAAAAGCACTGGCTGCTCTTCCAGAGGACCTGGGTTCAATTCCCAGCAACCACAAGGCCGCTCGCACCTCTCTGTAACTCCAGTTCCAGGACTTCTGACACCCTCATGCAGACATACTTGCAGGCAAAACACCAATGAACATAAAAATAAAATTTAAATATTTAAAAATGGTGATCAGCACGCCTTTAATCCCAGCACTCGGGAGGCAGAGGCAGGTGGATCTCTGTGAGTTTGACACCAGCCTGGTCTGCAAGTTCCAGGACAGCCTCCAAAGCAACAGAGAAACCCTGTCTTGAAAAACCAAAAATAAATAAAAAATAAAAAAGTAAAACTGATGATCAACCGAGCATAGTGGCACATGGCTTGGATCCCAACACTCAGGAAGCAGAGGCAAGTCAATCTCTGTAAGTTCCTATTTTATTTTATTTTTTTGGTGTCTTCACCATAGGGAAAGGCAGAAAAAGCTGGGTGTCCTCCTCTGGGTTAAGAGGTCAGGAGGCTAGCACAGCAGACAGTCAAAGAGCTAGATCTCTCTTCAAACCTCGCCCAGGAAGTTGCTGAAAAATGGGACAGTCCATATCCCCAGACATCCATCAGATTCAACCATGTCTCAGGAGAAAGGCCTCAGGGTGTCTGACATCTGCAGACACACAAATCCCAGTGGCCTGTCCTGGCCAGTCTCACCCACCACCTTGTCTCATCAGAGATTTATGGGGCCAGCCAGCTGCCGGATGCTGGCTTACGGATGCTCCCCTTACAGCCATGTGGTTCTTCTTCCCCAAAGGTCCCAAACAAAAAGTTTCCTCTAAGGACTCAGACCGACTATTCATCCACAGGAATTGCCTCCTGGCCAGGACAGCCCTCTTCAGAAGCTGTCTCAACTATGATCCTCCACCTGGACCCCTCCCCTTTCAAGGGAAGACCTTCTTCTTACCCAGAGCTGGAGAGATGGCTCAGCAGTTAAGAGCACTTACTTTCTTGGAGAGGACCCAGACTGGTTCCCGGAACCCATATGGCAGCTCACAGGCCTCTGCAACTCAACACTGCTGTCTTCTTCATAGGAAGTTTTTTCTTCTGTCTAGCCTCTATTCTTTCCCTAAAGACACCCTCCCCCCTTGTACCTATGGTCTCAGGGTGCTAGAAAGCTGCAAGCCCATCACCCTGTGTGGCAGTCAGCCATAATGACTTCATTCTCCCTGTGTTTCTCTCTCAAGGCCCCTTGCTTAGCGCTTTCTTCTCTAGAATCAGTAATCATTATGCTGTGGTTCCCTCCTGATTTTGTTTTGTTTTTCAAGACAGGGTTTCTTTCTTTGTGTAGCTTTGGCTGTCCTGGAACTCACTCTGTAGACCAGGCTGGCCTCAGACTCACAGTCATAGAGATCTGCCTCCCAAGTGTTGGTACTCAAGGCATGCATCGTTGCCACCACCATCCGACTACCATCCTGGTCTTTGTATTTATTCATTCATTTATTTATTTATTTTTGCTTTCTCAAGACAGGGTTTCTTAGTAGCTATAGAGCCAGTCCTGGAACTCACTCTATAGACCAGGGAGGGAGGCCTTGAACTCACAGAGACCCGCCTGCCTCTGCCTCCTGAGTGCTGGGATTAAGTGTGTGAACCACCACCACTGACTCCCCTCCTGTTCTTAAGAATATGACAGTGGTGGTTAAGAGCTTCAGTCTTCTGTTATACCAGTACACAGACTAAACTCTCAGGCCCATTCAGGCCAGATGCTGGGTTGGCAGAGGGGCCTAAATCAGTCATACCTAAGAAGACCATGCGCCACCAAATCCTCCCTGAGGGAGGACTAGGGCTCTGGATGACAGGCAGTTCCCACAACCTCTCACCCTACTCCCCCAACAAGGCCCTCCTGTGGCAGTTATCACAGCCCAGATGCTAGGGTCTCCAGCCAGGACAGCCAGTTCTCTCCAAGCAGCCTGGCTGTGCTACCTGGCATGATCTAGCAGGACACTCACCCAGGCCTATATCTGACTCATACGTCTCCATCCCCCAGAGAGCACCCCCCCTTAACTGGGCAAAGCCCAGGACACTCATGAAGCCAGTAACTCCCACCTCCTATACAGGGTCCAGCTCAGAAAATTCTGACCCATGCTTTCCTCCCTCTGGCCTCCCCTAACTCCTACCCTCACAGTTCCTGGTCTTGAGGCGCTGCCTGTCCACCAACCACTGGGGAGGTTTCAGAGTGCTGGCAGCCAGGACGATGAGTCACCCCCACCTGACAAACCTGTCCCGCCTTCACCACCCCCACATGTCTAGCAGGACTTTTCTGAACTCCCTTCTATCTGTAGAGCTGAGATTTTCCAAAAGGGGCAGTAGACAGCTTCCAGTTAGGGCTAACGATGTAGCTTACTCTGTAGAGTGCTTGCCCTAGCATGTATGAAGCTGTGGGTTCGATCCCGAGCTGTATAGACCACTTACAGTGCTGCATGCCTGTAGTGCCAGCACCTGGGAGGTAGAGGCAGGCGGATCACAAGTTCAAAGTCTCACTGGTGAGATGGCTGATTGGGTTAAGTCTTAAATTGGATCCACTGGACCATGGAGGAAGGAAAAATAATAACCCCTGAAAAAACTGTCCTCTGAACTCCACAGACGTGCCATGTCCTGTGCATGATCAAACACACAGGCACACACACAAAAATAAATAAGTTAATAATAATAAATAATAATTCTAAAAAGTGTGCCAGGTATGATGGCAAACCTTTTATCCCAATACTCAGGGAGCAAAGGCAGGTGGATCTCTCTGAGTTCCAGGTCAGCCTGGGGTATATAGCAAGTTCTAGGCTAGGACTGCCAGCCAGGGCTGCATGTTGAGACTCTGTCTCAAATAATAATAATAATAATAATAATAATAATAATAATAATAATAATAATAAAATAAAAAAGAAAGAAAGAGTTCCAAAATCAACCTCCGAGGCTAGCCTGGGCTACATGAGACTCTCATGTAGAGAAAGGAAAAAGGGTGGAGGGGGGCCCATCCAGGGCTGAGGATGGGGCTCCATGGGAAAGAGTTTGCCTAGTTTGGGTTTGATCCTTAGCACCTAAAAGAAATGAGAAAAAAAAAAGAATCCTTCACTAATTGTAGTGGAGTCAAACTGCAGAATGAGGCTTGAGCTTAGAGAAGGCTCCCTTGAGTCTAACTGTGCAACACTGGGCAAGTTCCTACCCCTCCCTGAGTTTCCGAGGATGGAATTAACTGCACCTGCCTACAAGGCACACATGATCAGTGGGAATCGTAGTGAAAGGGCTTGCAAGGCATCTTATAGTCTTCTAGCTTTGAGTTACCATCAATCAAGTATTTACTGGGTAGATGGGTTTATTATTCATGCTTGCCAAAGAGGTTGCTGAGCTTCGATAAGGCAAGACACTTTGACCTACCCTACATAAGTAACCAGACACTGCTTAGACACAGGCTAGCTGGGTCCAAGCCCATGCCCCAGTACCCAGACTGCCCCATTAGACTATTTCTCTGGATCACTGATCTTCTGTGGACCAGCCAAATGTGTCACCTTGTTCTAAAGTAGTTCTGCTTGAGGACAGGCCTTCCTCTCATGAGCAAAGGCCTGTGGGCCCCCAGGAAAGGGAAACAGTCAACCAGGCTCCGTGTGACCTTCCATTCCCACAGGCTGCTTTCTCCAAGCTCAACCCTAGCAGGCCAGATGACGGCTCCAGAGGGAGGGAATAGGGTGGAGCTGGGGTGTGGGGGCGGCTCCTGTCACCCAAGCCCAGACTTGATCTGGTAAGAAATGACTAATCGGGTCCTACCTTTGCTTCCCCTCCCTCCTGTCCAGTCAGAAGCCAGCTTGGGCCAGGCACCTCCTAGCCATACTTCCCCACTCAGTATTGTCTTTTCATCACAGCCACAAACCAGATTAGCTAAACTAATCATTTAGCTCACGTAATTACAATGCCTTCCCCTCCTCCACCTTGGCACAGAGAGGAGGAAAGACAGGTTGCCTGGGCCTAAACTTCATGCCCCTGGTGCTTCCTAGAGGTGGTCACACACATACTTTACCACCCACAGGACCGACCGACGGTGACCCTCACTTAAGGGGTTACTCCAGGGGAGGGTCTGATCTCCACCCCCACTCTCCATCCACAACCAAGTATTAAGTCTTCCCAGGTGAGTCACAGCAAGAGGCACAGATGGCCCTAGCCCCATCTTCCCTCTGCCCCAGCCTAGCCCTGGCATTCCTGCTCTGTTCCCCAAGGAGTCTGGGCTCCAAATACCTATGAGAAGACCCCACTTCAAATTTGCATAAACCAGAGCAGCAAGCCTAGTATAAGTTCACAATTCCAGCCAGAGATGAGCTCTCAGCACACCGGGGACAAGGGGAGGGCGCTCACACTGTTCCGCCTGAGGGTGCCTGGCATGGAAGAAGCCTTCCACAGCAAAGACTTCCTCCTGTCCCACTTTCCCCGCCAAACACTCAGGAAAAGGGTGGGAGGAGAAGGGACTTCTGGTAAATCCTCTGCACCTTCATAATTTAGAAACCCAGCGAATGGCAAGCGACATCCCTGCCCTATGCACTCCTGCCTCAATTGTCAGCCAGCTAAATAAAATTGGGGGTGGAATGGGGGTTGAGGTAAAACTAATCACTCTCCCGATCTTCCTCAGTTTGGCCCAGCCCTGCTGTGCCCCACCCCCATTCCTGGGGAAGGGGCAGAGCTTGGGAGGCACTTAGCAGGCCTCATATAAGGGGGTGTGGTGATCCCCGGAGGAGGTGAAAAGGGAGGAAGAAGACACTTCCCCTTTCAGCACCCACCCCCCCCACACACACACCGTAGGTCCTCACCTCAGGCCTTGGGGGCCTAGCAAACAGGATGGAGGTGGGGGCAGGGACAACAGGGTCAAAGCGCAGGCAGTGGCCCATGTTCAAGCTTGGAGTTGGGCTGGGGGAAAGGGCTTTCCTCCAAGAAGCATCCCCAAGCCTGGAATCAGCTCTGAGCAAGGAGACAGGAAAACCCTAGAGAAGGCTACCATGGCTACTTTCTCCTGGAAAGTTTGTTTGGAGTGATTTCTCAGCAATAATGGGTTGCAGAAAGAAAAAAAGGTATCGCTGATTCCCTATCAACACTCCGAAAAACACAGCTACCGAAAACTGGGCGAACGCTTCTTAATTCTCTCTACTGGCCCAGACTCCAGGCCAAGCCACCAGTGTCTGACATCGGTAGGGCACGGAGCCCAGACCCTTTGCCAGTTCCCCTGTTACCCCATCCCACCTCGTTAGGAGAAGGCATAGACCCGCAGATACTAGAGCGGAGGGAGGCGCCACAGGTACTGCTCGGAGCTGAAAGGCAGGGCCTCGGTCCTCCAAGCGCTCACCTGCTCTGCTCAGCAGGTGGGAACCGCGTCTCTGGGAAAATGTGCACTCGGCCCCCACAGTTGGGTAAGCTGGGCGCAGACAATAGGGCCCCACCCAGGCCTGGGGGAGTAGGGAGGGAGGGAAAGCGAGGATGACGCGTGGGGTGGGGTGAGGGTGGCCCCAAAGAGACTAGCCAGCAAGTTTCCCGAGCGGTAAAATCTGTCACCCTGAGCTCCAGGACCAGGCGGAGCGGGTCAAAGTCTGCCCCGTCAGCTCGGGGCCAGAGTCAGGGACGCAGCGTCGGGCAAGCTCCGCGGGCCCTGGGGGAGGCGCGAACTCCGAAGCACCTGCCCTATTTCCTCCCCGCCCGTCTCAGACCTGCAGTTCTGGGAGCCTGGAGGGACGCTCCAACCCGGATCGCTCATCCCAAGGGTAACGCGCCCAGGACCCCAGCGCGCCCCCTGTCGCCGGTGCAGGGTGCGCTCCCTGGCACCCGCCCTCACCTGCCCTGAGACTGCTGGAACCCGCCTCTGGGCCGCCTGCTGTCCCTTCTCTGCCCGCAGTGATATGCACCCCGATCGGATGTACCTGAGCGTGGAGCCGGGCCGGGCCGGGTCGGGTCGGGGTTGGGCCGGGAGGGAGCCGGCGCGGGTAGCGAACTGAGCTCGGCGCGCTCGGGCGGCGGCTGCTCCGGACTCTGGCCAAGGCAGCAACTCAGTAACCGAACAAAAGGCAAAGGGACCTGACAGCCAAGCCACACCTCTCGCCCCCTCTAAGCCCCGCCCCCTAAGGAGACTCCCACCCGCTGAGGCTAGCTCACTGGCTGCCCAGCCTGACTATCCTATCGGGGGGGCGGAGCCTCGCGCCCGGACCTTTACCACGGCCGCCTCTGTTTATGCGCTCACCATTGGCCCCAGGGACTGCCAGTCGGCTCTGGGGTGGACGCCAACTTGAGGTCTCATCCTCACTCTGCATCCATTGGCAAATAGAAAGTTTCTTCCTTATGATTGGACAGGGGGCTGTCAGTAAAACTAAGGAAAAAGCCAATGGAACAGGTGGGGCGTGTCTTGCCCCACCCTAGCCCTGAGCAGGTAAGACTCATTACTCTCCCCTTCCCCCTACCTGTCCAACAGGTGAGTCAGGGGGCGGCATGGGAAAGGACTGACGCCTTCACTGGCCAGCCAACTCAGCGTCAGGCTTATTCATTCTTGCCCCAACGTAGTAATAAGATGTTTGTAAAGCATTTCATAGGCTTTATGCTAGGTTGGGATTCCTCCCCCTTACAAAAGATAGAGTGTTCCTTCTATTTAGAATTAAAAGGGCTGGGTTTGGGTTCTCTTGGGTTCTCCCCTTAATCTTCGTATGACCTCAGGCCAATTAGCTTACCTTTCACCTTGTTTCTCCTCATCTGTAAAGTGGGTTCATTAGCTTTATCTATCTTAGGTTGGAGAGATTAAATGAAAAGTTTAGATGTGGTGGTACTGAAACAGCTGAGGGATGTCAGGATTTAAACCAATGATACTGTCAGTTCGAGACAGTTCTTAAAAACTGTTAGAGGGTAGTGGTGGCGCACACCTTTAATCCCAGCACTCAGGAGGCAGAGGCAGGCGGATCTCTGTGAGTTCGAGTCCAGCCTGGTCTACAGAGCTAGTGCCAGGATAGACTCCAAAGCTACACAGAGAAACCCTGTTTTGAAAAACAACAAACAAACAAAAAAAACTGTTGGAGCAACAAAATAATTAATAGAATAATCTGCATTAACAGAATATTTCTAATGGGCTGTGTGACAGCTCAGCTGTGCACAGCTGACAACCTGGGTTTGATACGTGGAGGAGGGAGATAATGAAGTCCACACACACAAATAAAAGTAAATAAAGTGTAATGCAATTTAAGAACTAAGCTTCAGGAGGTCACAAGACTAGGAAATATGATGCACTCCAAACTAGGAAGCCCTCTTATCTCAAGTCCCACAAAATCCCAGAGAAATAGTTTTTTTTTTCTGTTTTTTGTTTTTGTTTTGTTTTGTTGGTTTTTGTTTTTGTTTTTGTTTTGAGAAATAGTTTGGTTCCCAAGTAGCAGAGCGGAAGGGTCAGTGTGTGTTTGTGGAGGGGAGGGGTAACAACACTCCAGGGAGAAACAGACAAAAGAGCAGCAATTCCATCAAAGATTAAATGATGGTGTAAGGAAGAGCTTGGGGAGGGGAGGGTTGGGGAGAAAGTCAGACATTAGATAGAAAGAAAGGAGAGCAGCAGCAAGCCCCTCCAGAGTGGTCAAGGCGGTTAGCTACCTGAAAGAACTCCAAATAGCCCACTTGAGAAGACATGGGTATTTCCTCCTGTGGTTGATGAGATAGATGAGTGTTGTTGTGGCTATATCACCAACCCAGGGGCCTATATGCCTTCATTCATTCAACACGAGTACTGAGCACCAATTGTATGCAAGGGGCCAATTTAGGCTCTGGCTGCACAGAAAAATTAAAAGTATCCTAATTCTCAGAAAGCTTACAGAGTGACAAGAGTAAACAGCCTGTGTGGGTGGGAGTTGGGTGAGTGGCTGTTTAGAAAAGGATTTCCTGAACACACACACACACACACACACACACACACACACACACACACACACACACACACACACACGATAGCCTATGAGCTAAAATAACTCCAGATGAAGGTATCCTAACAGTATTTTTGACCGCAGTTCCCCAACTGGGAAAGGAATGAGGCTTAACTTGTTCTCTTCCACCCAATAAGTCTTCGTGGAAGAGGCAGGAAGATAGCAACATCCCAGATCTAGTTGCAGCTACACATGCCGGGTTGCCAGGACCACTCCTCTCTGCGGTTTCCCTGGCTCCCACCCCCTCCAGTTTACCTGGGGATCTTTATCTCTACCTAACCCCGCCCCTACCTGCCTCCTTGCCACCCTCCGCTGAAAGCAGTGATCAGCCCAGAGCTCAAGAACTCACCATCTCAAACTGCTGCCTCTGCCAGGGTTCCACCCTCCACACAGTCCTCCCACCCAGTCACACAAAACTTCTAAACCCCTTTTGCTGCCACCTTTCTCCCACACTTCTGCCAGCCGGCAGCAGGGGAGGGCTGTGGAGAAGGCTCTAGGAGCCTAGGTGGGATTGGGGTTTCTGAATAAGCTCCGTGTAGCCCCAGAATGCACCCCTGCATGTCTTAGTAAGCAACAAGCCACAGCATGTCTTCGTCTTTTCGAGGCCAAAGCTGAGCTCCCGGGTGGAGGCTCCAGAGTGGAAAGCAGAGCCAGCTCCTCCCAGATGGATGGGCTTCCTGTGTGTTTCCTAATCTCCTACTATGTGCCTGCCAAGCACCAGGGCTTCATCTGCATCTGAGGATACAGAAAGGAATCAGAAAACCATCTTCCCTGGAACCAGCCATCTGCATAAGGGATTTGGTCTCCTGGTGGGGAAGGAGGTACTTAGGAATAGAGCTGAGCGCAACTGTGCCCACGGCCTCCTTTGCAGCTTGAACTTGAAGGAGAGGCCACAAGGCCATCTTACCCAATCTTCAGCTTCCCAGCCTTTAAAGGCAAGAATTTTTGTATTTGACAAATCTCCAAAAAAGGGAAATTCTCCAGTCTCCCTTATAGCCAAGGCCCTTGTCTCCTTTTTCTGACAGTGGTGTGTTTCTTCTGATGTCTATCTTCAGCTCGTACCCCTACAGTTTAACCTCATTTCTCTCGCCTGGACCTGCGTAGGAGCAAAAGCCTTGGGCCACCAAGACATATCTGATTAACTCAACCTTGCAGCTTTTCGGAGTCTGAGAGTTGGGAGTATTAGGGCACCAACCGGCCCATCCCAAGCTCCCCAGAGACAGAAGCCAATGATAAAGAGGAGGGACTGTGCTCCGCAGAACCTCAAGACAAAGGTGAACATTAATCAGACAGTGTCCAGAACACCCAGGCCACCTCCCTGCTTATGTCATTTCTCCCTCATGTTCCATAGGCCTCTGGGCCGGGTAAGGAGGCAGAAGAGTTTCTGTTCTTTCCTCTTATTTTTTTTTCATAATTATTATTGTAGTACACATGATGCGTGCCTGTGTCATAGCATGCCCTTGAAGGACAGATGACAACTTTGTGGAGTTGGTTCCACAATACCTATCCTTTTTTGAGACAGGGTTTCTCTGTAGGTTTGGAGACTGTCCTGGAACTCTCTTTGAAGACCAGGCTGGCCTCGAACTCACGGAGATCTGCCTGCCTCTGCCTCTGGAGTGTTGGGATCAAAGGCGTGCGCCACCACCGCCCAGCAATTCCTATCATTTTTATGTGGGTTCTAGCGATTCAACTCAGGTTGTCAGGCTGCACTGAAAGCCCCTTTACCCACTGAGCCATCTCACCAGCCTGGGTTTCCGTTCTTCATTTGAACTTCATCTTTATGCTGTGGAGAGAGAGCCCTCCTTATGGATGGCTGTCATTTGGACCTATAGAATACACACACACACACACACACACACACACACATCACACACACTCACTTACATACACAGACACCTTCTCTTTAGACTAGGTGGCCTAAGAGATGGCCACTTGTAGAAAGGATAATGCAGGCTTACCTTTGAATCATACAGAGAACCAACTATCAACAGTCTTTCTGGGCAGATCTGAATCAAAGGCGGTGTTTAAAATCTAAAGGCAGCATGGGCAGAGCCATCCTTAAGCTGAGAGAAGAGGCCTTCTGTCCTGGGTCCTTACCCTTTAAAAGTTTCAATTTTCCATCCCTTGTCCTGGCCTTCCTGGAGTTATGAATCTCCATCTAGGGCCAAGGAGGGGAGAAGGCTACACAGAACTCACACTCCTTCCAAACCAGGTATCAGGAAACCTTGGTGTTCCTTGTCCAGCGTGGACTCTGCTTCTAAGTCTACGAATCTTACAAGATGTCTTTTGTCCCAAAGGTCCTGGCACTGGTGGGTGGTAAGCCAAAGAAATCACAAGTCCAGTTGTTGGGCAAGGTGGAAGGAAGTATGCATCCAGGAATATACACATTAGTGTGTCCTCAGGCATGTGTAGGGCTGGAGGCAGCTTTGTGTTGTGGCCAAAGACAGGAGGAAAGGTAGATGTTCCAGGGACTGGGGACAGTTCTCCCTGGGGGCTATCATGTTCTGACAGAGGGAGTATTCTAAAGTCCTTCCTAGCCTCTGGTGGCCATTGTGGGGTTCTCTTGTGCTGGATTGCTCATTTAACATATTGCTCACTTGCTCAGAAACTCAATCGATCTGCGAGCCTCTGGCCCGCGCCAACGGAAGTTGGGGGTGGGGCATGACCCCTTCAGGGCTAGATAGGGACACTGGCTGCAGGAGACTTTGGAAGTCTCTGAACTCCCTGCTGGAGGGATGCCCACTTAGGCTGGTGCTGGAGCGGTCTGGAGGTGGGTGGGGAGCCATCTTAGTGGCACTTCGTTCTGGGGAGCAGCCCTGAGGCCAGATGCTGCTGCCCACAGCTAGTCCTGTGGGTGTGCTCTCAGCCAAGGCAGGCTCCTAATTACAGAGGTAGCTCCAGCGACAGACATGACACTTCACAGCAAGGCATGTGGGCGGGATGGAATGCCAAAAAGAAAACAGGGAGACAAGGAAACAGAGATAGGGGAAACAGAAATAGTACCGGCCAGGGCCAGATACTAGAGGTGGGGGAAGGGGAGCCCAGAGGAGCTCTGGACCTCTTTTGAGAATGTCTATCCTGGGCTGTCCCCCTTACCCACGCCAACCCTTCCACAGTGAAGTCCTAGGACAGCTGCTCGCCTTTAGCAGCCCCAACCCCCACCACGAAAGTCTCAGAACAGGCTTGTGGCATGGGTGTGCTCTGAAGTGGGTCTTTTGAGAGCTCCTGAGCAACTGCCAGCAGGTCCCAGTCGACTAGTTTTTGGGGGAAGGGAGGGACCAGTGAGACATTGCCACCTGAGTCACCTAGCTTCCTGCTCCTGGCTTGGGCGACAGAGGTGGGGCTGACACAGGTGGGGCTCCACCTGCCCTGACAGCCTGCCTGCCCCTCCCTTCCCTCCACAAGCCCTGGGAAATGGCCTGCACTAGGAACCCTTCCCACAGAGAGGCCATTGCTCCTGAGCAAGATTACACCTATGCATGTGTCAGTCTCTCCCACCTTGGAGTTCTTGAGGAGAAATGGATCCCCATTCCTGTGCACACAAGAGAAAACTGAGGCTGGAGCCAGGAGAAGGACATATCTAGGGCCCATGGACAGCAAATGCATAGCAGGGCTGGAACCAGAACCTTTGTCTCCTGCCCTGTGGGTCATCTCTCAAATGACCTCTGTTTCCAACCCAGGGGAAGTGGGGTTCTGGGGGGGGAGGACGAAGCAAGGACTAATACTTCAAGCTTGATTTCTGTCATATGAGGTAAGGCTTTAGAAACAATTTAGGGTTAGAGAATCAGGTTGGAAGGCAGGTGAATGGCCGCAGATGCTTCAGGCACCCTCCCAGGCTCTGAACCAGCAACCTAGACCCTTCTTCCTCTAAGCCACCACCTTTGGTACCCAGCAAGCAGAGCCACGGCGATAGATGCAGAAGAGACCACCATGCACACCCCCTAGGACTCAGTGACTCAATAGGAATCCGGGCAGGACTCGAAATCTAGGGCCAGGGCCCTGGGGAATGTGAGAGTTGAGATCCTTGAATATTTCATCAGTACTTAAGCTCCAGTTGAAGCAGCAGCCAACTTACAGCTCATGGATAATTTATGATCCCAACAGAGAACCTGGAAGTAGTTGGGGGGGAGAGGCACTCAGGGGGAGGCAGGACCAGGCTGTGGATAAGAGAGGCCAGTGGGAATGGGAGTGTGCATGAGAGGTCAAGGGCTTCCAACACCAAAGATTCCTCCAAGTTTGAGGATACCAATGTATTAAAAATAAATAACGCCGAGATGCTGGAAAAAGCTGCTAAAGGTTAAAGTCATAGGACAAGCATTTTCTGACTCCGAGGCCTGACCCTACGTCTATGATGGAGGGAATAATCTCATTCCATCCGAGATAAGAAAAATATGTAATGGTTCTGTGTGACCATCAGGCCCTCAAATCATCGCCCTACTCCACGCTTGGGCAGGCCAGGGAGGAAAGCTAGACTTCACACTTGGACTGGCTAAACCATCCCTTGCCAGCCTCCTCCTCCAGGAAGACCCTAAGAAATTGAGCTAAATGCAAAGGAGGGAGTCAGGCATGGTCACCTCTGTCTTCATCCAAGGAATATAACATTACACCTCTTCCTCCCCCTGCCCCCAATAGCATTTCACAAAACCTAGGCTGGCCTCAAAATTGCTATGCAATTGAGGATCATCTTGAATTTTTTTTGATCCTTCTGCCTCCATCCCAGAGTGCCAGGATTATAATTCTGTATCATCGTACCCGGTTTATGTAGTACTGGAGTTCCAGGTGGTTATGTAGAGTGGAACCAGAGAGTTCCGTGCACACTAAGCAAACTCTCTGAGCTACACCCCCAGCCTCACAGATTCCTTTCTTTTTAAAGGCAAACTTGGGACGGTGACTCCAAATGGAAAACAGCAAGTTCTTTTGGCCTTTGCTTTCCTTATAACCTTAAAGAACTCTTCCAGGTGGTTCAGGGGTTAAGCATATGCATGTGCAGGGGAGGGCAAACAAAGACACCCTCCCCTTGCCTCAGTTTCCCCACCTGAGTCATGGGCAGAATAGGTGCTCCTATACCAAGGGCTGTTTCAAGGGACAAAAGAGATGCTATCCAGGAGCCCTTGGCGCCAGCTGAGACCCAGGGAGGTAGTGATTATGAGGTGATGGGTCCACAGAATGGGCCTGGAATTTCAGTTGCTGCTAGGGCTGCTTCTTATGTCTCCCAGCATACTCCCATTCAATCCCGTCATCTTGGAGCTTGATCGTAAGGGAACCAGCCAGAGCTGTGTGCTAGCCCAGATCAGAGCTGGCCCCGGCCCTGGAGTCTGATCCAGACTCTTAAGGGCTCAGTTTCCCCATCCATGAAATCAGGGCCATCTTCCAGGGCTGACCTTGGAGAGACTCTGTAAAAGAGGGCCTGGAGGAAGGGCAGAGTGGGGAGATGACGGCCCCCAGGCTTGTGTCCTTTGCTAGTCTGGTAAAGTTATTAGCACCAGAGCCAGCTTGACACAGCCATCTGACATGGAGAAGGGACCCTTCTTTGTTCCCAGAAGAGACCCTATTCTCAGATATGGGCAACACCTCATGAGACATTACGGTTTCGACCTTTTATTTTTAAATGTAGAAATTGTAATATGTGTACAGGTGTTTTGTCTGTGCACTGCATGTGTGCAGTGCCCACAAAGGGCAGAAGGAGGCAGAAGACCCCCTAGAACTGGAGTTCCAGGTTGTTGTACAGAGCTGCCATGTGGATGCTGGGAGTCAAACCTAGGTCCTCTGGAAGACCAGCCAGTGCTCCTAACTGTTGAACCATCTCTCCAGCCTCTTTAAGTATTCTTTTCAAGGCTGATCCTGTCATAGTGGATTGTCAGTACTAATAACATTAATGCCATGAAAGTTGTAAGCAGCCCCCCAGTACTAAATTAGACTGGCTAAAAAAAAAAAAAAAATATTTCCAGGCTAAGAAAGAAGTTTATTCCTTTTGGAATTTACTGGAATTTGGGGGAGCTGATGGGACCACTCTCTCAGGATTCAGGAAGCTACTATATCCTGAGTCCCCAACAACCCTGTTGCAGGTCACCTAACAGGAGACCTAAATGTCATGGGCCTGACACCAGGACTCTACTCCTCCCGTCTCTTTATCTTTCCTACCCTTCTTTCCCTCTTCTCTTCCCCACTCTCCCTTTTCAATCCCTTGTAGGCTAAACTTAGTGGGGGCTCCATACCCTACCATTCTCCCTGGCACCAGCAGACAGCCCAAAGCCCAGGGCCCGCCCCTTCCTTCCTTCCTTCCTTCCTTCCTTCCTTCCTTCCTTCCTTCCTTCCCTCTGACCATAACACTTCACTTTCCCTTCTCTGAGCATCAGCTGGAATAAAGGGTAGTATCTGGGAGGCATTCTTCATTAGAGTTCTGCTTTCATATGGACAGGAATGTTCTGCATCCAGAACATTTCTGTGGCATCTCTTAAGTTTTGTCTGCCTGTATGAGGTCACATTCTAGTGTTTTTTTGCCCATCCCACACCTCCACCCAGCATACTGTTGAGAATGGAAGAGCTGATGGGGTGTTGTAGGAAGGGTGAGGAAAGGTGAGAGCATCTGGACTGGGTGGGGCTGGGAGAGTGGGCTGGAGGGCCCACGCAGAGACTGGCTGGGCCTCTGTCTCACCGGTTTGGGGAGCCAGCTGGCTGGGCAATGGGAGAGGCTCACATTAGGGAGAGATGGGAGGGGCTTGCAGCTCCCTGAGAAAGGAGAGCTGAGTGAGCCATACTGGACTAGCTGAGAGCCTGGATGGGATTGCTAGGGGTAGGTGGCTACACGTACACATACATTCAGATGCATACTCAAACATAGGCACACACAGAAACTGAAACCCTCCAGCGTTCTGGGTCCCTCCTGCCTGGTCTATTTTCCTATCTAATATATCTAGCATAACCCAATTTTTGTTTTTAGACAGAGTCTTCCTATGTAGCCCTGGCTGGTCTGGAACTTCTGCCTCCTGAGTCCTGGAATACCAACAGTTTATATAAGACCGCACTACTGTTTACTACCTGCCTCCACTGGAACAGAAGCTGGGAGAGGGTGGGGTGAGTGGCCAGTTTTGCTCATCATCATGTGCCTTGCACTTGCAGCATGCCAGGTACATCATAAAAGGTTCTCAATGTGTGGATGACTGAAGCCTTCCCCAAACACACTGAGACACACACACACACACATATATGGACAGATACATACACACTGAAAGACATCTGGGTGCCACAGGCTCACAGCTGCCACAGATAACCTCAGACTTCTGGTGCGTGCACACCCACATACACACACACACACACACACACACACACACACACACACACACACCCCTTTGCACTCTGATCCACAAGCACTTTCCATGCCCACACCCAGCAGTCCAGATTCCAGAGCTGGTACTCACAGCAGCTCACATCTGTGCAGACATGCTATAGCCCATCCCGCTCCCTGCACCATTTTGTGCCAGACCTGGAGGGCAGCCCCTCCCTGGAGCAGGGGGTGGGCCGCCAGATGCTGACAGTGCAACAGCCTGGGAGGGGGAGGGTGGAAAGAGCCATCCTGGTACCTGGGAACTGTCAGGAAATCACTCTCCTATGATAGAGATGGAGGTTAGAGAGAAGCTACCAGTTCTCTATCCTGAACCCAGTTCTACCTTTAAAGGCCAAGACTTGGACCAGAGCCTAGGGAAGAGTTGGATATCAGTCCTCTAGGTGTGTGGGTCCCAGGACAGGACATCTGACACCTGGGACCAGGGTGTGGCAATGACAACTGCATGTCCTT
Source organism: Cricetulus griseus (assembly GCF_003668045.3). Classification (NCBI taxonomy): domain Eukaryota; kingdom Metazoa; phylum Chordata; class Mammalia; order Rodentia; family Cricetidae; genus Cricetulus; species Cricetulus griseus. The sequence continues at coordinate 113,468,461 of NC_048600.1, forward strand.
CCCTGGGTCAACTCCACCCTCAAGAGGCCTCTGTCCCCTGGAACTTTGTCGAGGAGTAGAGTCACCTTCTTGGCCTTTGCTCTGTGTTTCTCTTGAAAGTGCCCCCTTTGCCCCTAACTCCCTGCAATAATGGCAGTAGGAGAGACAGTTACAGGGCATCTTTGTCCCTGCTCCTCCAGACTCCTGTCCCCCAGAGCCAATGCAAGGCTGGACAAGTGAACTCTGATGGTCCCACTGCATTTCAAGAAGTCCAAAGTTTTCAAACCATTTTCCTAGGGCTCCTCTGGCTACTGAGCTGGAGGTCCAGCAACAGCCAGACTGGGCATGCTTGCTCTAATTCTAGGGAAATTCCTGGAAAGAAAAACATGTAGTAAATGTCTTTAAATCCCCTCTTCATATAGCTGTAAGCCCCAAGAAGAATGAACTGGAACTCTGAAAAACACAGACAGTCCTGGTGAGAAATCTGAAGCCCACTGTCTTCTGAACACAGCAGGGAGTACTGTGTTTTCATGCCCCCTGGTGGCAGGTCTGAAGTTGCACACAGTTAAGAGGAATCCCCTGTTCTCAGTCAGATGACAGGGTTGTAGAGGGTGCCAAGGCCACAGGGTACACCAGCTGGCATTATATAGATAAGGAAGATGGGAGGAGGCAGAGAGGCAAGTACCTGTACCCACACAGCTCAACCTTGGGGACCGGCCTCAGGTGCAGTGATTCATTCAACAATAAACATTTATTGAGCACCAGAACTCCAAGCCCCGTGTTCCTCAACCCCCTCTGCAGCTCAGTCAGAGCTGTCACCTGGCTGGCCTTGGTCCTGTGAGACTCAAGCCAGAAGCTGAAAACTTCCTCAGAAGGATGTCCACCTTGGAGCAGAAAGGGGGAAGAGCGACTCCCACCAGCTCACTTGCCAACTAGCAACATGGCCACCATTCTGCAGTGTAAGGGCACAGAGAGGCAGGATAGAGTCTGGATGGGAGCTAGGCCAACTATGTCCCTTTTAAGGTTTTTCTTTTCGTTTTATTTTGAAACAGGGTCTCACTATGTAGCCTCAACTGGCCTGGAACTCACTATGTGATCCAGGCTAGCCTTGAACTCACAGAGACCAGCTGCCTCAGCATTCCAAGTGCTGGAATTAAAGTCCTGTGCTACCACACTCAGATGTTTTTGTTTTGAAACAAGGTCTCACTTTATAGCCTCAACCGACCTGGAACTGAGATCTGTCCACTTCTGCCTCCCCTGGGTGCTGGTGTCAAAAGCATGTACCACCACTCCTGGCCATTTTAAGTTTTAATAAATAGTTCTTGCTCCTAGCCGGTATCCTGAGTTTGAGGGGTGCACCATGTCACCGCTCTTTTTATGTTTTGTTTTTTTTTTTTTTCTTTTTGGTTTTTTGAGACAGAGTTTCTCTGTGTAACAGCCCTGGCTGTCCCGGACCTCTCTTCTCTCTGTAGACCAGGCTGGCCTCGAACTCACAGAGATCCGCCTGCCTATGCTTCTCAAGTGCTGGGATTAAAGGCGTGTGTCACCACTCTTATGCCAGTTCAGGCTCCGGCTCTGAAAAGGAAGGAAAGAGCAAGGAGTTAGTCCTGCCCACGCCAACAGGTGTCTACAGACTGAACTAGCAGGAGTGTAGATCTCTAACAGGCTGCAACACCCTAGAGCAGGATGGCAGCGTCCACCCACACTCCACTGACACGGCAGCCCAGGGAGAAGCCCTGTCCCTAGCACCCATCCCAAACTGTGCTCTTAACCCCTTTTCACAACCCATTGCTGACTGACCAGCCTCAGCCTCATCGCCCTTGGCGTCCGGCTCCTGCCACCAGTCTGCATAGAGGCCCTCCTCATAGTCGCCCTCCCCTTCAAACTCAGCATCAGACAGGGGTTCTTCTGTCTCCTCCAGTTCATCCAGGGGTGATTCTGTCTCCTCCAGTTCCATCTAGAGCAGCCCAGAGTTGTGGGGGAAGAAACTGAGTAACAGCAGGCCCACATCCTTATAGGTTCCCCTTCAGATCAGAACACCCCCACCCCATCTTTCAGCCCCCACACACTTCAGCAGGTTCCCTGTATTATCTTGGCAGGAGGTGAGCAGGCAGGCCTGAAACCCCCTCCCCAGTGTCAGTGTCTAACATGAGGGCAATGTCAGGGTTTGTCCTGCTGGGTCCCATTCTGAAACTGCTTCCCTGAGTGACACTTGGGGCCCCACCAGCAGAGGCGGGGTGCTAGCGTCAGCATGGCTTGCACCACAGCCCCACCTTTGGCCCCACACCCGGTGAGAACACTGCTAGTCTGAGCCTTTTGTCTTCTGGCTCTGCTCCCCTGCCAGGAATGTCTTTGCAGCCCTGACCTGGATGGGCCTATGGATTCTGCCAAAACCACATGTCCACTCCAGGCTGAGGCTTTCAAACATCACCCTAGCTGGTACCCACACTGCCTCTGCAGCTGCACAGTTTATGCCTCCCTCATGAGAACCTCTGGGAGACAGACTGTTCCTCTCACCCACTTACTGCAACCCAAGCCTGATGTCTGGCAAACAGGAGACCAAAAGTGACAGCCATCAAAACTGCTGTGTGTCCTGAGCATCTACTGAGCGCCAGTTGCATACTTGGTGCTTTAAATAATCTCATTTAATCGTCACCACAATAAAAGTCAAAGGGCATGCTCCTCAGTTGATGGGTGAAGGTGTAGGACTTTGCTAAGTTAAGACCAATCGATCGCTTAGCACCCATCTGGCAAATGATAGCTGGATGAACAGCACCTAAGCCAGCCATGTGTCACAATGCGGACCCTGTTTCTGAGATCCCTGAATGTGGAGTACAGGTGAATGTACTGAGAGGGTGAATAAACAAGCTGCATAGCAATCCCCCAAGAAACCCCGGCCCCAAACCCTCACTCCCAACTGGTGCACACTATGGCTCTTCCCAGCATCACTCACTCACTCATTCATTCATTCAGTTATTTGTTCACTGGCTCAAACACAGTTCCTGAGAATGGGCATATCGTGAGGTTCTGTAGCAGAGCGGGGGATAATTTAGTCTCCTGTCCCGGGATGCAGCTGTCACCCGGCCATCTGGCCATGGTGAGATGGATGAGGACTATGAGTAACTCATATGAGGTCTCAGGCTAGGTGGCCAGGCAGGTGGGGAGACCAGGGTTGCACCAGAAGAAGGCCAGGGCATACAGCAAGGGCTCCCTAGAGGAGCTACCATTTGAGCTGGGCCCAGGAGGTATAGACCTGGGACAGGCAGAGAGAGAGCTGTGGGAGCACTAAGGTGGTGAGAAAGAGGAGGTACAGATGGGGGACAGGAAAGTCCTGCTTCACAACAGTGACCTCAGGAAAGAGCCTAACGTGTCTCCATCATGGTGCCACTCACCTCATCATCTGACTGAAGGTACATGTGTGTGAACTCCAGTAACTCCCGGAGCTCGGAGGTCTGGTTGTGGTAGAGCATGGCCTCCTAGGAGAAGGGAAGGAAGGAAGGACAGAGTGAGGAGGTGGACCCTGCTGACAGATGGCAAAGACAGGGCTCAGGGCTCAGGAGGAAATGGATCAGCTCACAGAATAACCCTAGCTACTTGGAACACTGGATTAAGAAGGATTCTGAGGATTCCAGGAGAAGACCCATTAGTTATGTCTGCCATAGGCATGGAAAGTGGGAATGGCACTATGGGGCTCATATTTGCCAGTCTTGTCCTAAACTGCCAAGGGGTTTTCTCACTGGTTCAGGCTAACAGGCCCCTGAGGAGGGAAAGCTCACAGGACAGCACTGAGGTGAGAGCAGGCATGTGTGGGCACCTATTTGCATCCCTCCCACATCCCAGACACTATGCTGAAGCCTAGACTCTAACCACAGCCCATATTTATCCTTCCCCTTCCTCTCCAGCCTTCCAAGGAAGTCAAGAGGTTTTGTTTTCTTTTGTTTTTTTTCTAAACCAAACCACAAAACTGCACCTTAGGCCAGTGCCTCACTACAGGCAGTTCCCACCTCCCGGGGCTGGAAGTCCTCCTCTTCAAGGCCCCAGCGAGCCCGGTGGAAGCGGTAATACACCAGGTTCTGCTGCATGACGCTGTCCTTGGGGTCAAAGAGCATGTAGCTAGCAGCACTTCGGGCAGCCTGGCTCACATCATTCACTGCAGGCAGGACAGAGTAAGGGGTAACCCCGATGTTTCCTTTAAAGGCAATCCACTCACCCCATCTCACTCCCACCTTCCAACCTAGCCCGCTGCCTCTACCGCCAGACACCTTCCAGAATATCTGCTGGCTCCTCACCCCGGCCAAAAGACCACAATTCAACAAGCCCAGGGTGTTGCCCTGGTGCCAGGCAAGTGTGAGTCACTGGTATCTCAATCATTGTCATTGTGGTTTACAGAGAAAGAACTGGAGGCACAGAGGGGCTAGATAAGCTGCTTATCCTGTTATTGCTGAAGAGCAACAGCAGCTGGGGGCATTAGAGACTCTCAGGGCTCTCGCCACAGCCCCCAGGAAGAGTCTCCTGACCTCAGATCTTCCACTCACAGCTCTAGCCTCTGAAGGATGCATCCCTGAGTGGTAGGAACCTTGGACTGCCCCACTCGAGCCCCAGCTGATGGCACATTCTCTCTGTGACTCCCTAATCATGGAATAATGGGCTCTTGCCCTTTAGAAACCTCAGTTTAATCTGATGAATGGGTCCAGGAATGCCAGTGGCACGGGGCTGGTGGGAGGAGAGAGGTGAGGGCTACATAAACTCTTCAGTGCTGAGCAGTGTCACTGACCAAGTCTACCCCCAGGAGGACCTCTAATTAATTCTTCCATGAGGCCTCTCACCTTTCCCCATGTCCCCTGCCTGGGTTCCTGCCCACATCTCCACCACCCGTAGCCTTTCATCCCCTTCTCCAGAGTCTTCGATCTGAGAGACACCTTCCCACATTTCTGGGAGACATCATGCATTGTCCTTTCCGACACAACCCTTACCCTACCTCACCAGCCCATTCAGGAAGCTCACATTTGTAGTAGGCAAACTGCAGGTAGTGATACATGGTGGCCACAAACTTGTCCACAAAGTAGCCACCTACGTTGGGGATGAGATTGGCTTCACAGTCCACCTTGCACTGTAGGGACTCTGCAAAGAGATCTAAGAAGGATGTAGCAGTTAGGAACTGTGGCACACTAACCCTGATTCCCATGGAGACCAAAATCTGCCTTTGAAGCCTGCTTCCCTGTGCAAGAGGTGCAGATTTCATGTGTTAGCCGGGCATTGGTGGTGCACGCCTTTAACCCCAGCACTCGGGAGGAAGAGGCAGGTGGATCTCTGTGAGTTCGAGGCCAGCCTGGTCTACAGAGCGAGTGTCAGGATAGGCTCCAAAGCTACAGAGAAAACCTGTATCAAAAAACCAAAAAAAAAAAAAAAAAAAAGATTTCATGTGTTAGCATGTATGAAATGCTTGGCACACAATACAAAATGCTAGCTGAGAATAACTTGCTGCCCCCCACCTTTGTTGCTCAACCTCTATTTGACACCAGGGGGAATTCTGGGAGAACAGCAAGTGACCTTTAGGTGGGACTGAGACCATACAGGATCTAATGTATGTATGAGAGTTTGGTTTTGGATCCTGGAGTTGGACAGTCATGAGCTGCCATGTGGGTGCTGGGAATCAAACACGGGTCCTCTGGAAGAGCAGTCAGTATTCTTGACCACTGAGCTATCTCTCCAACCCTCACCTTCACCCTCTTTGAGGGGCCTTGTGGTTAGGGATCCAAAGACTGGTTGTGATTTTTGCCCCCAACTGCTTTCTGCACACACTTGTCTAGTGTCAATTCTGAATCTTTTTTGTTGTGTCTTTTGTTTTTGTTTTGAGACAGGGTCTCACTATGTAATTATAGGTGTTCTGGAACTCACTATGTAGACCAGTGTTGTGGAATATTACTCTAACTATGTAAAGGTGTGTAACATTTATTTATGCTGCATTTGTTTAACGATGTGTTGCTGTTTTACCATGCTCGCCTAAAGCACCTAATTGGTCTAATAAAAAGATGAATGGTCAATAACTAAGCAGTAGAGGGACTGGCTGATAGCTAGGAAATAGAGGACATGCCAGGCTGGCAGGCAAAGAGAATAAGTAGGAGAAAACAAAAGAGGAGCTGGGTGTTGGTGAAGCACGCCTTTAATCCCAGCACTCAGGAGGCAGAGAGACAGGTGGATCTCTGTGAGTTCAAGGCCAGTGAGTACCAGGATAGGCTCCAAAGCAATACAGAGAAACCCTATCTCGAAAAACCAAATAATAATAATAATAATAAAAGAAAATGAGAGGAAAGAATGTGGTTGAAAGGGAGATGCCCAAAGCCAGTCATCCAGACAGCCACCACCCAGTCAGACACAAAATGGGACATACAAAATGAAAGAAAGGTAAAAAGCCCTGAGACAAAATGTAGATGAAAAGAAACAGGTTAATTTACATTACAAGAGCTAGTGGGACAAGCATAAGATAAGGCCGAACATTTATATCTAAGTCTCCGTGTCATGATTTGGTAACTGATTTTGAGAGGTGGTTGGTGGCCCAAAGACCAGACTGGCCTTGAACTCATAGAGATCCACCTACCTCTGCCTCCCAAGTGCTGTCATGAAAGTCGTGCAATACATGCCCCCCTCCCCCACGCCCCTTTTTGAGACAAGATTTCTCTATATAGCCCTAACTGTCCCGTAATTTTCTATGTATACCAGCACTTCTCTCATCAGACTGGAGACAGAAAAGGCCTAACTCATGTGTGTAGCTTCTGAGAACTTCACTATATCCGCTGAATGCTGCGTAGCCATGTGTTAGGAGGCCTCAGGAGGCCTGGGAAGCAGGGGGCCCTGTGGGTGAGGGATACCCACGGTGGTCTGAACAGGAGATACCTGCTATGGCTGGGTAGAAGTCCTTGAAGTCTACCTGCTCATGGGCCCCCTCACAGCCAGCTAGACACCGAGCGAAGACTGTCATGTACTCTGCCAAGGCCCGCTCCATGTCTTCTGTGCTGCCGCGGAAGTCCCCGCTGTTGTAGAGCTTCACAGCCCGGAGGAACACAGCCTGGAGAGGAGCATGGCACGGGGGAGTCAAGGGGACCCCGGACAACTATTAAGGTGTGTGTTTTGGGGGCGGGGGTGTAGGGAGGCGCGCCAAGGCCAGCCAACCCTCCCACCTCTCCACACCTCGTAGGGCTGGGCCTCTAGGTCCGTAAGGGACTCATCTCCGACATCCAGCATCCCCCTGTAGTAGCTGAGGTACTTGGCGGTCAGCTCGTGCTTGGGGTTCCTCTGGAGGAAAGTGTAGGCCGCAGCCACCGCCTTCTCCAGCCGGTTCGCCTGGTGAGGGGCGTGGGGAGTGGGTCAGTGGGGCGTCGGACGCACCGCCGGCCTCACGTTCTAGGGAAACTCGACGGCGGTCCGGGGCCGCGCCCACCTTGAACTGCGCGTAGTGCAGGTACTGGTAGGGCAGGCGGCTCTGGAAGTCGCGCAGCAGCTGCCTCGGCGGGTAGGGGACCTGGAAGGCGGGCAGCGTCCGCTTGCAGCGCCGCAGGCAGGCGGCGCGCTCCAGGACGTGACCGAAGAGCCGCAGCTCGCGCGCCCAGTCCTCGCCATCGCCGTCGCCGTCACCGTCCGGGCCGGGCGCGGGCCGGGGCTGCGGGGCGGCGGGGCCGCTGCAGTTGGCGTGGCAGAAGGCCTCGCTGTCGCGCAGCAGCCGGTGCAGCCGCAGCGCCGCCTCCAGGTAGCGCGCGCTCTCGCGCCAGCTCTCGCCCTCGTACTGCTCTAGAGCGTGGCCGTAGGCCGTGGCTAGAGGCATCAGGTCCTCCGGGGGGAAGCCTCGGAAGCTGTACTTCTCGTACTGCGCGCCCGCGCTGCCCAGCAGCAGCCACAGCAACCCCCACGCCGGGCGAGCCATGCCCGCGCCGCGCCCCGAGGCTCCCGGAGCAGCCGGAGGACCGACGGGCTCCAGCCCCCCACCCCTACCCCCGGAGTTCCTGCTGGGTCTTAGCGCCGGGCCCCGGGCTAGAGCAGGGAGGTTGGGACAGCCCTCTTCTATCGGAGGGTCAGTTGTCGCTCCAGTCCGCTACGTGGTCTGCACGTCTCACACTTGCAGGGCTCACCCGAACCCGGGTAGGTGGGGCTATATTTCACGCCCAGAAAGCCCCTCCCCACCGGCAGCAGCGTCGTCGTCCCCCCACCTCAAGTGCCACCTCTCTCCACTTTGTCTATGCTCCGGGTGAAGCTTCGGAATCTGATCTTTTCTCCAGAGCTCCCTTGGCACCCTCTAGGCGGCCCCGCGCCGGCGTCGAGGGGGCAACACAACTCGTGTTACCCCGCACACCTGGCACTGACACTGCCAGTCTCGCGACTGAGTCTGATCCCTGTGTCTTGCTAGTAGCCTTGCTTTTGCAGGACAAAGCTACCTTTCACGTAGAGCACCTCCCCCCACCCCCCACCCCCTCCACTCCCGGGAAGAAAGTTGGGGCAGGGGGAAGGACTGAGATATCCTTCAGATTACCCGCCTCACCTGCCACCAGAGGAGCCTAGATTTGGGGAGCCAGGAAAAGCTACAGATGCCTCCAACCAGCTTTAGGACCCAGAGGCTCAGGAAAAAAAAACCAAAACTTTCTTTTGGAAGTCCATTCTTACTTCTCAGCTTTCCCGAGCCTCCCTCTGGGCCAGGCCCGAAGTTTGCGGGGAGAGAGACTCAGAGATCTTTGTGGCAAATTCCAGGGACTCCAGAGACTCTCAACGGGGCCCCCCTCCTCCTAGTCCACACAAACAGCACCCCACCCGGCCAGCTCAGTCTCCCCAGCCCCCATTCCACGTGGACTCGCCAGGGCGGGGTAGGGAGAGAGGACAGGAAGGGGGGGAGTCAGCTCTGAGGAGGGGGAAGGAGGCTGGAGGCTGACGGCCGGCGCCTGCCCTCATTGCCGGCGTCCTCCATCTGGGCACCATGTTCCTTGCGGGGTCCGCCAGCCACACCCTCCGCCGGCTGCCCATCCTGCGGTTGCTGCTGCTTCTACAGATCTTGGAGAGGGGGCTGGGCCGTGCCAGCCCCTCCGGAGCCCCCTTGGAAGATGTGGTCATCGATAGGTACCATATCCCCAGGGCCTGTCCCCGAGAAGTGCAGATGGGGGATTTTGTGCGTTACCACTACAATGGCACTTTCGAAGATGGGAAGAAGTTTGACTCCAGGTAAGACGTTGGGCATCCCCAGACTCAACACCACTTTCCCGAGAGTCCAGGGAATGTAGCCCCTTGTAAGCTTTGCATTCCTGTATTCCTCCCACAACCTCCAGCCCCAAACAGCACCCCGGGGAGGGCCCCTTTTCAAGGCAGCCCTGTCTTCAATACCAAATCTTCAACTCCCGAAAGACGCCCTCCCACACACGCACACTTCCAACCCCCCAGAATACTTGACGCTCCCGTGAAGTGCGCATTTATTTTCCAGTTACTTATTTAAAGACATGAGCGGTACCCTGGTAACACTCTTAGGAGGAAAAGAGACCGTGCACACTGCATGTGAACCCTGGGGCCACCTGCCTTGCCACACACCCGGGCTCCCTGTCTACCTCCACTTCCCATTTCCTATGCCTTTGGAGAAGACTAGAGAGGTAACATTTTCTGTAGGGCATCATCGGACCCCAGGAAGCCAGGGAGGGCCTTAAGCAGAGTGGGCGTGGGCGTTGTAATTTTGGGGTAGGCCATAGCTGGTGCTGTGTCCAACTGTCCACGTGTCACAAGCGTGACATTCCACCCTGGGGATCTCCCTGCCACCTTCTCCAAGTCTTGGGACTCAGCTCCCCCATCTTAGTTTTAGCAGCCAACACTAGGCTGCATTGCCAGCCTTGGCTTGAGGGACAGACAGGCTTCCATTCTGACCCAGGTCCTCGGTCAGACAGGCAGATCCCCTTTGGTTGTTGGGGACAGAGCAGGGCTGTCTTTCCAGGCTATAATGTAAACTTCAGGCCCTATCCCACTTGAAACTCTACACCAAAAAGGAAGAGTCATCCTTCAGTCTCTTCTCTGACATATACAGTTCAGCCCACAAGAAATTAGTGGTCATGACTCTGGAGGGAGACTGTGGACTGCATGAGAATACTGTCTCCATAGTGTAAGATCCTGGGTTCGAATCCAGGCTGTGATAGAGGAGGAGGTGGTTTTTTTTTTTTTTTTTTTTTTTTTTTTGGTTGGTTGGTTTTGGTTTTTTGTTTGTTTGTTTGTTTTATTTGAGACAGGGTTTCTCTGTAGCTTTGGAGGCTGTCCTGGAACTTGTAAACCAGGCTGGTCTCGAACTCATAGAGATCCTCTTGCTTCTGCCTCCCAAGTGCTAGGATTAATGGCGTGCACCACTACCGCCTGGCTGGGCCCATTTTTTTTATTTTTGTTTTTGAGACAGGGTTTCTCTGTGGCTTTGGAGGCTGTCCAGGCTGGTCTCGAACTCACAGAGATCCTCCTGCCTCTGCCTCCTGAGTGCTGAGATTAAAGGCACCACCACTGCCCTGCTAGAAAACACTTTAACCCTTGGCTGCCTTCAACCAAAATAGAATCTCCTGGGGCTGGAGAGATGACTCAGCGGTTAAGAGTGCTTGTTCTTGCAGAGGATCTGAGTTTGTCTCCCAGAACTCTTATAGTAGGATCTCTGACAGCCATAGACACCAGACATGGTGTGCACATGGTACATAGACACATAGCAAAACACTCAAATACATAAAATAAATCTAAAAAAAATTACTATCCCATTCTTGGGGCTGGGAGTGTAGTTCAGTTAGAATACTTGCCCAGCATTCATGAAGTCCTGGGATCCCCAGAGCCATATCAACTGGATATGGTGGCATACACATGCAATCCCAGCATTCAGGAGGAAAGGCAGGAAGACCATAAATTCAAGGTCATCCTTGACTACATAGAGAGTTCCAGGCCAGCCAGGGCTACAAATGCCACCTGTCTCAAAGACCAGGGGACGGGTGACTGCAGAAGTGGCTCAATAATTAAGGGTACTTGCTGTACAATCATTATAAGGATTAGCACCCATATGAGGAACTGGGCATCCTGTGGATACCTAGGATCAGGGAGAGAAGCTCAAAAGACTAGCCATAGGGTGCTCGATGAGGACACCCAGTGCCCTTTGGGGGCCTCTGCATGTGTGCAAAGGTGCACACAAAAGTGTGCACACACCCACAGACATACATACATACATACACAAATCTCTTTTTTCTTTAAACAGATAGCTCTTTACTTGTGAAAACCAATGCAAGCCAGGGTAAGTTTAAAATGGGCTTTCTTCTGAGGAAGGCTGCTTCCCATCTCATCTCTTGTGCTTCCTGTTCTCTGCAGAATGGATGCTCAGTGGCAGAAACTACGAGCTGTGACTGCAGGAGGGGCAATGAGTCTGTCAGGTCTCAGTTTTTCTCTTAGAAAATGAAACAAAAAGCTAGTAGTTCATGCTTTTAATCCCAGCACTTGGCAGGCAGATCTCTGAGTTCAAGGCCAGCCTGGTCTACAGAGCAAGTTCCAAGACAGCCAGGGTTACACAGGGAAAGACAGTCTTGGAAAAACAAACAGTGAGGATATCTGGGATGTAGTTCAGTAGCAGGTGCTTGCCTAGCCTATGCGAGGCCCTAGATTTGTCCCCAGTATCAGAATAAAGAAGAAAAAGAAAAACTGAAAACAATAATGCCCTCTGGGGGAGAAAATTGAGGGAAATTAATGAATGTAAAGTGCCAAGCACTTAATCTAACATATAGTAAGTCCTCAATAAATACTCATTTGCCCTCTGAACTATGCTATCAGTAGCAATAAGGGAGCTGGAGAGATGGCTCAGCAGTTAAGAGCACTAACTAGCTGCTCTTCCAGAGGTCTCGAGTTCCATTCCCAGCAACCACATGGTGGCTCACAACCATCCGTTATGAGATCTGGTGTCCTCTTCCGATATGGATGAAAACAAAGCACTCATATACATAAAATAATTTAAAAAAAAAAGAAGTAGCAATGAGTAGCAGACAGACTTATCTTCTCCACCCACCCACCCAGAATAAAAGCTTCTGATCTCCTCTGGGGTATCTCTCTTGTAACAGCTTGTCCTTGATAATGATGACGACGACGACAGGGTTTCTCTACGTAGCTCTGGCTATCTTAGAACTCCTTATTTAGACCAGGTTGGCCTTGAACTCACAGAGATCCACTTGCTTCTGCTTCTGGGGTGCTGGGATTAAAGTTGTGTGCCACCATACCCATCCATTCTGTTGCCCTAAGTGAGGCAGAAGGGCTAGCCCAGGATAGAGACCTGGAGAGGAGAGGAAGTGAGGAGTGTGTGTGCGCTGCACCATGTCCTGTGTCTTTGACTGTGGGCAGAGGGTATCGTGTAGCTGTATGCATGCCCATTGTCCCTTTACTCCCCAGCTATGACCGCACCACCCTGGCGGCCATCATTGTGGGTGTAGGCCGCCTCATCACTGGCATGGACAGAGGTCTCATGGGCATGTGTGTTAACGAGCGCCGTCGTCTCATTGTGCCTCCCCACCTGGGCTACGGCAGCATTGGTGTGGGTAAGGAGGCTGGGGTATGGGCACGGCGGTTGGGGGAGGGGCGGGCAGGAAGCAGGAGTAGATAGAAAGCTGAAGCTCAAAGGGGCTGAGTGACTTGGCCAAGGTCACACTGCGTGTACTCTGATTGGTAGGGGCTGTGGCCATTGTTTGACTCTGGGGTGAGAGGAGATGGATACAGAGCCCTGTGTGGAGTCACAGCTTGGCTAGGAAGGATGATAGCTAGGGTCAGAGGTGTAGCAGATAGTATGGGGACTTCTGTAAACTTGGCCTTTGCTGCTTCCCCACAGCGGGCCTCATTCCCCCTGATGCCACCCTCTATTTTGACGTGGTCCTGCTGGATGTGTGGAACAAGGCGGACACGGTGCAAACGACCATCCTCCTGCGCCCTCCTTACTGCCCCCGCATGGTGCAGAACAGTGACTTCGTGCGCTATCACTACAACGGCACTCTGCTGGATGGCACCGACTTTGACAACAGGTAGAACCTGGGAGGAGCCCTAAAGCCTGGCACATGTGAACAAGAGCAGGGAGCCCTGGTCTGTTCTGCCTCCCTCACCTCCAGCCACAGGGTCTTTGCCTTATTCTCTGCAGCTACAGTAGGGGAGGCACTTACGACACCTACATCGGCTCTGGTTGGCTGATTAAAGGCATGGACCAAGGGCTGCTGGGCATGTGTCCTGGAGAGAAAAGGAAGATTGTCATTCCTCCCTTCCTGGCTTATGGGGAGAAAGGCTATGGTAAGGCAAGGGTGCAGGGGAACTCTCCTTCTAGAAGAGGGGCAACCAGGGCTCTACGGATCGTATTCAGTGCAAGGGCATCCAGCCAAGGAGGCAAGTGGAGATGAAATCTCCCTCCCCAGACAGAATTCCTTTATTCTGATTTACACAAAGGCTCCAAATGGGTTGATGATAGCTCTGGGGACAACCAAAGGAGGAGAACATAGGAGGGCAGAGTAGCTCTTTTTGCATGAGGCCCCTTACTGAGCCTGGGCTTGCTCCCAACTGTATGGTTCAAGCCCTGTGCCCTCCCCAGGGACTGTGATACCCCCGCAGGCCTCCCTGGTCTTCTATGTCCTGCTGATTGATGTCCACAACCCGAAGGACACAGTTCAGCTGGAGACACTGGAGCTGCCCCGGGACTGTGTCCGGCGAGCCGTGGCAGGGGACTTCATGCGTTACCACTACAATGGTTCTTTAATGGATGGTACCCTCTTTGATTCCAGGTCGGAGGGTCCCCTGAGGTGGGAGGGTGGGGGTTGAGGGGCACTCTGAAGGGGCGGGACTGGAGGGGGCAGGGCCCTTTTGACTCCCTCCCTACCCTTCCCCTCTATTGCAGCTATTCCCGCAACCACACCTACAATACCTATGTTGGGCAGGGTTACATCATCCCTGGGATGGACCAGGGGCTGCAGGGCGCATGCATAGGGGAACGAAGGAGGATTACTGTGCCCCCTCACCTTGCCTACGGGGAGAATGGGACAGGTAGGGTTTGGTTCCCAGGCTACCCCTCAGCTCCTCTTAAGTGTACCCCTTGGATTGCTGTCCCTCCCATTGCCCAAGCATGTACAGCTTATATTGGTCACCCATTGGCGCTCTACCAGGCTGATCCTATCCTGTTCCTTCAAGGCAGATCTCACTTCCTCCCCAAACCCCTCCCCCAGTGGAGAAAGGCAGCCAACTCCTAAGTTTGGGGACAGAGGATGGTTAAGAATAAACAGCACCACTGAGCAAAGAGGCCTGTATTAGAGATTCTGGGAGCCTCAGGCTCCTCACTGGTGCGCTGGGAACCACTCATAGGAAGATGTTACTGGGAGCTTGCTTGCAAGGTGTTGGGTGGAAAAGGGTTTCCCTGCCTCTCTGTCCTGTCACTCCAACAGTAAGATGTAGGAAGCACTCACTCTAGAACATGTCATCTGACCTCATATGACTCCCTGAGATTGGGAAAGGGTGGCCAGGCTGGGCCCCATGGAGACAGTGAGCCGCCCTCACCCAGAGCCCTGAGCTAACCATGTCCCATCTGGCCTCAGGAGACAAGATCCCGGGCTCAGCCGTGCTCATCTTTGACGTGCATGTCATTGACTTCCACAACCCTTCAGACCCTGTGGAAATCAAGACACTGTTCCGGCCACCTGAGAACTGCAACGAGACATCCAAGATTGGGGACTTCATTCGTTACCATTACAACTGCTCTCTGCTGGATGGCACCAGGCTGTTCTCTTCGTGGGTTCTTGGGCAGGGCCAGGGCTGGGCAGGTGGTGGGCTCAGGTATGGGTGGGCTTCTAATAGCTTGCAGGCCCTTTCTCCTTTCTCTGGTCTCACAGTCTCTCAATTCCTCCACAAGTCCCCATCTGAGTGAGTCTCAGGGAGCCATGGATATGAAATATGGGGCAAGGGGGGGGGGGATGAGCTACAGGGAGAGAAAACTGCTGTTCTAGTATAAGGAAGCAGTTCAAAGAGATGAGTCCTCAGATACCTCTGCCATTGACCTGGCAATCCAATTTCCCCACAGCCACGACTATGAGGCCCCTCAACAGGCCACCCTTGGCGCCAACAAAGTGATCGAAGGTCTGGACAGGGGCCTGCAGGGCATGTGTGTGGGAGAGAGGCGGCAGCTCATTGTGCCCCCACACCTGGCCCATGGGGAGAGTGGAGGTGAGGGACTCGACCTGGATCCCACGTCTACCCCCAGTCTGCCCTGCCCACCTCAGACCTTGGTGGCTGAGGGGTGGAATGAGGGAAACTTTTAGGATTAAGTCCTAAACATCCCATGCGCCTTCCATGAGAGAAAACTAAGGCCTGTGTTAAGGCTTAGCTTCAGGCCTCACTGGACCCCTGTTCTCCTCTCTTCCCTCTCTCTCTAGCCCGGGGTGTTCCTGGCAGTGCTGTCCTGTTATTTGAGGTGGAGCTGGTATCCCGAGAGGATGGCCTGCCCACAGGCTACCTGTTTGTGTGGCACCAGGATCCTGCAGCCAGCCTGTTTGAAGACATGGATCTCAATAAAGATGGAGAGGTGCCCCCAGAAGAGGTAGGCTGGGAACTTAGTCACAACCCCAACCTGAAAGCCAGCATGCTCACTTGCTTTCTGGCTACCCCCTACCCCCAATTCCCCGGGTATCAGGCCAGGGGAAACAATGTTGGGCTCCACCTGAGGCCCCTTCCCGAGGCTACCCACAGCTGTTGGCATTGATCCTCACTGCTTTGTCGTCTCTGCTCTCCCTCCTTTAGTTCTCCTCCTTCATCAAGGCTCAAGTGAATGAGGGCAAAGGACGCCTCATGCCTGGGCAAGACCCTGACAAAACCATAGGAGACATGTTTCAGAACCAGGATCGAAACCAGGATGGCAAGATCACAGCCGAGGAACTCAAGCTGAAGTCAGACGAGGACCGGGAGCAGATCCATGAGGAGCTCTGAGGGCCAGAGTCTCAGGTCTGACCTCAGACGCAAAGGCACTCGGCCAGGGGACAGTGGCAGGGGAACTGGCTGACAACAGCACCCCTCCCTCAGTGGGGATAACTGTGGGAGTCACTGGATGTCATCAGAGACTGCGGTGACCTTCTCACTGGCCGTGGTTTCCAGTCCACAACACAGACCTCTGCATTTTTCTCTTCCCAGCCCTACACCTCTTCCTTAAGGTTCTTGACGTAATAAATCCAATCTGGGGAGGGGCACTGGTGTTTGGTTCGGGTCGTTGCTGACCCCACACATCTATACCTCCCACCCACACACTAGACTCAGCAAGGGTGAGCTCCCCGGTCCTTCACTTTCCCAAATGTGCCCTTTATTTGTCCATGTCTGTCCCCATTCCCTCTGTCTTGGCAGCTCCCCAGGGGCATGAGTGAGGAATTCCCCCGCATTCTACACCATCTCTGCCCGCTCCTCAGGAACACAGTCCTGCCAGCCACCCTTCTCATGCAGCCTCCTCCCTGACCACACCACCGGGGTCAGGTTTTTGTCTTTTGGGAAAGGAAAGGGTGTGTGAGAGGACACCTGCCCAGGCTTCAGGGCTGTGCAAACCTGCACTTGGTGCTAATTTGATGGGAGGGAGGGAGGCAGAGTTCTGGGCTCTCAAAGGCTAAACTGATCCAATCCTTTCTCCTTTGTGACAATAAAAGGTTAAACCGAAGGCCTCAAGAGGTGGTCTTTCAGCGGGCCCTGTGGAGAGGGTATTGTATATAAGCATGTTCACATGTGTGTGGAGACCAGAGGTTGACATCTGGTATGTTCAGCAATCTCTCTCTACCTTATTATTATTATTATTTTATTTATTTATTTTTTCTTGGTTTTTCGAGACAGGGTTTCTCTGTGTAGCTTTGGAGCCTATCCTGGAACTAGCTCTGGAGACCAGGCTGGCCTCGAACTCACAGAGATCCGCCTGCCTCTGCCTCCCAAGTGCTAGGATTAAAGGCATGCGCCACCAACGCCCAGCTTATTTTATTTATTTTTTTAAAGTTTATTTATTTGTTATGTATACAGTTTTCTGTCTGCATGTATGCCTGCAGGCCAGAAGGGGGCACAAGATCTCATTATAGGTGGTTGTGAGCCACCATGTGGTTGCTGGGAATTGAACTCAGGACTCTGGAAGAGCGGCCAGTGTCCTTAACCTCTGAGCCATCTCTCCAGCCCCCTTATTATTATTTTTAATTAGTGTTTGTGTGTGTGCATGTACGTACGGATGGATGTTTTGCCTGTATGCATGTCTTCTATACTTTCATTTATTTATGTGTGACTGTTTATCCTGCAGGCATGTCTGTGCACCATACATGTGCCTGGTGTCCTCAGAGGCCAGGAGAGGGCATTGCATCTCCTGGGGCTGGAGATATAGATGATAGTGAACTGCCATGTAGGTGCTGGGAGTCCAGCCTAAGTCCTCTGGAAGAGCAATGCTTTTTCTTTTTTTTTTAGATTATTTTTTATAACTGGGCAGTGGTGGCACACACTTTTAATCCCAGCACTCAGGAGGCAGAGGCAGACAGATCTCTGTAAATCTGAGACCAGCCTACAGAGTGAGTTCCAGGATAGCCAGGGCCACACAGAAACTGTCTCAAAAAAAAAAAACTCAAAACCATAATTTTTGTGTTTTTTTTTTTTTTTTTTTTCCAAACACACACAGGAGGGGATATGGGTGTGTAGGGATTCAGGCATCATGCTGGCCTGCCCGTCACCTGGCAGAACGCACTCAGGCAGTACTCTGGACAGCCCAGGTTTCCGTGGCTGCCACATCACTACATAGTCTGCATGCAGGTGCAAAGGACCCTTTAAAAGAAACACCCTCCCCCCACTTCAGCTCTTTCCTGCTGTTCCTCTCTGTCTCTGTGTCTCTTTACCTCCTCCCTTCCCTTTCTAATGAAACTTCTCACTCAAGCTCTGTCTGCCTGGCATGTTTGTCTACCGCCTCAGTCACCCTTGC
Organism: Cricetulus griseus; assembly: GCF_003668045.3. Lineage (NCBI taxonomy): Eukaryota > Metazoa > Chordata > Mammalia > Rodentia > Cricetidae > Cricetulus > Cricetulus griseus. The sequence continues at coordinate 113,486,399 of NC_048600.1, forward strand.
CTGCCATGGAATTGACAAGGTTCCCCTCCAGCTTTATATAACAGGTAGTATCTGTCCAACCCACCCCTCAGCCCATGTGGTTTTGCAGCCAGTGCCATTAACCACTGAGCCTTTTCTCCTCCGCCCTCTTTTTTGAGACAGGTCTGTTTTTGTAACTGTCTTGGAACATGCTATGTAGATCAGGTTGGCCTTGAGAGAGCTGCCTGCCCCTGACTCCCAAGTGCTATTAAAGGTGTGCACCACCGGGCTGGGCTGCTGCCATCTCTTCTGCCCCTTACATACCTTATTTTTTTCAGACAGGCTCTCTCATTGAACTTGAAGGTCAAAAATTAGACTAGACCAGTTGGCTTGGAAATCAGAGCTGGGATTGAAGATGTATGTTGTACCCTGCTCTTTGTTACATGGTTTCTGGGAATCAAACTCTGACTTGTGATTGCATGGTCAATAAGCATAGCTTAATTGGCTAAGCCATCTCTCCAGCCCAGGAGAGCACGTGTAACCCAAGGGCAGGGGCAGAAAGGGCACAAGCCAGCCAGTCTCATAAGCTGCAGACTCCAGACAGCGATCTTCCTGTTTGCCTCCCTCAAACCTAACTAACTCCTTGAGAGTCAGTGGCCAGAGACGAGGATCTGCAGGAGAGGCATAGAGATGATCGTTGTCCTCTTATTGTCTCATCTGAAGGCAGAAACAATGTCCCTAACTGCAGACAACCCCCAGAGCTCAAGACCCAAAGTGAGCCACAAAGGCTGGATTGCACTTGTTCACACCGATCCGTTTTCAGCACTGTAGCATTCCCAACTTCCTCTCCATCTTGCCAGAGGAAAGGGAACTGAGCAGATCTTTGCAGTCCTAGAGAGAAATACCTCTGCAAACCAGTCTGTGTGCCCTAACTTGCCTGCCTCACTCTGCCCACTGTGACAGATGCCCTGGGCTTTCTGAGCACAGAGTGGGTCTTTACAGAAAATAACAAGGCCACACTCAATTCCAAACTGTTCCTAAGCATTATCTTCTTGCCCAGTGCTACAGTTTGGTATCAGGTGGCCCCCAAGGCTTGATCTCCAGCCCAAGGTGCCAAGAGAAGGCCTAGTGCAAGGTTTTAAATCAGTGGCATGGTGGTTTGGATGAGACTCACCCCACACAGTCATATGTTCCAATACTTGGTCCCCAATTAGTAGTGCTGTTTGGGAAGGATCAGATCTGGTCTTATTGGAGGCCCTATGTCTTGGGGACACGCTTTGAGGCTTCAAAAGGATCTCCCCACCCCCACCCCCAGGGTACTCTCTGCTTCCTGTTTGTACATCATCTCAAACTCCCAGCTATCCCTGCTACCACGCCTTTGCTGTGTGCACCATCATGGGTTCTAAGCTGAAACCACAGGTCCAATTTAACACATTCCTAAGTGCTTCAGTTATTTTGTGACAGCAATAGAAAAGGAACTAAGACAATTTGGTGTTCTTTGAGGGGGATTGTGGGGCCCTGGTCTCTTTTCTCTTTTGTGGCCTGGCCACCATAAGGCAAATGGGCCTCCTCCACCATGTGCTCTTGCCATGACTACTCTGCCACCACAGGCCCAAAGCAATGGGGCCAAGTGTTCACAGACTGAAATCTCCCAAACTATAAGTAATCTCTCCATTGATTGCTGTATTTTGTTACACTAATAGAAAACTAACACACTCTAAGATCTTCAGCCATGATTATTGTTGGAGGCCGGTGATTGGCACTCCTTGTCATCAAAGCTTCCAGAAAGATCTAGAGGTTAGCCAGTGATCCTGAACCAGTCATAGTGCCCAGCTCCAACAAAAACCAGGACAGTCCTGAAATAAAGCTGAGAAACACAACCAGATGGAGAATAGGCACAGGCTTTGGCTAGAAGTACTCAGAACTTGGCTCTAGCTCCTAGCTATGTCTGGGCAAGTTTTTCATCTTGTCTAAGCTACCCACCTGCAAATGAGGGTTTCTGCTGAGAGTCACTGAGAATGAAATGGCAGGTGTGTAGGTGCCCAGCACGGCACCTACACTCAGCAGGCATTTGCTAGTCCTGGGTTCCCTTTCCCTTCAGCTCTGCAGCTAACAGCACTTTGGATAACCAGCCTCCTGGACCGGAAGATGTATGAACAACTTTCTCAGAAGTCTAGGAGAACCAGCTCTTCTGCTTGTTCTTTGACAAGAGCCACAGGGAGAACTCCCCTAGTTCTTTATTCTCTACAGAACACAGAGGGAAGGAAACTATAGACAACTGATATGGCAAGGTCCTAATGCATCAATTCCTTCTGGGTTGCCCTGCAGTCTTCTAGGGGTCTGGTCTCAAATCCCTTTAAGGGGGCTGGAGAGGTGGATTGGTGGTTACGAGCACTGGCTGCTCTTGCAGAGGATCCGGGTTCAGTTCCCAGAGCCCACGTGGTGGATAACAATCATTGGTAACTCCATTTTCAGGGGATCCAGCACACTCTTCTGACCTCTGCAGTCACCAGGCATACATCTGGTGCACATACATCCATGCAGGCAAAACACTCACATACATGAATTAAAATAAAAAATAAAATCCCTTCCAGGTCATTATATCGGTGGCACTGGACCAAAAAGTAGAGGAAAGATCCAAGGACATGGGGAAAATCCATACTCAAATGGATCCTTTGTGTATGTGGGGGTGTCTCAGACAGTACCAGCCAGTTTCAAGCCAAGGCTGTACCCATTCCAGGTCAGGATCACACCTGTCCATCCTTACTCTCCCAGACACACATACTGTGACCTACAGACACGCTCCTGGGCTATTCTGGGATTCGGGCTGCAGGCAGAGTCAGACTGCACTCACATGGGATTTCTAAGCTTTCCCACTGTCCTCAAACTTTGCTCTGTGGAGCTCCAGAATCCTATGGGTCCTGTGCCTTGAGGACCAAGGCCTAGGCTGCACACACAACTCGCACACCATGAGCTACGGTTTTTCATTTCTGACTCACACATTGTGTTTATCTGATGTACAGCTTTACTTTTGCTTTTCCTTTTTTTTTTTTTTTTTTTGTTTTTTTTTTTCAGTGCTGAGGAAGGGACCCAGGGCCCGCCACATGCTAGGCTTCACCACTGAGCCGTCTGTATTTCCAGCTCTGAAAACTTGGACTTGATGGTCTGTAGAAGGCTAACATGCTGTGTACTAGGCAGCTCACTTGTTAGCACACTTGCTGCCCTCCCACAGGCGGGGCCTCCCTCTGTCTGCTTTCTAGCAGGAAGAAGGCAAAGGCATGGGGAAGGACTCAGGGGTGAGGAGGGCCCAGCAGCTCTTGGCTGCCCTCGACTTCTCTCAGCGCTCACAGAGGAGGCTTGGTAGGCAGGCATTCCCCCTCACCAGTGCCTGCAGGGCCTGGCTGGGGCGGGCCGTGCTGCTTAGGAGCCCTGGAGCTCCATGTAGTCGCCCTGGCTCAGGATGTGCTGCAGCAGCCCATTGACCACGTCCAGCGTCTCGTCCTTCTCCAGCACAATGTCATAGGAATCCATGTAGCGCTCCCGCCGCTCCTCCACCTGCCCGGGAAAGCAGATCTGAGTCCCCCAAATGTCCCTCTTTGCATCTTTTACTCTCAGGCCTCCAGGGGCCTAGGGTAGAAGCATGCAAACACCATTCCCCAGGGAAAGCCTAGGGAGTTCAGGATGTGGGGTCACAGGCAAGCAAATGAAGAGCATGAGCTGCCACCCTGAACACTTGGCCAATGTCAAACAGACAGTGACAAGAACTACAGACAAATGCCCAGGTGTCACACGTAATCTTCATACAGTTCTGGTATCCAATAGGCTCCAGTCTCTACTAGCTGGGCCCACCCTTACGGACAGCTTTCTCTGAGCCCTTCTGGCCCACCCTATCCATCCCTGCCAGTCTCTGCTCTTTTTGTTTCCTCTTATAAAATCATGCTCTTGCTGGGCGTTGGTAGCTCACGCCTTTAATCCCAGCCCTCGGGAGGCAGAGGCAGGAGGATCTCTGTGAGTTTGAGGCCAGCCTGGTCTCCAGAGCAAGTGCCAGGATAGGCTTCAAAGCTACACAGAGAAACCCTGTCTCGAAAAATAAATAAATAAATACAATAAAATAAAATAAAATCATGCTCTCAACCCTGGCATTTCTCATCTCATTCAAGACAGGGTTTTGAAACCCTGCTTCAAAAATCCAATAAATAAGTATACTTGCCTCCAGGAAAACCCAAGGAGCCATTACACAAAATGAGAGTTAAGCAGGTTAGCAGTGTTTGTGTGAGTAGCATGGGAACTGACATGTGGTGAACACACAGCCATGCACGTATGGACTAGACTGACCCTCCCCTCTTCTCTCAAGTCTTGGGTCAAGCCATAGTGGAAAGTGCTGAGGCACTGGGATATAACTCAATGACAGAACACTTACCTGGCATCTATCAGGTTCTATGTCCCTTTCCAACACACACACACACACACACACACACACCACACACACACACACACACACACACACACACACAGACACACACACACACACACACACACACACACACACACACAACACACACACACACACACACACACACACACACACACACACACACACACACACACAGACACACACACACACACACACACACACACAGACACACACACACACACAGACACACACACACAGACACACACACACACACACAGACACACAGACACACACACAGACACACACACAGACACACACAGACACACACACACACACAGACACACACACACACACACACACACACAGACACACACACAGACACACACAGACACACACACACACACACACACACAGACACACACACACACACAGACACACACACACAGACACACACACACAGACACACACACACACAGACACACACACACACACACACACACACACACACAGACACACACACAGACACACACACACAACACACACACAGACACACACACAGACACACACACACAGACACACACACACACAGACACACACACAGACACACACACACACAGACACACACACACACACACACACACACACACACACAGACACACACACACACACACACACACACAGACACACACACCCCTAAACAGAGAGCATAAATCATGGTATGATGGCATATTCATGTAATCCCAGCATTTAGGAGATTGAGGCAAGATGGTCAGAAGTTCAAGGTCAGCCTTAGCTAAGCTAGTTTGAGACTAGCTTAGGATAATGAATTCCTGTTTCACACCTCATTCTGAGATGGGGGGGACGAGAGAGAACTCACAACTGTGCCCCTCCTCTGTAGCCCTAATCCTTTCCACAGTATCTAGCACATAAAAGGTGTGAAAAGGAACCCATGTAGGAGCCAGAGGAGAAGGCCCAGCCAAGCCACTGCCTACCTTGTCATTTAGGAAGCCAATCTTGAGAATGTTCTGCACCCCAGGGACCCCATCAGCCATAGTGAGGTCCCCCATGGAGTCTCCAAGCAGGAGGATGTTGGTTTTGCCCTGAAGTTGCTGGAAGTAACCAGAGTTCTCACACACGGAGCTATTCTTGTTGTAGGTGTGGATAAGCTGGCCTTTGAAGCCTTGCAGGAAACCCTAAAATATCACAGCAAGAGACAGAGAACAGGGCTAGGGGGATCCAAGTAGCACATGGGTCTGTCATGGAAAAAAAAAAAAAAGAGTTCCCAAACCCAGAGATAATGGCAAAGCTTTACTGTAGCCTAAATGAGGGGCTGGAAAACTAGAGGCCAGGGGCTGGATTTGGTCTGTTTTTATAAATATTTTCATGGAACCCAGCTAGGCTCGTTTGTTTGTGTCTTGCTTTTGGCTGCATTCTGGGAGGTGATGGCAAAGCTGAGAGGAAGTGCAACAAGAGAGTTGCTCTCAGAAGCCTAAGCATGGCCAGCCTCTTACTAAGGCACGAGGATTTAGCCTGGGGCCTTACACATGCAAGCACTCCATCACTGAGCTACACCTCCAATTCTTTTTTTTTCCTTTTTTTCAGGGGGGGGAGGGGGGTGGTGGTTTTGAGACAGGGTTTCTCTGTGGCTTTGGAGGCTGTCCTGGAACTAGCTCTTGTAGACCAGGCTGGTCTCAAACTCACAGAGATACACCTGCCTCTGCCTCCCCAGTGCTGGGATTGAAGGGGTGGGCCACCACCACCAGGCCCCCTTTTTTCCTTTGAGACAGGGTCTCTCTATGTGGCTTTAGCTAGCTTTGAACTCAGAGGTCTGCCTGCCTTTGCCTCCTTAGTGTGAGGATTAAAGGTGTGCGCCACCACTGTGCCTGTTTTCTTTCTTTCTTGTTTGTTTTTTTGTTTGTTTGTTTTGTTTCTGTTTCTGAGACAGGGTCTCACTACACACAGCCCTGGCTGTCCTGTAACTCACTATGTAGATCAGGCTGGCCTCAACCTGCCTCTGCTCCTGAGTGCTGGGATTAAAGGAGTACACTATCATGCCTGGCCTCAGTTCATCATTGTAAGACACATCTTTTTCTATCCCGGCTTTCTAGGCTCTCCTTGAATTTGTTCTGCAGCTCAGGCCAGGCAGGTCTTAAACTTTTAATGTTCCCTCCTGAAGTTCCCTAAGCAGCTGGGATCACAAGTTTGTGCCTCCAGGCCCAAACCACTTGGCCTTTTATATGAGAACTTTGCAATTCCTGCTTTAAATAATGACCCTTAGGTATTCCTGATCTCCATTCTAGTGGAAACCTGTAAATACAAAAGTTGCTCAGTCAGGTTGAGGGAATATTCAGAAGTAAGAGCATCTGCTAACAGGCCAGGGTCAGATGCTCACCTAAAAAAATGTTCTCTGGGTCACAGGTGTGCTAGCACTTGGCTATAGGCCATCAAAAGTGACAAAATTCCACCACTGATTTTTGTTTGAGATCAGGTCTCCAGTAGCCCAGTGAATCTGAACTCATTATGTAGTCAAGGCTGGCTTTGAAATCCTAAGGCTGCAAGTGATGGGATTAAAGGCATGTGTCGTCATGGCTGCCCACTGAGAAGAAGTGAAAACCTGAGTAAATTGGAGCTACTTACCTCTGGCTTTCAATACACAAGTCCAAGCATAAGCCTTTTGGTACTCAGGGTGACACACAGCCTATGATGGTGCCACAGGGCTATGGTGATAGAGAGCTGACTGTTGATCCTTTTAAAGTAACACAGGTTGGGTGTGGTGGTGAATGGTTTAGTCCCAGCACTCGAGAGACAGAGGCAGGTGGTTCTCTGTGAGTTAGAGGCCAGCCTGGTTTATACAAGCCTGGTTTATACAGTTATCTCTAGGACTGCCAGGGCTATAGAGGAAGACCCTGTCTCAAAAAACAAAAAAGAAAACCAAGTAACCCAGAAGTCAAGTGCCACGATTCACACCTATAGCCCAGTCACTCAGGAGGCGAGGCCGGAGGACTGAGCGAGCTCGGGAACTCCAGGCCAGCCTGGGGAAATAGCAAAATTCTTGTCTCAATGAAAGAAAAGAGAAACCAGACTAAAAATGCCCTCAGAGGGCAGAGGCCAGTTGGCCAAGCGAAAAGGCACCCGGGCTGGCCGCCCACCCCTCCTCTCTTGCAGCCCAGATGAGAGGTGGCTCACATCCTCACTGAAGTCCATGTAGTTAGACACAATGTGGATGTTGGGGTGGAACACTTTCATCTGTCGGATAATTTCTTCCAGGATATCGCCAATGCCCGCCGAAAAGATGAAAAGAGGAATGTTGTTTTGGTAGAGTGTGTCAAAGAACATCTTATATCCCTCCCTGCAAAGAGATCAGAGAATTGTGAATGGCATGCCCTTGAACTCAAGGGATCTACCTACTTCTACCTCCTGAGCGCTTGGATTAAAGGTATAGGCCACCCCACCACCTTTTTTCTTTAAAAACAAAAACAAAAAACTAGGGGGGACTGGAGAGACAGCTCAGCAACTTTAGGAGTACTTGCTGCTCTACCAGAGGGCCTGGATTCAGCACCCACATGGTGGCTCACAACCATCCATGACTGCAGTTCCAGGGGGTCCAATGACCTCTTCTGGCCTCCTCAGGCACCAGGCACACATGGTACACACACACAGGTACATGCCAAACAATTATATACACAAAATAAAATATATAATAAATAATAAATTAATGTAAAAACATTAATTTTAAGGTCTGTGCTTTTTTTCTTTTTTAATTTATTTGCTTATTTTTATTACATATACAGTGTTCTGTCTGCATGTTTGCCTATATGCCAGAAGAGGGCACCAGATCTCATGATAGATGGTTGTGAGCCACCATGCAGTTTCTGGGAATTGAACTCAGGACCTCTGGAAGAGCAGTCAGTGCTCTTAACTTCTAATCCATCTCTCCAGCCCAAGGTCTGTGCTTTGAAGTGGAGCTTATGGTAGCTTGTTTAAGACCTTTAGTTCAATACCAAGACAAATATATATATATATATATACATACACCTCATGTGATGGTATATGGCTATAATTCCAGCACTTAGCAGGCAGAGGCAGGTGGATCTCTGGGTTCAAGGTTATCCTGGTCTATAGAGTAAGCCCCAGACACCCAGGGGTACACAGAGAAACCCTGTCTCAGAAAAACCAAAATGAAATAAAAAGATAAAAAGCCAGGTGGTGGCAGCATACACCTTTAATCCCAGCACTTAGGAGGGAGGGAGAGGCAGGTGGATGTCTGTGAGTTTGAGGACAGCCTGGGCTACAGATCCTGGTGCCAGAACAGGCTCCAAAACTACATAGAGAAACCCTATCTCAAAAAAAAAAAGAGGGGCTGGAGAGATGGCTCAGAGGTTAAGAGCACTGACTGCTCTTCCAGAGGTCCTGAGTTCAATTCCCAGCAACCACATGGTGGCTCATAACCATTTATAATGAGACTTGGTGCCCTCTTCTGGCCAGCAGGCATACATGTAGGCAGAACACTGTATACATAATAAATAAATCTTTTTAAAAAAAAAAAAAAGAAAGAAGAAAGAAAAAAACATAATACCAGTCAACCAGAGGGACCCCAGAGTTGTGGGGGTTTTTTGGTTTGTTTTTAAACTATCATTTAAAAGTAGGTGGCTCTTGGGAGATGAAGGCTTGGCTATTTTTGCACAGCAGCCCACTGAAGCAAATGGCTTTGAAGCCACCTTTTCTTCTCCCAGCCACTGACTCCATTCAACCCTCCCCAGCATCCTCTGCCTGGGTGAAACCGTTTTAGACTGGCTTTTATTTTTATTTTTGCTTTTCCATGCCAAGGGTGGAATCCACAGGCCTCCAACAGGCCAGGAAAGTATTTAACCAGGGAGCCACACCCCACTCAACCCCCAAAGCTGCTCGAACTAGTTTGTGGAAAGACTTTTACAGCAAGCAGCTTACCTGAGCATCGCAGTGGACTCTCCAACCACTTGCGCTATCTGGAATTTCTGTATCCTCTGCTGGCACAGGAGATTGTGGGCTTTGGACCACCTAGGAACAGTTACCCCAAGGCCCAGTCACCCCAGGAAATCGAGTGCCCTGTCCCTTATTCCCTCTGGTAGCACTCACTGGGGGAATGAGCACATTCTGTCCCACAGAGGCATTTCCTGAAGGACTTTAAGTGATCCTTAGGAGAAGGGAGACCAGAGCTGTGCAGTGGACTAGGGAGATCAAAACTCCTCCTAACCTCTCCCTAATAGGGACCTTTGGCTCTGTCCAGGAATGCCAGTGTGTTTTTTAATGGGGTCTTGTGTGGCACAGGCTACAACTTCCTATGTAGCCAAGAACAACCTTGGTCCTTCTGCCCCCAACTTCCAAGTGCTAGGATGATGTACTTACACCACTATGGCCACACTTAGTGGTGTTTGTTTCTACCAGAAATTTTCAGTTTGATTGTGTCCCCAGGTTACAAACTGGAACTCTGTGGTGGTTTGAATGAGAATAACTTCTGTTGGCTCAAATATTTGAATGTTCTCCAAAGCTGGTGGGACTGTTTGGGAAGGATTAGGAGTTGTGGCCTTGCTGGAGGTGTGTCACTAGGGGTAGGCTTTGAAGTTTCAAAAGCCACGCCTGCCTTCCTGCTGCCGTGATCCCTGACACGATGGCCATCACCCTCTGAACTGTAAGCCTTCCCAAAAAACTCTTTCTTCTGTAAGTTGCCTTGGTCACGCTATCTTAGCACAGCACTAAAAAAGTAGCTTCGACAATCCCCAACAGAGGTGTTGGGCCAAGCAAGGGGCTTTGTCCTCAAGAATGAATAATGTAACTAGGTTATAAAAAGGTAAGTTCAGCCTCTTACTCTCTCTCTTTTCTTTTTTCCCTGTCACTCTTGCCCTCTTTTAGCTCTTCTGCTATGAAATGACACAACAATCAAGTCCTTAGCAGATGCCAGACCCTTCATCTGGGACTTCCCAGCCTCCTGAATGAACTCTGTTCATCATGTGTTATCCAGACTGTGATAACTCTGTTACACTAGAACAAAACACACTAAATGAAGGTCACTTGCTGCTTATCTCCCAAGCCAAGGCATTTCTAACTTACTCCAAGAAGTCCCTGAGGTTTTCCACTCTAGCAGCAGCAAAGAGCCAGGGTGTAAGTGGATGTTGGTTCTTAGAGCTGGGCCAGTGTCATGGCCCTCAGGAAGGAAGCTCACTGAAGCTCTGGAAGGACAGTCATGCTGGCCCACAACATCTTCAGTCACAGGAGTTCTTCCTTGTCAGTGCCACTTACCACTGTACCATATGAGGCAACTTCTCTTTGATGGTCTGGTGAGGGTCGATCTCAATGGGATAATAGTGGTGAAAGAGCGCTGTGAGCTGGGACAGCCAACAAGGAGAACGGTCATTAGTGCACATCACATTGGCCCCAGTTAAGACAAAATCACCTCAAGGATGGAGTTTTACGTGAGAAAGTTTTCTTCAAGTCTTCATGTGGGAATACCCCATTTATGAAACTCGAGTTTCTCCTCCCGATTCTCAACAGCTCGCTATTATATACGATTTGCAGTGTGGTTGCATTCACAGAGTTCATCACTCGTCGGCACGACCCCGAGAATGAGGCTTAAGAGTCCTCACATGAGCTAGACTTGGTGGCCCATGCCTATAATCCCCACACTTGGAAGGATATAGGTAAGTATATATTGCTTGCTATCCAGGCAAGCCTAAATAGTAAAACTATGTCTCAAAATCAAAATATAAACATACACAGACAGGGGGTGGGAAGACAAGAATTGGGAGCGGGGATGCAGCCTGTCGGCAGAGAGCTTGCCTAGAGCGCAATCCTCAGCTTTACAAAATCAATGGGGGCTGAAGAGTTAGCTCAGTAGTTAAGAACACTTGCTGCTCTTGCAGAGGACCAGGGTACAATCCCCAGCATCTACATAGCGGCTCACAACTGTTTATAACTCTATTCCTAGAGGATCTGACACCCTCTTCTGACCTCAGTGGGCACCAGACATTCATGTGGTATACAGACATAAGACATAAACGCAGGCAAAACACATAGACACATAAAATAACAGTAATAAAAACTAGTCAGAGCCGGGCGTTAGTGGTACACGCCTTTAATCCCAGCACTCGGGAGGCAGAGGCAGGTGGGTCTCTGTGAGTTTGAGACCACCCTGGTCTACAAGAGCTAGTTCCAGGACAGCCTCCAAAACCACAGAGCGACTCTGTCTCGAAAAAAAAGAATAGTCAGTGAGACCTTGGCATGGTGGCTCATACCTTTAATCCCAGCACTTGGGGCCAGAGGCAGGATAATCTGTGTGAGTTCAAGGACAGCCTGGTCTACAAAGCAAGTTTCAGGACAGCAAGAGCTGTTACACAGAGAAACCCTGTCTGAAAAAACCAAAAACAACAAGAAACTAGTCAATGAGGCAGACATTATAAGTAACAAATGTCAAATAAGAAGTGGAGATGGGGGGCTGGAGAGATGGCTCAGAGGTCCTGCTCTTCCAGAGGTCCTGAGTTCAATTTCCAGCAACCACATGGTGGCTCACAACCATCCATTATGAGACCTGGTGCCCTCTTCTGGTGTGCAGATATACATGGAAGCAGAATGTTGTATACATAATAAATAAAATCTTTAAAAAAAAAAAAAAGAAGTGAAGATGTAGCTCACCTGGCTGAATGTCTGCCTAGCACGCATGTGGACCTGGGTTTCATCCCCAAGAACACATAAACACACATAGGGTGTGATGGCACATACCTACAGTCCTTGGGAGATTAGAAGTTCAAAGTCATCTTTAACCACATAGCAAATATGAGGTTAGCCAGGTCTACATGAGAACCCATGTCAAAAAACCAAACATGGACACAGAGAGGACAATGGTTAAAAGCATTTGTTGCAGCTGGGCGTTGGTGGCGCATGCCTTTTGATGCCGGCACATGGGAAGCAGAGGCAGGTGGATCTCTGTGAGTTCAAGGACAGCCAGAATATCCAAGGCTGCACAGAGAGACCCTGTCTTGAAAGACGAGGGGGGAAGGGAGGGAGGGAGGGAGAGAGGGAGAGGGAGGGAGGGAGAGAGAGAGAGAGAGAGAGAGAGAGAACCACGTGACAGAGTTATCTACTAGAATGAACTCAACAATATATAATAGCCTAGCCTGGCTCTGCTCCAGCAAGCACCACTCAGACCAAAAGCCTGGAGTCAAGTAAACCAAAGGCCAAAGCTCTAGAGCTGGCCTCTCAGTATTTGTATGCATCATATAGAAATGAATCAACATTTATTCAGAGCATTCCCCATATCTGTTCTCTTACCAGAAAGTAGCATCATCAAGGACATGGCACAATACAGTGGGAAGAGATTGGAACAAAGTATACAAAATCAAGACATGCGACTCAATTGAATGACCTCGGACAAGATGGTCAGCTTTTTTTTTTTTTTTTTTTTTGGTTTTTCAAGACAGGCTTTTTTTGTAGCTTTGGAGTCTGTCCTATAACTCACTCTGTAGACCAGGCTGGCCTCAAACCCACAGAGATCCACCTGCCTCTGCCTCCCGAGTACTGGGATTAAAGGCGTGCACCACCAATGCTCAGCTGCTGTTCAACCCCTTTAAGCAGCTGTTTCCTCACCTGTTAAACGGAGACAGTAACATGATAGTTCTATCCTCCATCGGGAGTAGAGGGTTGTTCAATAAGCACAGTGCTCACACATGAACCACCCATCATCCTGTCTCCATCAGTAGGGAAAAACTGCTCTCATGCATTAAGACTAGACTCAGAGGCTGGAGAGATGGTTCAGCAGTTAAGACACATACTGGTCTTCCAGAGGACGGGAGTTCAATTCTCAGCTTCCACTTCAGGTAATTCGCAACCACCCATAACTCCAGTTCCAGGGGATTCTCTAAGGGTGCCTGAATGCATATGTCTCTGTCCCTCTCTCAGGCATGCTTGGTGAGCTATCTCTGAGCTATATCCCAGACTCCCTCTTTTTGAGACAAGGTCTCACTACATAGCCTTGGCTGGTCTGGGACTTGCCACGTAGACCAGGCTGGCACTGAACTCATAGAGATTCACCTGTCTCTTTCCCATGAATGCTGCTCAGATGCCTCTTTTTTCTTTTCTTTCTTTTTTTTTTTGGGGGGGAGGGGTGTGTTGAGACAGGGTTTCTCTGTTAGCCCTGGATGGCCTAGTACTGGCACACTTTGCAGACCTTGAACTCAGAGACCTGCCTGCCTATGCTGAGATCAAAGGCGTGCGCCACCACTGCCTGGCTTCCTTTATGCCCTGCTTCCTTTTTCAAGCTTTTTATGTTGAGGTAGAGTCTCACTAAGTTGCCCAAGATGACTTGAACTCCTTCTGGAGTCCATGCAGACCCTGAACTTGTGAGTCTCCCGCCTCGCTCTCCCAAAAAATGAGAATTATAGGCCTTCACACTGTTTTGGTTTTTTTGTTTGTTTGTTTGGTTGGTTGGTTTTTCCAGACAGGTTTTCTCTGTGGCTTTTGGAGGCTGTCCTGGAACTAGCTCTTGTAGACCAGGCTGGTCTCGAACTCACAGAGATCTGCCTGCCTCTGCCTCCCAAGTGCTGGGATTAAAGACATGCACCACCACTGCCCGGCTCCACACTGATTTAAAGAATGAACTTTCTTAAGATTGCTGTCAGGGAGTCTGTAGTTCAATCCCAGAAGCCTAGCCATTTTTGAGCAAAGAAGGGAGTGACCCACCTCTTTGCGACAATCCTCACTGATGATTTTGCTGTTATCCAGAATATCTGAAAAAACACAAAACTCCCTTTACTTGCTCCTTAGCAGCTGTCATTCTGAGCCCTGCAAGGAAGTCTGAAATGTGACTTACTGTGGGAAGAGGGGCATCGCTGTCCATTGTAAGCAAATCTGCTCAAGGTCATGTCAAAATCAGAAATCACCTAAGAGACCAAAGAGAGACGATGGTGGCTGACGATGGTGGTAGACGCACCTTCTAACCTGGCCTTGCCTCAGCCTGGGCTAACCACAAGTCTAATCGGCCACTCGCTGCCCAGTCAGCAGCAAAGCCTTTGCAAAGCTAGAGACAGAGCGGGGAAGGAAAGGGATCCTGTGCCAGTACACGAATTAACCTTGAGGAAAACAAAATCCCCCGAGTGCGCGGGTGACTCTCAGTGGCATCTTTTCTCAAATGCATCGGTTCTTTCTTACGGTGCCTTCCGACCTTTCTGGCTCTCCCCACCTTAACTTCTTGTGGAGCCAGCTAGCCTGAGATAGCGGGGCAGCCAGGCTCCGCCCACTTGCTTTCTGAAACCAAGCGGCGCCACCACGCAGGACTACTTTGAAAGTTGGCTGTTGGGACAGGTAGGCTCACTCCCGAGGCGAGCCGATCTGTTTGTTGACGCTCACTCTGGGCAGGCTCGCAGCGTGCGCATCGGCTCTGACGGGAAGGCCGCAGGACAGGCACCCTTCCGCCGCCCGGCCCGACCGTGCCCCGCACCCCGGTACCTGCAGGCGATCTCCTCCGCCCCTGCGAAGGGCGCCCACGATTTCCTGCACCCGCCCGGGCTGCCGCATCAAGACCGTGGCCTTCATCAGACTGTTCACCTGTCGCGAGACCCGAGAGCCCCGCTGACCCGAGCGCCACGATGGGCACCGGGGCAGCCGGGCCTCCCCGCGCCCGCGATCCCGCCACGCGGGATCGCTCCCCACCGCGGCCTCACCTCCTCCGCCATCGCGCCGACGGCCTGGTGGGCGGCTCCGAAGACAGCGCCCGCCCCGCAGCCTCACTGCGCAGGCGTCGTCTCGCTAAAGTAGCGCTGGACTGGGGGCTGTGGGCCGGCCGTTTGCAGGCTGGCTCAGGAAGCTGGCAGGAGAAAAGGGGCAGGAGAAAAGGACCCCAAGACTCTGGGGTCCTGTGTATGGACTGTCATGAGGCTTTGCTGTGTATGAGCTCCTGTCACTCTTTCTGGAACCCTTTGGCGAGAACGGTCCTTCCCAGGATTCAGGTCATAGCTCAGTGGAGGAGTGCTTGCCTGTATGTATGAGGCCCTGGGTTCATCCCCAGCATTGCAAACAACAACAAAAACAAAAATCCACCAGGTGTCCCTATGCAATTTGGACTGGGGATGCACCCAGGAGACTCTTTTCTAACTGGACCCCTCATCGTCACTAAGCAAATTAAAACATCTCATGGTCTAGAAGGCCCTGTCCAGCCTAACATTTAATCAGCTTTGCTTCTGGCTCTGCACACATGAGGAGCCCAGTGGGAGCTGTGGAAGGGTGCTGCAGGATTGTGGATTCAACCTGAGAATGCAACAGGAAGTAGACTCAATAAAGGCTCAGTTGTGTTGGTGGCCACAGCTCTGCCCTAAGTCTGAGGGCAAGGAAGGAGGTGAGGGGTAGTTTATCTGTATGTCCTAGGGGGGAGGGGGTGGAAGAAGAAGGGGTAGGAGGGATTCCAGAACCTGAGAGCACAATCCTGAGTGATCTCACTGCCCAGGATTCTGGAACTTGGGCTGCCTGATGGTCCCTATATGAAAGATGTAGTAGGGAAAAGGAGCGACAGCTGGCTAAAGGGGCCCCCCAGAACCCTCCCCAACACCCCAGGAGAGCAGCCTCTCTCCCCTGGTCCCAAGGTGCCATGGAGATGGAGAACACGGCGGCCTCCACCCGGTTCCACCAGCCTCACATGGAGAGGAAGATGAGTGCGATGACCTGTGAGATCTTCAACGAGCTCCGACTTGAGGGCAAGCTCTGTGACGTGGTCATCAAAGTCAATGGCTTCGAGTTCAATGCCCACAAGAACATCCTCTGTAGCTGCAGCTCCTACTTTAGGTACAGCTAAAGGGGCCCCAGCAAAGCCCAGGGGGAGACAGGGCTCCTCTTGAGGCTCTTTCATCTGTGTTTCAGTTTCCCATTTACCATCTTAAATGTAGGGACACTGAAGCTCTGGGCTCCTTGTGGCCTGGCTGTGCTGCCTTCGGAACAGTCCACAGCCAGAGCCAGGGCCTCTCTCTGTTTCCTGATGTGTTTTAAACTGGTCTTCAATCAACATCTGACAGGTCAGGGGCTTTCTCTTTGATTCTCACCTCAACAAACTTCTAGTTGGACACCTGTGAATTTTGGAGGTAACCTAGATGATATTCCTGCTTCTGGTGCCCCTCTTGGCCTTGCATGGGTTCTTTTGTTTATAAGCTGAAAAAGTCAGAGTATTCGGTCCTGATGGAAACATGAAAAATATGTTTGTATGTTCGTCTTTTGCTAAAAGCTCTTATTCAAGCCCAGTTCGGTGGTACAGGTCTATAATCTCATTTACTCAGAGACTGAGGCAAAAGGATCAAGAGTTCAAGGCCTTGGAGCTGGGGATATAGTTCAATGGTAGAAGGCTTGTGCAACAGCATGCACCAGGCCCTGGGTTCAAGCCCCAGTACTTAAACGGACACCACTACCAATAACGACAATAGGCAGTTCAAAGCCTGCCTAGAAAATTTAGTGAAAGTGTCTCAAAACAACAGTGGCAACTAAAGACTAGGGGAAAAGCACAATGGATGAGAGCCAGGCAATGTGCCACATATCTGTAACGTCGGCTCTCAGGAAGCCAAGGCACCAAGATGAGTTCAGGTTCAACCTGGTTATGTAAATTCTAGGCCAGCCTGAGCTGCATACAAGATTCTGTCTCAGTTACAACTGTCTCAGTTGCCTGATTAACAAAACCCTAACCCTTATCCCCCTGTTCCCCCAAAAAACTATTCAGTTGAGGGGCCACTACATGGCCTGCAGGTCTCATTCTGCCAGGTCAAAAACTTTAAAACTTGGACACTTAAAAAAAAAAAAAAAAAAGATTTAGCCGGGTGGTGGTGGTGCATACCTTTGATCGAAGCATTCCAGAGGTAGAGACAGGTAGATCTTTGTGAGTTTGAGGCCAGATTGGTCTACAGAACTAACTCTAGGACAGCCACACAAAGAAACCCTGGCTTGATAAACCAAAACAAACAAATAAAAAAGCAACAACAAAAAAGACTTTATGCATACATGCAAGCCTTGCATGCCTGTGTGTGTGTGGGTATATATACATTGGAAATGCAGGTAGAGTCAATTGCTGACATAGATGCTGGGAACTGAACTCAAGTCCTCCTAAGAGCAGTGTGAGCACTTAACCAAGAACCATTTCTCCAGCCCTATGACTTTGGTGGGTTGGTTGGTTTGTCTGTAACTGGTTTGAGCTATTCTCAAGTATAAGCTTTGTAGGTGACAATGTGGCATTGCAATGTTAAAGGGGTGGACATGCCTGATTCTCCACTCTAGAACAGAAGCTACAAAAAGACCATAAACCAGGCACATTGGTTCACGCCTGTAATCCCAGCACTGGAGAGGCTGGGGATTAGTAGTTCAAGGCCAGCCTGGGATAGAGTGAGAATTTATCTTTAAGAACAAAACAAAACAGGCGGGCATTGGTGGTGCACGCCTTTAATTCCAGCACTCAGGAGGCAGAGGCAGGCGGATCTCTGTGAGTTGGAGACCAGCCTGGTCTACAAGAGCTATTTCCAGGACAGCCTCCAAAAGCCAAAGAAAAACCTTGTCTTGAAAAAAAAAAAACAAAAAAAAAAACAAAAAATAAGATAGTAGATATCTTTTGTAGATATCTTTTTAAAAAAAATTGCATTTGTTCATTTATTTTATTTACGGATATTTTGCCTGCATGTCTGTCTGTCTTTATCACATGCATGAATGTCTGAAAGGGGGCATTGGATCCAATAGGGACTGGAGTTACAGACTGTTGTCAGCTACCATGTAGGTGCTTAGACTTGAACCCCAGTTCTCTGGAAAAGAGAACTATCTCTCCAGCCCCAAGACAGTAAAATACCTTAAGCTCCAAAGGCCATATACTCTCTTGCAACTGTCCAACCTGCCTTAATGGCAAGAAGAGCCAAACAGGGCCAGACATGTTGATGTCCATCTTTAATCCTGGCACTTGGGAGGCAAAGGCAGGCAGATCTCTGTGAGTTCTAGGCCATCCTGGTCTACACAGGGAGTTCCAGAGCTATATAAGTTCCAGAGCTTACCTTAAAAAAAAATGAATAGCCACAGACAGGACTAATACAAATAATTTGTTGACACTGAAATTTGAATGCAGGTTTGGTTTTTTTTTTTTTTTTTTGGTTTTTCGAGACAGGGTTTCTCTGTGTAGCTTTGGAGCCTATGCTGGCACTCACTCTGGAGACCAGGCTGGCCTCGAACTCACAGAGATCCGCCTGCCTCTGCCTCCCGAGTGCTGGGATTAAAGGCATGCGCCACCAACGCCCAGCTTTGAATGCAGTTTTAAAGTGCCACAAAATGTTCTTTTGACACTCTGCCCACTCCATCATTCAGCAATGTAAAGAAAAACCTTGTTATCTGGGGGCAGTACAAAAGCAAGAGGTAGACCGGCTATGAGCTGCATTTGGCAGAAGCTGTAGGTTGGCAAGCCGGGGTCCTGAGGAAGAATTTCATGCCTAAGCCCACTGGTCCTTAAGCTTCTGAGAAAGAAAATTCTCTTTTATTCAATACCAGAAATGTACCTAGTTACATGGAGAACCTAACACATAGCTGTGTTCATTTATTGCTTATTTCCTGACTGGTGGTATTCTGGGTATTAGAAAGAAAATAAGAGAGATGAACATTCCTGTTCTCATGAGGCTTTGCTCTTTCTTACTTTTTTGTGTTTTGTTTTTGTTTTTTGAGACAGAGTTTCTATGTAACCCTGGCTATCCTGGAACTCACTATGTAGTCCTGGGTGGCCTTAATTTGGAAATCTCCCTGTCTCTGTCTCCAGAGTTCTGGGATTCCACATTTAATAAACATAAATCTTTTTTTTTTTAATCTTAAAAACATATATGTATAGGGCTGTCAGGGGCCAGCAAGATGATTCACTAGTGAAGGTGCTTGCTGTTAAACATGAGGACGTAGGTTCAATCTGTGGGATCTACATGGTGGAAAGAGAGCATCAACTCCCACAAGTTGTCCTCTGACCTCCACACACACACTCATGCACACCCATGCCACGTTCATGTGCTCGCGCGTGTGCGTGTGTGTGTGCGCGCGCACACACACACACACACACACACACACACACACACACACAATCATATAAATATATTTAATTAAGAAAAAGATTGTTGCCGGGTGTTGGTGGCACACGCCTTTAATCCCAGCACTGGGGAGGCAGAGTCAGGCAAATCTCTGTGAGTTCGAAGCCTTGTCAGAGAAGACTTTGCTGACAAGGCGACACTTGAATATCAAGGGTATTTAGACATGGAATGCAGAAGTCTTGGGGAAAGGAACGACAAAAGGAGGCCGAATTACTTCCAGTGCACAAAGAATAGCTAAGGAGCCCTCAGGACAGGGAAGGCGGGAGATACCCAGAGCTCACCTGCTTTTGTAGTTCTTAGTAAAGACCTGGTATGTATAACACCAGGGGAAGGTTTTGAGTGCAAGGGTGACATAAGCTCTTTGTAAGGATCGCTCTGGGGCTGAGCTAGGTTGTCTACACATGGGAGATTTGGTAGGCACCGGGTTATGGCAGATTTAGATTTAATTTTGGATGTAGGAATATTTTGTCTGCTCATAGGCCTATATACCATTTGTGTGCATGGTGCCCGTGGAGGCCAGGCGAAGGCTACAGATTGCCTGGAACTGAAGTTAGAATGGTTGTGAGCCACCACGTAGGTGCTGGGACTCAAAACCAGGTCCCCGGCAAGAGCAACAAGTATTCGCCACTGGGTCATCTCTCTAAAAACTCTGGGACCCAGGTCTTTTTATTATTATTATTTTTTATTTTATGCATATGAATGCTTTGTCTTGTGTGTGTGTGTGTGTGTGTGTGTGTGTGTGTGTGTGTGTGTGTGTGTGTGCGTGCACCATGTGCACACCTGGGGCCTGCAGAAATC
This sequence comes from Cricetulus griseus, assembly GCF_003668045.3. Lineage (NCBI taxonomy): Eukaryota > Metazoa > Chordata > Mammalia > Rodentia > Cricetidae > Cricetulus > Cricetulus griseus. The sequence continues at coordinate 113,506,664 of NC_048600.1, forward strand.
AAAGGCATTACATTCCCTGGAATTGGAGTTAAATACGGTTAGGAGCCACCATGTGGGTGTTGGGAGTTGAATACCAAGAGCTCAATTTCTCCATCCAGAAAGTATAAAAGAAAAAAAGGAGGTGGGCTAGAGAAATGACTAAGCGCTTGCTGCCCAAGAAGGGAGACCTGAGTTCAGATCCCCAGAAACCATATGAAAGACAAGCAGAGTGGCACATTATTTGTAATTCCAGTGCTGGGAGGAAGACACAGGTTGGTCCTGGGGCTTGCTGGCTAGCTAGTCTAGTCAAAACAAAAACAAAAAACATACATACATACATAACAAAGACAGTCAACGTTGATCTATGGCCTTGATATGTGCAAGCACAGGCTAGTGTACCTACACACACACACACACACACACACACACACACACACACACACACCTTGAAAATAGAGGGTAAAGACAAGAGTGACCACAGGAGGTTCCTGGAAAGACACTTTTCACACCCACTGTATAAAACCATTCTCCACTGCACTCCCTCAGGCCAGTCTATTTCCAACATAGTCACCAGGCAACACTTAAGAGTGTGTCCAAGCTCTCAGAAAGCAAAGGGGCCAAAGGTGGGGGTAGTCACCAGGAGGGGAAAGTTTCTGTGCTGCTAACTTCTCTCATTTTTGTTTTGTTCCCCAGAGCTTTGTTTACAAGTGGCTGGAACAACACTGAGAAGAAGGTTTACAACATTCCTGGCATTTCCCCCGACATGATGAAGCTAATTATTGAGTACGCATACACACGGACCGTGCCAATCACCCCTGACAACGTGGAGAAGCTGCTGGCTGCTGCTGACCAATTTAACATCATGGGGATTGTTAGGGGTTGCTGTGAGTTCCTCAAGTCGGAGCTGTGTCTGGATAACTGTATCGGCATCTGCAAGTTCACGGACTACTACTACTGCCCTGAGCTGAGGCAGAAGGCCTACATGTTCATCCTGCACAACTTCGAGGAGATGGTGAAAGTCTCTGCAGAGTTTCTGGAGCTCTCAGTCACTGAGCTTAAGGACATCATCGAGAAAGATGAACTCAACGTGAAGCAGGAAGACGCTGTATTTGAGGCCATTTTAAAGTGGATTTCTCACGACCCCCAAAATAGGAAGCAACATATTTCAGTTTTGCTTCCTAAGGTCAAGTTTAGTTATTCTTTGCAAACGCTAAATTGCTCATGTTTGATTCATTTACCCGGAGGGACCGTCCCTAAGGGCCACAGATTCCAGGGCTGTGTCAACACTTAGTGAGAGGCGTCTCCTGCTTCTCTCCGAAGTTTGCGATTTTCTCTACTCTTTTTTTTTTTTTTAAGAATTTATTTATTTATTATGTATACAACATTCTGCTTCCATGTATATCTGCACACCAGAAGAGGGCACCAGATCTCATAACAGATGGTTGTGAGCCACCATGTGGTTGCTGGGAATTGAACTCAGGACCTCTGGAAGAGCAGTCAGTGCTCTTAACCTCTGAGCCATCTCTCCAGCCCCGATTTTCTCTACTCTTGATGTTGCTAGTTCTTTAGCCAAAATTCCCTCTTGGTATTGGGGGGAGCAGCAGGGGATTCCACAGAATTCTAGAAGGTCTCTCACCCTCTTTCCATTTACTATGGTCCCCACACCAAGATACAAGCTATCGCAGGAACTAAGTCACAAGAGTGGCACACAATTGAAGTCACTTGATCCTAGTTAGTGGCATTTTACATACGGAGCCCTATTGAATTTCTGGACAATTATGCAACTTCTTTTGGTCTAAAAGCTCTGCCCAGTGACCAAGGAATGTGCAGCCGCTACCCTCAGGTGCCTTCTGACTAGCTCATTCCTTCATAGCACCTCCTCAAGACAAATACATCTATGAGTTTCACGTTTTTTTTTTTTTTTTTTAAAGCAAATAAAGGGGCTGGAAATATGGCTCAGAGGTTAAGAGCACTTGCTGCTCTTTCAGAAAGCAGGGCTTAAAGAGATGGGACTTGCAGACACCCTTGCCTCATCTGAATAAATTTCTGTATTTCCTTCTTAGGTTCGCCTGGCCCTAATGCATGCTGAGTACTTCATGAATAATGTTAAGATGAATGACTATGTCAAAGACAGTGAGGAATGTAAGCCTGTCATCATTAATGCCCTAAAGGCCATGTATGACCTGAACATGAACGGACCCTCCAATTCTGACTTCACCAACCCACTCACCAGGCCCCGTCTGCCCTATGCCATTCTATTTGCTATTGGTGGCTGGAGTGGCGGAAGCCCCACCAATGCCATTGAGGCATACGATGCTCGGGCAGACAGATGGGTGAATGTCACTTGTGAGGAAGAGAGTCCACGAGCCTACCATGGGGCAGCCTACTTGAAAGGCTATGTTTATATCATCGGGGGGTTTGATAGTGTAGACTACTTCAATAGTGTTAAGCGCTTTGACCCTGTGAAGAAAACCTGGCACCAAGTGGCCCCTATGCACTCTAGACGTTGCTATGTCAGCGTGACAGTCCTCAGCAATTTCATCTATGCCATGGGAGGGTTTGATGGCTATGTGCGTCTCAACACTGCAGAACGATATGAGCCAGAGACCAATCAATGGACACTCATTGCCCCCATGCATGAGCAGCGGAGTGATGCAAGCGCCACAACACTCTATGGGAAGGTAAAGAACCAGGGTGAAATGGGACAATGGATACTGTTCTTCCTTGGGGGATGAGGCTGGAAGACAAAATGGCAATACTTACGTGGCAGTACAGTTGTCTTTCAGTACCCACTGAAGATTGGATGACGGTCCAGTGTACACAGCCGCATCCAGATGCTCGAGTCTCAGATAACATGGTATGGTGCTTGTGTATAGCCTACGCACAGTTGTATGTGGGGGCACACACCCATAAACCTAGCACTCGGGAGGCTAAGACAGGAAGATTGCTATGAGTTTAAGGCCAGACTGGGCTACACAGAGTTCAAGGCAAATGGTGGCTACACAGGAAGACTGTCTCAAACAAAGAAAACTGTTGTATAACTTCCTCCCCTATGTTGTTACTTTGTAAAAGTTTAAAAATTAGAAAAGTAACCCCGAGATGAAACCGGCTCCATGGAACACGAATTATAGATAGAAGATTAACCAGTTTATTACAGGGCAGGAGAGTAGAGAGGGATAGATGAGAGAGAGAGAGGGATAGATGAGAGAGAGAGAGAGAGAGAGAGAGAGAGAGAGAGAGAGAGAGAGAGAGAGAGAGATCAGGGGTCTGTCTTTTAAAGGGGTCCTTTACACCTGCGTGCAGACTAGTTCTCAGAGAACCCTGGGCTGACCAGGGTACTGGCTGAGTGGATTCTGCCAGGTAACAGGGCCAGGCCAGCTTAATGCCTCAACCTTTTGCCATATGCTTCAATCATCTCCAGATTACTTATACTTGGCATTATGTAAATGCTATGTAAATTGTTATACTGTATTTTTTTAGATAACTGAGAAAAATCTATTTTTTTCAGTACATATATTTAAATTTTTTAATTAAACTTTTTTGGGGCATGACATGAGCATATATGGGGGTCAGAGGACAACTTACACAAGTAGATTCTCTCCTTCTAACAAGTGGGGCCCAGGAATCAAACTCAGGTCTTCAGGTTTGGTGGCAAGTGACATTGCTCAGTATACCATATCTCATTAGCCAATTTTATTTTATTAGATATAAAAATTATGTATATGAATGTTTTGCCTGCATGTATGTAGACGCAGCATATGCATGTCTGGTGCTCAGGGAGATCAGAAGAGGCAGTCCCCTGGAATTAGAGTTGTGGATAGTTGTGAGTCACCATTTGGGTGCTGGGAGTTGAGCTCTGGGTTCTCTGCAAGAGTGGCAAGTGTAGCTTGGTCATGGTGCTGCACACCTCTAATCCCAGCACTAGAGACAGAGGCAGGTGGACCTCTGCGTTTGAGGCCAGCCTCATCCACACTGTGAGTTCCAGAACAGTCAAAAAAAAAAAAAAAGTATTAAGTGTGATAAACTGCTATTTCTCCAGCCTCCATTTATTTATTTATGAGATGGTTCTATGTACTCCTGAACAGCCTGGAATTCACAAAGATCCTCTGGTCTCTACCTCCTGAGAGTGCTGGGATTAAAGGCAGGCACCACCTTGACCAACATTTTTTTTTTTTTTTTTTTCTTGAGAACAGGTCTCACTCTGTAGCCAAAGCTAGCCTTGAAGCTTCAGTGAGCCCCTGGCTTGTAACTACAGGTGTGAGCCATTATGCCCATCTTAGACACAACTTCCCTTCCTAGTATTTTCTCTTTTTGTTTGGTTGTGGTTTTTTTGCTTGTTTTGTTTTGTTTCCTTTTCCTGAGACAGGGTTTCCCTGTGTAGCCCTGGCTGTTCTGGAACTCACTTTGTAGACCAGGCTGGCCTCAAACTCATAGAGATCCGCCTGCCTCTGCCTCCCAAGTGCTGGGATTAAAGGCGTGTACCAACCCTCATCCCCCCATTCCCCCATCTCCCCGTAACCCCCATTCCCGTAACATTTTCTTAAGTTTTTTGGGGGGTGGGGAGGGAATAGGGCACTGAAGAGTTGGTTCAATGGTTAAGATTACTTGTTGCTCTTGTAGAGGACCCAAGCTCAGTTCCCAGCACCCACGTGAAACTGGCAGCCTAAACTTCTTTTAATTCCAGCTCCAGGGGATCTAACATCTTCCTCTGGCTTCCGAGGGCTGGCTGGCTGGCTGGCTGGCTGGCTGGCTGGCTGGCTGGCTGGCTGGCTCTCTCTCTCTCTCTCTCTCTCTCTCTCTCACACACACACACACACACACACACACACACACACACACACACACAAACAAACTATTTTTTAAAAGTTTAAAAAATTATGTGTGTCCATGTGAGATATGCGCCTATGAACGCAGGTGCCCACAGGCCGGAGGCATCAATCCCCTGGAGATGGAGTTGCGAGTGGATGCTGGAAATCTGCAAGGGCAATGTGTACTCTTTCTTTCTTTTACACATTTTCTGTGTAGCCCTGGCTGTCCCAGAACTTACTCTACCATAGACCAGGCTGACCTTGAACTCAAGAGCTCCACCTGCCTCTGCCTCTGCCTCTGCCTCCCCAGTGCTGGGATTAAAGGCGTGCGCCATCACCGCTGCCTGGCTCTTTTAAACTACATTTTTATTTAGTGTGTAGTATGTAACTCCATTCTGTGGTGTACATGTGGAGATCAGAGGACAAATTGCAGAAGTCAGTTTTTCCCTCCCATTACATATAGCAGGCTCCTTTACCCATTGAACCAGCCCTCCCCAATATTTTTAATTGTTTGTGTGTGAGAGCATACATGTGACACAGCGCAGGTATGGAGGGCAGAGGACAACTTTCCACTATGTGGGGCCTGGGGATTGCATTTAGGTTGTCAGCCTCAGTGACAAGTGCTATTTACCCACTGAGCCATCTCACCGTAGCCCTCTCCCCAATATTTGCAGTCCCAGTTTTAATGCATGGATGTGTGGAACCTGAGGTGCACAGGACTGACTGTGCTCTTTTTCTCAAGTTATTAAGTGGCTATTTACAAATTTATAATTTTTGCTTATTAGAAAACAATGTGCTAGGCATGGTGGCACAAACCTTTAATCCTAGCACTCAGGAGACAGAGGCAGACAGATTTCTGTGAGCTTGAGGCCAACTTGGTCTACAGAGCTTCAGGACCTACTGGCTGGGCTACAAAGTGAGACCCTTCTTCAAAAAACTCAGGAGGCAGAAGCAGAGGATCTCTGTGAGTTCGAGCCCAGCCTGACCTACACAGCAAGTTCCAGGACAGCCAAGACTGTTACAGAGAGAAACCCTGTCTCGGAAAACAGAAAGAAACAGAAAAAAAATCCAAACAACAAAAACAAACCCAAAACAACCAAACAAAATGCATGGCTGGGTATGGTAGTGCACACCCTAAACCCAGCTCTTTAAAGGCTGAGGCAGGCAAATTTCTGTGAGTTCAAGGTCACACTGGTTTCCATAGTGAGTTGCAGGCCAGTAAGGGTTACTAACACAGTGAGGCAAAGCCCTGTCTCAAAACAAAACAAAACAGCCGGACGTTGGTGACACACGCCTTTAATCCCAGCACTCGGGAGGCAGAGGCAGGCAGATCTCTGTGAGTTCGAGGCCAGCCTGGTCTCCAGAGCAAGTGCCAGGATAGGCTCCAAAGCTACACAGAGAAACCCTGTCTCGAAAAACCAAACCAAACCAAACCAAAACAAAACAAAACAAAAAAACCACAAAAGGAATAATGCATAAAACTGGGGGAATGTGGCTCAGTTGGGTAGAGATAGTTGCCTAGCAAATTGCAGACCTGAGTTCAATTTCCAGTACCAAGTAACACCAGGTATGGTGGCACATGGCTGTAAGCCTGAGGTGAGGGCAGGAGAACTAGAAGTTTAAGGTCATCCTCAGCTCCACAGTGAGTATGAGGCTAGCTTGGGATAAACAGGACCCTGTCTCCAAACAAAAACAAAACCATGTAGGTGGGCAGATTGCTTAACTGGAAAAGTGTTTGCCTTGCCAAGTTAGATCCTCTGCACATGTGTCCATTTGCTTGTAATCTCAGTGCCAGGAAGGCAGAAACAAACAGATCTCTGTCCTAAGCCCAGATAGCCTAACCTACTTAGCAAGTTCCAGGGCAGTGAGAAAACTGCGTCTCAAAACAAACAACCCACTAAAGCAGCTGGGGACCTAAAAGATGGTTCAGCCGCTAAGAGCACTTGTGCTCTTGCAGAGGACCTGGGTTCAGTTATCAGCACACATGGCAGCTCACAACCGCCAACTACCTGTAGTTCCAGTTCCAGGGGATCTAATGCCCTCTTCTGACCCCTACATACACATGGTGCACGTATAGATAAGTGGGCACAATACACACAAATAGAAATAAATAAGTTAAAAATAAAGAGATGGATGGTCCGGTCCAGATGGCTCAGCATGTAAGGGAGGTTGCCACCAAGCCTGACCTGAGTTCAATTCAAAATCAACGTCAGGAGAGAACCAATGCTAAGAAGTTGCCATTTGTCCTCCAAATGTGCAGCATGGCCAATGCAGAGACACTCATGTATGCATGTGCACACGTGCATGTACCTGTATACACACACACACACAAATATGCATGTTTAAAAAAAGAATTGCTTTTTTCCGAGACAGGGTTTCTCTGTATTGTTTTGGAGGCTGTCCTAGAACTCCAACTCACAGAGATCCGCCTGCCTCTGCCTCCCAAGTCCTGGGATTAAAGGCGTGCTCCACCAATGCTCGGCAAAAAAGAATGGTTTTTATTTATTATTTTATTTTTTGGTTTTTCAAGACAGGGTTTCTCTGTGTAGCTTTGGAGGCTGTCCTGGAACTCACTCTGCAGACCAGGCTGGCCTCGAACTCACAGAGATCTGCCTGCCTCTGCCTCCCGAGTGCTGGGATTAAAGGCGTGCGCCACCAATGCCTGGCTTAAAAAAAAAAAAAAAAAAAAAAGAATGGTTTTTAAGGACCTCACATCCTCCGGCCTCCACAGGCATAGACATCCGTATTGGCACCCACACACACATTCGTGTGCACACAGAGAAAGTAAATTTAGATTAAATGGACTGGCATTAAAAATGTCCCCTGAGGCCAGGTAGTGGTGGCACATGTTTTTAATCCCAGTACTCAGGAGGCAGAGGCAGGAAGATCTCTGTGAGTTCAAGAGCGAGTTCCAGGACAGCTTCCAAAGCCACAGAGAAACCCTGTCTTGAAAAACCAAGGGAAAAAACCAAAACCAAAACCAAACCGAAACAAAAAAACACAAAAACCAAAAATGTCCTCTGGGGGTCTGGAGGGATGGCTCAGTGGTTAAGATCAACTGCTGTTCTTCCAGAGGGCTCCAGTTAGATTCTAGCACCTGCCTGGCAGCTAAGTCTGTAACTCCAGTTTCAAAGAAATCTAACACCTTCTTCTGGTCTCTGAGGACATGACACACTTACGGTGTATAGACAGGCATACAGGCAAAACATCCACATGCAAATAAAATAAATCTTCCAAAAAGTTGGCCCAGAGGGTAAAGGCATTTGCTATCAACTATGATAACCTGACCTCCATCCCTGGTATCTAGGAGAGATGACAGGGGAGAACTGACTCCAGCAAGTTGTCCTCTGACTTCCACAGGTATGCCATGGCACAGGTGTATGAATACATACACACAAATGTGATCTGGGGAAAAATAAGGGGACAGGGAAAGACCAGTGTAGTGGTACAGGCTTTTAATTCTGGAGGCTGAGGCAGGGAGGCCTGCCTGGTCTACATGGTGAGTTCCAGGACAACCAGGGCTATAGTAAGAGACAGAGGAAAAAAAGTAAAAATTAAAGAGCACATGGAGCCAGGTGGGGGTGGTGCATACCTCTAATCCAGCACTCGGGAGGCAGAGGCAGGCAGATCTCTGAGTTTGAGGCCAGCCTGGTCTACAGAACGAGTTCCAGGACAGGTTTCAAAGCTACAGAGAAACCCTGTCTTGAAAAACCAAAAAGCACATAGAGGAGTTGGAGAGATGGCTCAGTGGTTAAGAACACTGACTGCTCTTCCAGAGGACCTGGATTCAATTACAAGCGCCCACATGGCAGCTCATAATCATCCGTTAACTCTAATCCCAGGGGATCCCACGCCCTCTTCTGGCCCTCACTGACATTGCACATACATGGTGCAGACTAACTTGCAGGCAAAATACCCATACATAAAATAATACACAAGTTGTCCTTGCTCATTTCTACCAGCTGGCCTGCAACTTGGGAGACCATCCAGCATAGGCTAAGCTCTGGGCTGGGATAAGCTGCTATGTGCTCTCCACATCCTTAGAAGATAGCTCTCCAAAACTAAAAAGCATTCCCTGCCATACATGTATCTTCGGTCTACTCCTCAGTATAATTTTATTTTTTACATTCCAATCTCAGTTCCCCCTCCCTCCCTTTCCCGGTCCCCTCACTGTCCTCCCCCCAATCCCATCTGCTCCTCAGTGGAAGTAAGGCCTCCCCTAGGAAGTCTAAAGTCATCATCTAGTTGAGGCAGGACCAAGGCACTTCTCCACCCCCACACCCCTGTGTCTAGGCTGGGCAAGGTATCTCTCTCCATACAGAACGGGCTCCACTAAGTCAGTTTGTGCATTAGTGTTAGATCTTGGACCCACTGCCAGTGGCCTCATATACTTTACCAGTCACTCACTGCCACCTATATTAAGAGAGTCTAGTTTGGTCTTATGCAGGTTCCCCCTTTGTAAGACCTGAGTCAGTGATCTCTCACTAGCTCGGGTTAGATAATTCTGTGGGTTTCCCCATCAAGGTCTTGACTCCTTTGTTCATATTTTTGCTCCTCCTTCACTTCAATTGTACTCCAGGAGCCTGGCCCATTGGTTAGTTGTGGATTTCTCCATCTGCTTCCATCTGTTTCTGGAAGAGGGTTCTAGCTTCTCTGGGGTTGTGGATTGTAGGCTGGGTATCTTCTGCTTTATGTCTGGTATCTACTTATGAGTGAGTACATACTATATTTGTTTTTCTGGTTTTGGGTTACCTCACTCTCCCCAGTATAATTTAGCAATCCTGAATTCTCTTCACACAGGTCTACATATGTGGTGGGTTTAATGGAAACGAATGCCTGTTTACAGCAGAAGTATACAACACTGAGAGCAATCAGTGGACAGTCATTGCACCCATGAGGAGCAGGAGGAGTGGAATAGGTGTAATTGCTTACGGGGAACATGTATACGCAGTGAGTTTCTATTGTACAATGATAAAATGGCACCCTTAGATTTTCTAATAGCAAAGAGGTTTAGCCTACCATTGGCAAGCATTTGAAAAGAGGCATAGCATCACTGGCTCTCCCTACAAGGGCTTCCTTGGTGAAGAGAAGCAATGGACAGCAGTCACCCTTGTTTCTTTTGCTCTTCACAGGTAGGTGGCTTTGATGGAGCTAATCGACTGAGGAGTGCAGAAGCCTATAGTCCAGTGGCTAACACTTGGCGCACCATCCCCACTATGTTCAATCCTCGTAGCAATTTTGGTATCGAGGTAGTGGACGACCTCTTGTTTGTGGTGGGTGGCTTTAATGGCTTTACCACCACCTTTAATGTTGAGTGCTATGATGAAAAGACCGATGAGTGGTATGACGCTCATGACATGAGCATATACCGCAGTGCTCTGAGCTGCTGCGTGGTACCAGGGCTAGCCAATGTTGGGGAGTATGCAGCTAGACGGGACAACTTCACAGGATTAGCACTGCGAGATGAAGTAAAGTATTCCGCTTCGACAAGTACCCTACCTGTATGAGCCTCTTCATTTAGCTAATAAAAAGTCTAAGCAATAAGAATTAATTCTTTTTTTAAATAAATTCAGTGTTTAAACTTGTAAGAGTACTGGAAAATGTTCAACTTAAGGGAAGCAAGGGTTGGATAAATGATGGAGTAAGGAAGAAGGTAATTATTTTCAACAGTGCATAATTAAGAACCACACAGTACAAAACCAGCTCTAAAGAAATATGTTTATTGAAAACTTACATTTAGACAATTAGTAACTTGAACACGAGCAAGATAGCTTCAGGAACATAACATAATATCTCAAGAGTGTTCTAAATAATGTGATCTCCTCTAACCTGAAGGGAGATAATCAAGATGATATCTTGCATAGGGGCCTGGGTGCCACTAGCCAAAAAACTGTTTATAAACTAAGTACTTAATTTACAAATAACACAACTAGCCCCAGCCCATGGATGGTAACATTTTCAAACACCTAGCAAGTACTGTGTTTTCATGGGTGCAGGAAGCAGGAGGGGTAACTGATTAACAAGTCCTTCAAGGTACCACACTCCTAGCAAGGGTCACAGAGTAAGCCAAAAGTTGTGAGGGTTACAGTGAGCAGTCATTTGGCTAAGTAAAAGTAAAGTCCTTGAAGCAAATGACTACTTTGTAAAGTTACTGTCATTATATTATAACCCTCAATAATTGTTTGGTTTTAATGACCAGAACATATGCTGTAAGTATAACAACAAAATGGACTTTCCTCAAGAACATAACAAATGGAGTGATGAGCTGTGCCAAAATGTTTAATGGCTGAGAACAGACTGAATGGTTGCTCAAATATTCTAGGGTTGAAGCACCGTACTTCTCTAGTGTAGGAAGAATATTTGTTTCACAACACCAAATATGCTCAAAGACATGAAATGTGACTAACATGCCCTTTGCGCGTCAGATAAGCTTAGTTCAGAAGGTACCAGAAAGAGGTCCTGTATACTTTATTAGACCGAGTAGCTAAAATATGTAACACAGCTCCAGTCTACTTATAGTGTTGACACTGGAATCAGGAAGCAGAAGAGGAAGTATTTCAAACACACCACATGCTACAGTCAGAGAGGAAAAGGTGCGTACAAAAAAAAACCTGCCTACCAGCTACGACAGGATTGGAACACAAAGGTGTTCTCTGTAGCTTTTCAGACTGAGGGTCTGTGTTTTAAAAGCTCAGTAGTTTAAAATAATTTTTGGTCCCAGAAATACTACACACATAACCAGGTAATCAAAACAAAACTGATGTCAGTTAATTTTAAGTGTCCTTAGCAAAAATGTTACTTTGAACTGGCACAGAAAAGCAAAGCTATCAGGATACACAAAACTAATCATGCAAGTGATGATCACTTAAACCCTAAGCTCACAACTGACACTCTCAATCTAAAATGTAGCTAGGAAGGGAGGGGCCCATTATGATGTGGAAATAGCCTTACTCAAAGTAATGGGCACTCATTACTTTTTGGTGTAACTGAGTCCTCCCTTTCCAACAAAGAAAAATAAAAGCAACAAAAGGTTCACTTGGATAAATTTAAGCTATGTTTTTAACTGTTTTCATTAGACATTTCATTCACAAAGAGCCATATTAGACATGCACGATTATCATTATAAACACTGTTATGTCCAGTTTAGAATTTCAGAATGTCAGCTGTGAACAGATTTAAGCAAATCTGGTTTCTTTCCTTCCTAACAAATTAGTTATAGTATTTAGGAGACACAAGTTATGGTGGTGAAGCCACACATGTGAATTCACATATGAACATTAGAAACTTGGTAGTCAGGAAAACCTGCACACCATCATGCAAGGAAGGACTTACCCCTTCATTCAGCCAGGGCCTAGGCTGCCTGCTGAGTCAAAAAAACAGTGGTTTCAATCAAGTTTTTAAAACCAGATTATACCTATATCTTAGGAGTTATATTATCTGCCCCCAAATGAAAAAGGACAAAAAGATGGCCCTATTAAAATGTCACTTTGTGGTGACAGTCCCAAAATACAATTCTGGGATCAAAAAGCCAAAAGCAAAATACATGACATTCTCCTGGAGAAAGCTGGCATCCTGATGAATTACTAAATGGTTTGCTTGTACAGTCAGAGTTGAAGGCAAACTTCCTTCAGTGAGCTTCAAGACTGGAAGTTGCACAAACCACTTACAACTAACGAGTGCTTCTCAGAATCCAAAGGCTTTTGTTATTAAGGTAACTACAGAGTGGGCGGGGAAGCAACCCAGTTGGCAGAGTGTTTCCCTAGCATGTGCAAGGCCCTGTGTTCAGTTCCCAGCACTGTAAAACCACCAACTTCAAGAAACCCAAAGGATGGAAACTGAGAAAAAGTTAAGGGAAAGGGGGAGAATAACAACAGATCCTTTACTTGCGGTTTCCCAGACTCACTCCAGTCTAACTTCAGTAGCTGTAAAGCAGATTTCCAACATAGTTATTAACCCTTATCCTGAGCATTAGGAATGCTAATTTAGAAACTTCAAGAAAATTATCATTACAGAATCCAAGAGCATTAGTGTTATAGCAAATAGCCTAGATTTCTGGTTGTGCTTCTGATAATTTTATCATATAATAAAGTTAACTCTGATGCAATGGGGGAGGCATAGATCACTGTTCTTGGACTTTTCCAGAATGACATTCTAGAATGTGTGAGAAGGTAAAGACATTCTTAAAGAGATTTTTAAAAATACTGGCTTTACAGTACAAACCATCAAGAGTCTTTATATTATTTATGTACTGTTATTATTAGCATCTTTTTGTTGTTGATTGGCTAGATGCAGGGTCTCACTATGTATAGTAACTAGGCTGGCTCAGAACTCCTGATCTTCCTGCCTTTACTTCCCAAATGCTCAGATTACAGGTGAGCACTGCCATACCCAACAAGAACCTTTTTGAAAATTGTATTTTCGGTTAATTAGGTGTTTGTGTCTGCATGTGGTTATATCCATGTGAATGCAGATGCCCACAGGGCCAGAGGCATCAGATCCCCTGGAGGTGGAGTTAGGGGGCTTATGAGCTTCCTGACGTGGGTGCTGGGAACCAAACTGATTGGAAGCACAGCAAGTGTTCTTGCCTGATGATCCATCTTTCCAGCCCCCTGGACAGGAGTCTTTTATGTTAACTGGGTGTTGAAAGATTTAGTTTGAATGTTAACTTGCCCAAAGCTCAGGAGTGTGAAGAAAGTCAGAAAAATGGGTATTCCTTGATGTAACTTCCTTGAGGCCAAAGTCCGCAAGGATGGGATTTTTCAGTGATGCTACTTTTTGAGAATTATCCATACTCCCAATGCTCTATATATGGCCTGTGTGCATGACTATCCAGAAGTGGTGACTGCACAGGTCTGATGAAGGCCTTACAATGTCAAGACGGGAACATGCCTCTATTCTACTACAGAGCAGTGCTGATCCAAATATGCATGCTCAAGGTAACTGTGTTCTCCAAGCTTGTAAAACCTGAGGCCTGTGCTAATGTCCCCTAAAGGTCCAGGATATAGTCAACTTATATGAAAGGCAAACTAGACACCATGAACTACTTAGAAAAGAAACTGAAGTGGAAAATGAAATTAGTGTGCTAAAGAGCCATCAAGCCCAGCATGGTAGGTCATGCCTTTAATCCCAGACAGAAGCAAGTGGATCTCTGGAGTTCTAGGTCAGCCTGATCTACATAGAGAGTCCCAGGTCAGCCAACACTGCACAGAAAGACTGTCTTAAAAAAATAAATAAATAAAAATCCAAAGGTAAAATAAAACCAGCAAGATTAGATTGTACAGAGAGGGAAAAATCTCTGGAATTTGAAAAACAAGAGAGAAATAATGATGTTTCTTTGATGCTAGGATTCACAGAGAAGTTGTACAATGCTCCATCAAGATCAGGATTACTCACAAAAGCTTAAAGCTGAGCTCTCCAAGACTGAAGTCCTGCACAAGGGAGTTTAGAAAATAAGTACAAATTAGATCCAGCCTCTTGAAGAAAAATGGGAAACTATATATTCCAAGTATCTACAGTAAAAAAATTCAACGAACCGAGAAGGGATTTATTATCAAAAATAGTGCAAAAGGAATATGACGTATACAAAAGGCTCAAAAGACACTATAAAAGGAAGAGCTAATCCTCCAATACCATACACAAAAATGATAAAATCAGCAAAGAATATGCAGACACTACCTAATGCAACTGAGAATTATAGATCTTGAGAGCTCTAAAATAGCTCAAGAAAATATTAATATGAACAATTAGAGGAATGTGAATGTACAATATCATTGTCACATCAACTCAACAACAACAACAACAACAACAAAAAAAACAAAACAGAAAACTTGTAACACAAAGGGTAGAAGCCGCTGCTGCTAAAACTGATTCTTGGTCCTTAGAAGCTCATCCCTCAGGATCTATATATGGTCAAAGCCTAGTCTACTTACCGAGTTCCAGGCCAGCCAATGCTACATAGTGAGATCCTGTCTCAAAAAATTAAAGACTACTTTAGGGAGTGTAATAAAATATGTACACATTAAAAACCTTTTCTGAAAGATGACAGTCATTGAACTGATTATTTAACATTGATAGTTTTCTATTAAATGTGTTATGTGAAAGCCTTAAAATTTAAAAAGCCAAAACTATGTACTCACTCAGATTTGGTATTCCAGGCTCTAAGTTTCAATAAAAAATCTGGGGCAATTTGGTAAAATATTTTGACAGTCAGGAGTCAGAAATAACATGGTTTCTCTTAGCAGTATTTTCTAAACTGATTTCCTTGCCATTTTGAAAGTTTTTCTTGTGGAAAGAACTGATGAAGATTCTATATAATATTCAGTGGAGCAAAAAAAAAATGAACTGAAGGCATCGCGTGCTGATTGTCACCGGCATGCTGCATCCTCATTAACACAGTCACTCTTCAAAGTGTTTCAAAATGTTTGTTCACTTGCTTTCTCAGCTACACTGAACACAGCACTGAACAATTTTTTTTTTTTTGAGAGAAACAAACTTTACCTGTATAACTTCCTCTCTAGTCAGTCAGCTAAATATTAATATCTTCCCAATTCTCATCTCAGAATGATGGCTTCAAGTCTATAAACAGCTGCAGAAGAAACAAAACAAACCAGATGATATGCCAATCACCAACTTCTTATTGGTCACCCTTTCCAATGAACATAAACAGCATTTGTAGATAAATACATACAACAAAACATCAGTGCCATCATTCTGAGATCAGTCTTGCTGAAACATTGTGCTTTTTCCTTCAGATCCAGTCTCACTATTGCACATGCCTTCTGCAGATGAGAGCTTAATGCATAAGTTGATATCACTGAAAACAAACAATCCACACAACATGTAAAGGATTATCAAAGTAAATGTGCAAACAATACTGGTGCTTAAAGCCCCATATGTAAGTCCCTAAAACAAAGGAGTTATAATTGTTGGCAGAAAAAAGGTCAAGTAACTAGACCTGCTTTCCCCACTTGTCTTTAATAAGATCTTATTTGCCAGCACACAAAGACAGGACTGCAGGCTAACAAAAATTACCACACTAAACTGAGTTTCCTGTGTTTTTTAACTAACTTCCTTTATACTGGGTAGTAAGTCCAAGTAGAAAATAAGTTATTGACATACTTTTCCAAGTAACAGTCCAGGCATCTCCAGCCTCATGGAACAGGGTTTCCAGCTGCAAGTGTTGGCGGAGTTTAGCATTCAATCTGGGAGCTTGGCACTCTCCGCATGTTCAGGGCATGCCGGTGTATCTCTTGCATCTGTCTGATGCGGTCCTTCTGCCACATTAAGTTTTGAGGCATAGGATATCTCTGTGTGCCATGCAAGTACCGGTAGGGGATCCTGACGTGACAAGCAGTGGCCCTACAACGGGGCTGAGGCATGGGAGGAAGGAGCATCCACCTCTTTCTCTCAGCACAGTATCGATAGGCCTCCTTCCGATACTGTTTGTCAATATCATCGCTGTTTTTCCAGCCTCCAATAATGAAGACATCATCTTTATAATAGCAAATGGCTGCTCCTTCAATGCTTAGGACTTCTGGAGGCAAGCTTTCAAGGATCTCATCAGACACCTGACCGGCAATTTTTCTTACTGCCTCTTCGTTTTCTAAAGAATAACTCTTGGGACAGCATGATGCTGTCTGATAAAAGTTTGAATTGACCACAGACATCTGAAAAAAACAGTAATTGTCAATAAGTGGTAAAGATTCCACATCTTTCCACTGTCTAGTCTCTGTATCATAGCAAGTAATTACAGCCTTCAATCCATCTTCGGTGTCCCGGTCCACAGGAGTGCGGGCAGCAATGTACACAAACCGGTCCTCAATGGCTAGTGCTTTGACATCTCGAAGAATCTTTGGTGCTGATTCTAAGTTGTGCCATTTATCAAGCTCAGGATTGTAAACAGTCACATCTTTGAAGCCAGGGCTAAAATTACCATGTCCTCCAATGCTATACAGCTTCCCTTTGACTTCTGTTAGCCCAAAAGAATGCTTTCTTGTCATCAGACTACACACATGTTCCCATGTATTCAAGTTTGGGTTGTACCTTTCCACGGTTTTAGCAAATCCTGGTTCCATCGAGCCAGCAACATACACATACGATTCGGTTACTGCAACGGCATGTCCATCGAGGTGATTATGAATGTGGGGCAGATTTACCCATCTGTCCTCATCAACAAAATACCCCACACATTCACTTAAGTAGTCTCCTCCTTCTGACACACCTCCAATAACCATGATGACGTCCATGTTTTGTCCATAGCGAGGTAAGAGTGAGACATGGGAAGCAGGATGCTGGAGTGTGCCAGACTGTAGATTCTCTGCTCTGAGTGCATGCCTCTCCACTGCATCAGCCACCAGCTTGACACAAACTTCATTATTGGCCACCAGCCGCTCTGGTTTGACATGCCTTGTAAGATAGGTGGGTTTCATCTGGGACAACCTAAGCAATTTAAAAAGTTCTTCAAAGTATCTCTCTCTTTCTTCAGCATTTCTCTGAACCCACTTCAAAACCGTTTCAAAAAGAACCTCTTCAGAATCCACGGTAATTTCCAAGTCTGAAAGCCAGTCTCGAATGAGATGGAAAGGTAAAGTATAAAATTCTTCATCCTGAATGACTTTATAGAAATTCCTCCGGATCATATCCGCAGCTTTCAGAGCAAGCTGGCTTAGAGTGTACATGTGGGCTAAGCTATGAATGGCCACACAATTTGAGAGATGAAGTTTTTTCTTGAGAAATTCTCCACAAAATTCTTTTAAACGAATTAATAAGAATCTAAAATCAAGAAAAAGAGAAAAGATTAATTGTGGAATGCACTTATTTTATATGGTTGCATTGTAGGTATACCTGAATTATACAAACTGAAAGGATTAATCTCATAAGGACAGTATCTGGAAAGACACCCCCCTCCCACCCCTCTTGAGCAAGTATGCTGGGAAGTCTAGTTTTCAGGAGGAAGGAAAAATAGGTCTCACTATGCAGACAGCTCAGTGGGCAAAGGCACTTGCCAGAGCAAGCCTAGAGACCCAAGTTCAATTCCTAGAACCCACATAAAGATGGAAGGAGAAAATGTCACAAAGTTTTCCTCTTACTTCCAGGTGTGCACTGTGGCACCCACACATCATAAATACACAATACACACTTTTCTTTAAAACAAAAATTGTGAGATTACAGGCTCTTGCTTGTAATCCTAATATTCAGGAGACCAGGACAGGTCAAGGCCTGCCTGGAAAACTTGGTGAGACCCTGTTTCAAAATCTAAGAAAATGAGCCAGGTGGTGGTGGTGCCTTTAATCCCAGCACTGGGGAGCCAGAGGCAGGCGGATCTTTGTGAGTTCGCGGTTAGCCTTGTCTACAGAGCAAGTTCCAGGACAGGCTCCAAAGCTGCAGAGAAACCCTATCTGGAAAAACAAAAACAAAAAATCTAATAAAAATGAAAACAAGGAGGGGCTGGAGACATGGCTCAGTGGTTAAGAGCACTGACTGCTCTTCCAGAGGTCCTGAGTTCAATTCCCAGCAACCACATGATGGCTCACAACCATCTGTAATGAGATCTGGTGCCCTCTTCTGGTGTGCAAGCATGCATGCAGATAACTGTATACATAATAAATAAAATTTAAAAAAAGAAAACAAGGAGCTGGAGAGATGGTTTAGTAGTTAGGTTCTAAAGATCTATTTTATTATTTATTTATTTGTTGCTTGCCCAAGTGCTGGAATTAAAAACATGCTCCACTACATCTGAATTCTAGTATCCATGTATGGGTATTTTGCCTGTGTGTATATCTATGTATGACATGCATGGCTGGCAGCCATACTGAGTAGCTCATAACTGCCTAACTCCAGCTGCAAGGGGTCCAATGCCTTCTTCTGGCCTTCTTGGGCACTGCACTCACATGCATATATTGTCACAGAGATATATACACATACAACAAGGACAAATGCCAATTCAAATGCATTTCTGACATCTTTTCTAATCCCTTTGCCATCACTGAACCATTTATTTATTTATTTATTTATTTATTTATTTATGCATGCATGCATGCCTTGCTTTGTTTTGTTTTGTTTTGTTTTTTGAGACAGGGTCTCAAGTATCCCAGGCTGGTCTCCAATACACCATGTAGCTAAGGATGATCCTTCTGCTTCTACCACCTATGTGCCAGGATCACAGACATGTGCTACCACTCCCAGCTTTGGTTTTTTTCTATTGAGAAAGGGTCTTGGTGAAAGCCTTCATCCATTATGAGCATATAGTCTAAACTAGAGGCAGGCAGAACTACAACTTCTTGGAGACTCAGCTTAGCCAGATATCACAAAGAACAGCAGCCCAGACTGAATCAGAGGTTTTCATCTCTTTGGCCAACCATAGAAAATAGACTAAGGGGTTCTGCCCAATACTGGTTATCATTAAAACAAGGAAGACAAGATAAACTCAAATATCTGAAGCCTAGAAATAAACATACAACAACAAAAAAAATATGTGTAGGACTGTCTAGCTAAAGAAAAAAGGAAAAAAAGAAGATAGAAAAGTATTTTATAGAACATTGCCCACCCACCTAAATTAAGTTAAAACAAAACACAACAGTGTTGGCCCAAATCATAAATCTAGTTAGCAGCACTGGGCCAGAAGATGGTGGTGCACACCTTTAATTCCAGCACTCAGGAGGCAGAGGTAGGCGGATCTGTTCGAGGCCAGTCTGGGCTATAGAGCAGAGTTCCAGGACAGGCTCCAAAGCTATACAGAAAAACTCTGTCTGTAGTAGCACTTAGCCCAAGGGTGGTCCATCTGAGACAGTGGTTATACAAGAGAAAGACCTTTAAACTGAGAAGAACCTTAAACAATCTAAGAATGATATCATTACGACAGGCCCATTTCCATTCAAAGTTTATTATGGTCACTGTGCTTATACTTACAAATATAGATGAATTAAGACAAGCTTTCTTAATACTCTTGAAGAAACATCCCCACCTTAGAGATAAAACAAAGACAAGGCAGCATGATGCATGAAGACTCTAGAGTCTAGAGGACCCCAGACAAGTCTGGGTGCCAGGGCCACCTGATTCCCAGGCTGCCTCAAGCTCCTGTGTTTACCAGGTAATTCTGAGGCATATTCCCTTAAGACATGTTTTGGGAATCATCACTCTACAAAAACAATAGCTATTAGACACTAGGCATTGTTATGTAAGGAACCCTGTGCCAGGAAGCATCTATTTATCATAGTACTGTTTCAACTCAGGGCCTAAAACATGCTAGGCGGGTGCCCTACTATACAACCCCTCCCACCTGCTTCTTTGTTTGAGGCAGGATCTAACCTGTGATCCTTCTGCCTCAGCCTCCTGAGTAGCTGGGATTATAGTGCTGAGCCAAGAGGCTCTGCTCATTCTATTATTTCTAATTTGTGTGCCATGCAAGGGCTGGATCACAGACAGTACATGTGGGAACAGAGAAAATGATCCTGCCTCAGAACTCATTAGATTCAGCTCAGTCATTACAAGCACTTAGAATATAGTGAAAGCATGTGAAAGATAGGCTTTGTTTTTTTGTTTTTGAGACAAGGTCTCTCTATGTAGCCCTGCTGGCCTTGAACTCAGAGACAACTTGTCCCTGCTTCCCTAACACAAAGACCGAAGGCATGTACCATCATGCCAGCAAAAGTTAGTTTTTCTGTTTTGTTTTGTTTTTAAGATTTATTTATTTATTACATATACAGTATTCTGCCTGTATATCTGCCTGCAGGCCAGAAAAGGGCACCAGATCTCATTATGGGTGGTTGTGAACCACTATGTGTTGGCTGGGAATTGAACTCAGGACCTCTGGAAGAGCAACTACTGCTCTTAATCGCTGAGCCATCTCTCCAGCCCCCAAAAGTTAGAGTTTTAGGTCATAGACAGACATAAACACAGTTTGACAATAGCCCTTCATTTCAGTTTCATTTAACAAACATCCTTCCCAGGGTCTGTACACATTCTACCCCATCCTGAGGAACCCAGCCTTGTACTTTGAGTCTTTCCACCAACCAATTTGCCTGCAGTTACACCCTATATTTTCTTTCCCAGTTTGGCCTGTGGTTTTTGTTTGAGATAGTACCTATGTAGCCTTAGCTGGGCTGGCCTTGCGTCAAGACCACCTGCTATTGCCTCCTGGGGGAGGGGGGGATTAAAGACATAAGCCACCATAGCCAGCATCCAATTCTTACAATTTTTGAAAAGGGTCTCACTAAGTAGTCCAGTCTGACCTAGATTTCCTGTCTCAGCCTCCCAAGTACTGGAATTCCAGGTGTGCACCACTCAATCTCCAATTTTAGTATGGATTATGGCCTTCCTTGATTTCAAAACCTACTCCTGTATCCATTCTCCTGCTCTTACAGTACCAGTTTCTCCTCTTCCACAGAATCATTTTTTTCAGCACACAAACACGTCCCATCATTTCCTATTTTAGAGTTTACTAAGTAGGCACTCTATCTTAAACCCAATCCTTTTCAATTTTTTGTTTGTTTTGTTTTGTTCTTTTAATTTTTGTTTGCTTTATGTAACAACCCTGGCTGTCCAGAGATCCACAGACCTCTACTTCCTAAATGTTGGGATTAAAGATATATGCCACCATTGCCCAGCTATAAATAAATATACTTTTTTGTCTGTTTGTTTTTTCGAGACAGAGTTTCTCTGGGCTTTGGAGGCTGTCCTGGAACTAGCTCTTGTAGACCAGGCCTCCTCTGCCTCCCAAGTGCTGGGATTAAAGGCATGTGCCACCATAAATATACTTTCAAAATAGGGATATTTCCAAACACCGAAAAAGAGCCAGGCAGTGGCACATTTCTACAGGTTACAACCCTAAATCTTGGGAAGCTGAGGCAGAAGGAGCAGGAGTTCTAGGTCTGCCCGGGGTTACACAGGGAAATTCTGTCTCAAAAACAAAAAGAGAGCTGGGCATGGTGATGTACACCTTTAATCCAAGCATTTGGGAGTCACAGGCAGGTGGATCTTTGTGAATTTATGACCAGCCTGGTCTACAAGTGAGTCCTAGGAGAGCCAGAGCTGTTACACAGAGAAACCCTGTCTCACCTTCCCCTCGATACCGCCAAAACAAACAAACAAACAAACAAAGAAACAAACAACCCAAAAACAGAGCACATCTTTTAATCCTAGCACTTGGGAGGCAGAGGCAGTTGGATCTCTATGATTTCAAGGACAGTCAGAACTACATAGGGAGATCCAGTCTCAAAACAAAAAAAAAACAAAAAGGGTAGGCATTAGATAGATGGAGGATAGAGATACATGCAGATTGGGGGGACTATCATATAAATTATAATTAAAGCCACAGAATAGATTAAGCTACTTAAGAGTACATATAAAAAGTGAATAGGGGGAAAGGACAAGCAGGGGATTCTCTACAGTATTAAAGAATCCAATAGAGTAAACTGAACTGATACCATAGAAACCTAAAAAGGGAGTGGAGTCTAGCTGTCAAATGATTGATCACTGGAGATTGTTGATGACACTGAGTTACGTATTTAAAAAAAGCAATTAGTAAAATAAATCAAATATTTATTTTATTCTATGAGTATTTTGCCTGAATGAATGAATGAATGAATGTATGTATGTATGTATGTATGTGGCTACTGCCAACATCAGAAGAGGGAGCTGGACCCTAAAACTGGAATTACAGACGGTCATGAACAATCATATGGGTTCTGGGAATTGAACACAGGTCCTCTGGAAGAGCTGCCAGTGCTCTTAATGGCTGAGTCATCTCTCTGGCCTCTGGAAATATCCCTATTTGTGACATTGTTTCTCTTTGTGATTTTCTTCATAACTTGACTGGAGACGCAGTGTTCTTCAATTTAATAGCTTACTTAGACATCATGACCAAGTCCATACTGATCTTCTTCTCAATCTGCTCTTCTTTATTTTTCCACAGTTTTGTGTGTTTGAGTATGAATGCAGAGAAAGGCATAAGATTTTGATATCAGATGTCTTTTTTTGATTGATCTCTATCTTTGTTCTAAACATTTTTTAAAGACTTGTATGTAAGAGTGTTTTACCTACATGTTTATCTGTGCCCCCACGTATGCCTGATGTCCTTGATGGCTAGAAGATATCAGATCCACTGGAACAGGAGTTACAGACGGTTGTGAGCCACCATATGGGCGTTGGGAACAAAACCAACCTAGGTGTTACGCAAGAGCAAAAAGTGCTCTTAGCCACTGGGCTGTCTCTCTAGTCCCTCAACCTTCCAGTGAATTTCAGCGATCAGCCCGTCTCTGCCCTCCCCCTCAAGACTGGGGTTACAGGAATGCACTACCATGCCCAGCTTTTAGGGAACTAAAGCCAAGTCCTCATGCTTGCAGTGCAGGCATTTTATCCACAGCTGGGCCATCTCCGAAGACCCTATTTTTCCACATCTTTTTGTGAGGAGTGAGGAGGTGGGGCAACATCTCATTATGAACCCCTGGCTGGCTGGATATATAGACCAGACTGGACTAAAATTCAGAGATCTGCTTGCCTCTGCTTTCCAAGAGTATTGGAATTAAATTCCTGGCGTTTTCCCACACTATAATAATAATTAGCTCTTTCCAATTGCTAGGGTCAGTTTTTTTTTCCCTTTACTCCCATATCAAATCCACTGTCAATTCATCTCCTCTACTCCAAAACACAGATGTCCTGCAGAGATGGCTCAGCAGTTAAAAGCACTGGCTGCTCTTCAGGTTCAATTCCCAGCACCCACATGCCCTCTTTCTGGCCTCCTTAGGCATCAAGCACTAACACTGAACACAAATGCAGGCCAAACATCCATATACATAAAATAAATCTCAAAGCATACACACACAGATGTCACCCCTTCTCACCACCTTCCTCCTCAATCCAAACCTCTACCACTATTGCAGTGACTTAAACCAGTCTGTTACAGCCCTTGCTGCACCCTCCCCACTGTCCTATCCGTTTTTTCAATACAGAATTTATCAAATAAAACAACATCATTCTCACCAACTTCTAATTTCAAAAAATTCAGTTGTGTGGGGGCAGTGGTGGTGCAAGCTTTTAATCCCAGCACTTGGGTGGCAGAGGCAGGCAGAGCTATATGACTTTGAGGCCACCCTGGTCTAGAGAGTGAGTTTTAGGACAGCCAAGGCTACACGAAGAAACCCTTTCTCGCAAAACAAAGTTCAACTTTCACAGGCCCATAAGGCTATGGTTCTCAACCTGGGGGTCGAGACCCCTTGGGATCGAATTTTCACAAGGGTAGAATATCAGATAACCTGCATATTATCTATTTATATTACGGTTCATAATGCTAGCAAAATTACAGTTGTGAAGTAGCAATGAAAATAATATGGTTGGGGGTCAGCACAACATGAGGAACTATATTAAATGGTCACAGCATTAGGAAGGTTGAGCAACACTGCCCTAAGGGCGACATCCTCGCCACTACTCTAACGCATTTGCTCCTTTCAATTGCCTTTCTCCATCCAGCCATGTGACCCCGCTGTTCTCAACCTGAAGCACACTACCTTGCCATCTACATCCCTTTATTATGTCTGCTGAATTTTCTCTACACTCAATTTAAAAAATAGCTCCTCTCAGCCGGCCATAGTAGTGCACTCCTTTAATCTCAAGACTTGAGGCAGGATTTCTGAGTTTTAGGGACATCCTGGTCTACATAGGGAGTTCCAGGACAGCCAGAGCTACATAGTGAGACCGTGTTTTGTTTTGTTTAAAAAAAAAAAAAGAAAAAAAGAAAGAAAGCCAAGCCAGGTGTTGGTGACTCATGCCTTTAATCCCAGCATTCAGAAGGCAGAGGCAGGTGGATCTCTGTGAGTTCGAGGCCAGCCTGGTCTACAAAGCTACACAGAGAAACCCTGTCCAAAAGCTCCCCTCCATCAGGGCCTATAACGTGCAGTTCCACACTACATATTGCTTCACAG
Source organism: Cricetulus griseus (assembly GCF_003668045.3). Taxonomy (NCBI): domain Eukaryota; kingdom Metazoa; phylum Chordata; class Mammalia; order Rodentia; family Cricetidae; genus Cricetulus; species Cricetulus griseus. The sequence continues at coordinate 113,531,367 of NC_048600.1, forward strand.
CTCTAATAATCATTCAACAGGCTATATAGCCATTGTTAAACATCAGGAGTTGGATAAGGAAAAAGGGATCTTCATGTGTTTTGATCACATGAAAATCAGTGTCTGGGGCATGACCCTGGTTTGTGTTAAATAAAGGATATGTAACAGTATTATCATCCCTAACGAACGTCATCCACCTGCCTCCAAACCGACCTCTGGGGCGTCTTTTCTGGCTCCCTACAATTCATTTTCCACAACAGCGGAGGAAATTTTTGAAAAATTTAAATCATCTCTCTACCATCACACTCAGTAAAATCCAACCCTTTCCCCAGTGTTATCTCATACACCATCTGCCCCTTCACCCAACAGATCCAGACTCACTCGATTCTTTTTTAAAGACCTTTTAAGCCAAGCTGGGTTCTGACCGAGGGCCTTTGAAGTCTGTAATGCGCATTCGTCCCCCTCTGCACTGCCAATTTCCCTTGCCATTCCGGGGTCGGTTTAAATGTCATCTCCTCCATTCCGCAGCCAGCCTTTCACTGTTTTTTTTTTTTTTTTTTTTTTTTTTTTTTTTTTTTTTTTTTTTTTTTTATGTCATCATCACAGGAGTCACGCACTACACTACACACAGCTTTCCACCGCTTTTGTCCCTACACCTCAAATCTGCGCTCCCGGGTGCAATGTGCGCAGGACAGACTCTCAGAGGCACCCCCGGTGCCAGGGGCGGCGGATGTCCCGCTACGGGCACATTGAGAGGGGTCCCCCACCCCGCCCCTCGCTCGCTCGCTCGCCCGCCCCTCATCGCCTACCTGTCGGCCAGTTCCAGCACCTCGTGCACGCTACCGGTGCTCACCCGGATGCGCCCAGTATACATGTACTCGATAACGGCTTCCACCGTGTCCGGTTCGGGTCCCGGCTCCGAGCTCCACTTGCGCATCTCCACCCGGCCCGAGCGCGACTCTGAAAACTGGCCCGATAGCAAGGGCGTGAAGTACTCCGTGGCGGCGGCCAGCACCGAGCGGTGGGCACGGAACTCGCGACCTCCGGCCCCCCCGAAGCACAGGGTGATGTCGCAGAACAGGCCCTGACGCCGCTGCTCGTTCTGCCGCCAGGACAGCTCGGAGCAGTGAGTGCGGCACTCGAAGTCCTCGGCCTCTGGGCCCGGATCGCCCCCGCTCGCCTCCATGGCAGAGATCCCGGGCCCGGGCCCGAAGTCCACCGTGCCACTGCCTCGGACCTCGGCGGCCAGGCCTGCGGAGCCGGCGGCGGCCGTCTCCATGCTCTCCATCTCCAGCACCTGAAGAGATGCAGCCGCGGCCGCAGCAGCGCCGCCCGCCGCCACCGCCGCCGCCATCTTGACGCCGCCGAACCGGCCTCCTCAGCTTCCGAACGGTGCGGCAACTCTGGTGCGACACAGAGGAATTCTGGGATTAAATAGTGCGCGCGGGGCGGAGCTGCGCCTGCGCACTTCCGCCGCGCTTGCGCCCCCTAGTGAGGCAAGCCCGGGACACTCCGCGAGAGAAAAATTAGGTCCGTGTCTTTCCGTAGGGTTGGCGTCTGCGCGTGTTTTGTTGGATTTTCTACTTTAAAATGGTTTGGAGTGTGTCCTTGCCACCACACGCACACACAAAAAGATTTTGTTTGTTTTCTTAACTCGCTCTGTAAGCCAGGATGGCCTGGAACTCACAGAGATCCACCTGCCTCTGCCACAATGCCCACTTTATATATATTTCTAACAATGGCTTTGACCGGGTGACGATGGCGCACGCCTTTAATCCCAGCACTCGGGGGGGGGGGGGGCAGAGGCAGGCGGATCTCTGAGTTCGAGGCCAGCCCGGTCTCCAGAGCGAGTGCCAGGACAGCCAAGGCTGTTTGTTATTCACTGAAACCCTGTCTTGAAAAACAAAAACAAACAAAAAACCCTTCTTAAAAATATTTTTTAGTTTTATTCATATCAAAGTGTTTGTGTTTATGCACATGTGTGCGTCAGTGCCCACAAAGGACAGAGGTGTTTGATCCCCTAGAGCGGGAGTTACAGGCCCTTAAAACCCCCCTGACACAGTGCTGGGAGTCAAACTGGTCCTCTGAGGACATTCTTTTCTTCCCAAGACAGAGTTTCCCCGTGTGTAGCCTTGGATGACCTGGAACTCACTCTGGAGACCAGGGTGGCCTCGAAATCATAGAGATGCGCCTGCCTCTGCCTCCCCAGTGCTGCGGTTAAAGGTGTGCTCTGCAGCCGCTTGGTGCACTGTTAATTGCTAAGCCATTTCTCCAGCCGGGCATGGAGTGGGGGGTGTGTGTCAAGAAAATAACATCATTATCAAGTAAATGATTTTTTTGTTTTTATTTTATTTTTGTGGAGGGGTTTCGAGACAGGGTTTCTCTGTGGCTTTGGAGGCTGTCCTGGAACTAGCTCTTGTAGACCAGGCTGGCTTCGAACTCACAGAGATCCACCTGCCTCTGCCTCCCGAGTGCTGGGATTAAAGGTGTGCGCCACCATTGTTAGGCTCAAATAAACTATTTTTGCAACAGTGCCATCATGTAGCCCAGCTCGGCCACGTGTAGTTGAGGATGACCTTGAATTCCTGATTCTTCTGTCACTACCATGCTAGGGTTAGGATTACTCAAGTATACCTGAGCACACCCAATTTAATATGAGCTATTTAAGAAGCATTGGCAGTTTAACACCCCAGCACCAATAAATAAATCTAAAGAAAAAAATTACAGTTCTTTATTTTATGTGGGGGTATTTTTGTGGAGGACAAAGAACAATTTAATGTAGTCTGTTCTCTCCATTAGACAATGGAATTTAAACCGGAGTCATTAGGCTTGGTGGCAGGCACCGTTACCCAATGAGCCATCAACCCTGTCCACAAAACAGAATGAATACAATTTTGTCTTTCCTGTGTGTGTGTGTGTGTGTGTGTGTGTGTGTGTGTGTGTGTGTGTGTACTCCCACCACAGCAGCTTGCCTGGAAGTCAGAAGACACCCTTGGAGTCAGCTCTCTCCTTCCTCTTTGTGGGCCTGGTGAGTGCAACTCTGATAGTCAAACTTGGTGGCAAATCCATCTACCTGAAGAGCCATGTCTGTGGCCATGTTTTCTTTTTTTTATTTATGTGGGTGTTTTGCCTGTATGTACATCTGTGCACCACCTTCCTACAGTGTTTTCTGAGGCCAGAAGAGGGCATCAGATTCCCAGGGACTGGTGATCATTGTGAACTGTCATATGGGGGTTATGGCAACCAAACCCAGGTCTTCTGAAAGAGTAGCCAGTGCTTTTTTTTTTTTTTTTTTTTTTTTTTTTTGAGACAGGGTTTCTCTGTGTAGCTTTGGAGCCTGTCCTAGAATTTGCTCTGTAGCCTCAAACTGACAGAGATCTGCCTGCCTCTGCCTCCCAAGTGCTGGGACTAAAGGTGTACACCACCACCGGCCGGCTGAATTTTTTTTTAATTGTGTGTGTGTTCATGTGTCTGTGTGACCTGTGTGGGTATCCAGAGGTCTGAAGAGTCTCAGATCTCTTGGAGCTGGAATTACAGGCATTCATGTTGACAGTTGTGGGTGCTAAGATAGAAGTCCAACCTCTTAACTGCTGAACTATTGTAGTGATGTATTATTTACGATTTATTAAAGCTTGCCTGAGGATTCAGAAAGCAAAGTCAGACATAAGCCTTAGAAGCCAGGCACACACCTCTAATCCCAGAAGCCAGAAGCTAGGAGGGGTGGAACACACCTGCTGGGGGATACCCATCTGTATGCTATGAATATATGTTTCTCTTATTAGTTGGTGAATAAATGCTGATTGGCCAGGAGCTAGGCAGGAAGTATAGGTAGGGCTACCAGACTAGGAATGCTGGGAAGAGGAACAGAGAGAGAGAGAGAGAGAGAGTGGCAAGGAGACACCATGTAGCCACTGAAGGACTAACATGACAGAACATTACTGGTAAGCCAGTCTTGTGGCAATACATAGTATTGGGCCCCAGCCCCCATGGGGTCTCTGTGAGTTGCTTGTCAACCAATAACCACAGGTGCACCCAGTTTTCTAGTCCTGGCTTACAGCCCTGGCCTTGCCCCACTGGCATCAAAAACGTGAGCTCTTACACCTGGGATTTTTCCACTGTGCTGTAAGTCTGTACATAAGGCTGCTCTCTCTCTGGAATAAAGACGGAGACCCACATTCTCCTAGCACAAATGACCGGACATCTCTGCTTTTAACTAAATCTCCAGGCTTTTGCCCAATACTCAGACTTAGTCATGGCGCGGACACCACAACATGGTTTAATAGAAATGGGTTAATAATTAAGAGAGAGCTAGCCAATAAGAAGCCTGAGCCATTGGCCAAACAGTTTATAATATAAGTCTCTGTGTGTTTATTTGGGACTAAACAGCTGTGGGATCTGGCAGGACAGAAACTCTGTCTTCACACACCTTTAATCCTAGGACTCAGGATTAAGGGGTGGACAGATTTTGGTGAGTCCAAGGCAACCCAGATCTACACAATAGTGAATCAGTTTAAAAGAGAATTATAGTTCACATCTTTGATCCCAACATTAGGGAAGTATATAAGGCAGAAGCAAGGTCTCAGAAGAGGCATTCTTTCTTCAGCTACACTGAGAGGTTACAGTCTGAGGCTTGGTGAGAGCTCCTGGAGCAAGGATCAGCCCATTAGGCCGGAGGTAGAGGTAAGAAGCTAGTGGCTAGCTGCTTTGCTTTTCTGATCTTCAGCTTGAAGTTTGAATCCCAATATCAGTCTTTGGGTCTTTTATTTACTCTTGTTACAAACCATCTCTCTAGTCTCCAGAAATAGATTTTCAAAAGGGAATAATAAGGCTTAGGACTTTGAGTCTTAGAGGGGTATGGTGGCACACACCTGTAATCCTAGCACTTGGGACCCTAACATAGGACCATTTCCAGTAGATCAGCCTGGGCTAGACTGTCTAAAACAAAACAAAACAAAACAAACAAACAAACAACACTGCACTTTGGCTAAGTGCAAGAAGGTGTGAAGAGTTAATATATATCTGCCTTTTTTTGTTTTTTTTTGTTTTTTTGTTTTTCAATATAGGGTTTCTGTGTAGCTTTGGAGCCTATCCTGCCACTCTCTCTGTAGACCATGCTGGCCTCGAACTCACAGAGATCTGCCTTCCTCTGCCTCCCAAGTGCTGGGATGAAAGGTGTGCGCCACCCAGCTGCATATACCATTTCTTATGCACCAAATACAAGTGAATAAACCAGCTCTTAGGAGGCAGAGATAGGAGGATCCACGTGAGTTCCAGGCCAGCCTGGTCTACAGAGTGAGTTCCAGGACACCCAGTACTCCATAGAAAAAGTCTCAAAAAACAAAACAAAATGAATAAAAGCCACTTTGGGATTTTAAGCATGGAAGTGAAGTGTCTTTTTTTTTTTGTGAAATGTCTTAATTTGATTTTCTTTTTACATTTATTTACAATAGGTGTTTAGTGTAGTTACGCCTGGGCCCTGGCACACCTGTGGTTAGAGAACATTCAAGAAGTCAGTTCTTTCCTTTCACATGGTCCCAGGCATCACCTTCATGAGGTTAGGCTTGGCAGCTGATGCCTTCACCTGCTGAGCCATCTCAACAGCCCTCAACTTGATTTCTAAATGTCACTGGTATCTGTATGGAGGATGGATTGTCCCAGGACAAGGAAGGAAATAAGGGCACCAGTTAGCAGATATAGATAGATCAGAGGAGAGATGCAAAGGTAAATCGACAGAACTTGGAACCCAGGAGAACAGAAGGGTGACTCCAGCTTTTGGCTTGAGTAATGACTAGAGTTACCATTGAGAAAGAGGGAAGTGCAGGTTAGAAGTGGGTTTTTTATGTCTCTGTGTAGCTTTTGGAGCCTGTTCTGGAACTCACTCTGTAGACCAGGCTGTCCTCGAACTCATAAAGATCTGCCTGCCTCCTCCCCAGTGCTGGGATTAAAGGCGTGTGCCACCACTGCTGGGCTAGAAGTGGATTTTTCTTTTTTATACACCCATGTTTTAATAGCTTTTTCTTTAATTTTGAAGATTTAAAAACATAAATTATATGTAGGTGTCTCTACATATGGGTATGTGCACATGAGTGAAGGTGTCCTCAGAGGCCAAAGGTATAGCATCCCGTGGAGCTAGAGTTACAGATGGTTGTGAGTGAACTGATAAGGTTCTGGGAACTGAACTCAGGACTTCTGACAAGCAGCCAGTGCTCTTAACCACCTAGCCACTTCTCTAGATCAGCTTTTGTCCCTTTTTTAAGACAAGTTTCACAGTCAGGCAGTGGTGGCCCACGCCTTTAATCCCAGTACTCGGGAGGCAGAGGCAGGTAGATCTCTGAGTTTGAGGTCAGCCTGATCTACAAAGCAAATTCCAGGACAGTCAATATTATACAAAAAAACCCTGTCTTGGGGCTGGAGAGATGGCTCCCTCAAAGGTTAAGAGCACTGGCTGCTCTTCCAGAGGTCCTGAGTTCAATTCCCAGCAACCACATGGTGGCTCACAAACATCCGTTATGAGATCTTGTGTCCTCTTCTGGTGTGCAGATATACATGGAAGCAGAATGTTGTATACATAATAAAAAATATTTTTTAAAAAAACCTGTCTTGAAAATAACAAACAACAAATCATGTTTTGAAGCCTTCAGTGTCTAAAAACCTAGTAGGTGCCATAGAGATCAGGCTGGCCTTGAACTCTGATCCCAAGTGCTGGAATAAAAGGTACCACTAAGCCTCAATTTTAAGGTTTTTATTGCCTTTGGCGTGGAGGGGGGCAATGACAATATATACTGGTGTTTTCATTATATTTTTCTTTTCAAGAGATGGAGGTAGATTTTAATTTTTGGGTTTTTTTTTTTGTTTTTTTGTTTGTTTGTTTTTTGAGACAGGGATTCTTTGTGTGCTGTCCTGGCACTTGCTCTGGAGACCAGGCTGGGCTCGAACTCACAGAGATCTGCCTGCCTCTGCCTTCGGAATGCTGGGATTAAAGGCGTGCACCACCAATGCCTAACTGGATGTAGATTTTAATGTGGTGATATTTTATGATATAACAAGTAAAGCTTGCCTGAAGATCAGAGTGCAGTTAGTCACACTAGTTAGCCATAGAGGCCAGGCAGTCCCCGCATATACCTTTAATCCCAGTAACTGTCAGACAGATAGCCTTTAGTTCAAGGTCATCCTGGGCTAAAAGAGAAAGCTCACACAAAGGTGATCCCAGCAATAGGGAGGTGGAGAGAGGAGTGATAAGACTGGGCGGAGGGAGGAATATTAGTGGGAGGCAGTCCGAGGATGCAGTTTGAGGTTTCACAGAGAGCATTCTGTCTGAGAATTCATGGAGTCAGGATTGCCCATTTGGTCTGAGGTAGAGGTAAGAGCTAGTGGCTGGCTGCTTTGGTTTTGTGATCTAATATCTAATATCTGTCTCTGAGTTTTATTACTAAGACCAATTAGAACTCTTGCTACATTTTAAAATGCTAAAACTAAGAGTTGGGTGTAGTGGTGCATGCCTTTAATCCCAACACTGTCTACAGTTCCAGGACAGCTTTGTCTCAGAAGCAGATGACACAGAACAGCGACACATCATTGTTACTGTATAGTTTATTTAAACCAAACATGATAATACAGAGAAGAGACTGAGGTGGCAGCTGCCGGGAATCTTTGTGGGTTACAGATGCAAAACAGCTATATGAGTCTTTGGACCCACACTTCAGTAACAGACAAATCAGCTGCATAAACACGGAACATGAGACACAAGACATTTCACAGCTTTTTGCTTGTGTTTCCATTTTAAACACTCATATGTTACAACTTTACATTTAAGTTACTACTCCACATATGTATGACAATTGGCTAAGAATGTAATGGTCCCACCCCTCCCTCTGACATTAAGTAGACACTGATCTGTAACACAGAACATTTCAGTGGGATACTAAATAAACCCTTAACACATAACACAGCAAAAAAAAAAAAAAAAAAAAAAAAAAAAGAAAAGAAAAAGATCCTTATGAATCAGACTAATACAGTGTTCTTCATGTTATGTGAAGATAACGAGAAGTGGGATACCAGATGTTAGTGGGTCCTAAAGTCTTAAAAGTTGCATTCCCTTCCTCCAAACCAAAAATAAGCTTTTAACTAATTAAAAAAAGAAAACATCATAAGGCCCTAGAAGAACACCATTCTTCCATATAATAGATACAGCAGGTAGCAGAGCAAATGTCACAAGTATTGGCTTGGTTTTCAATTTCTATGCTTATATATATATATAAAAAAAAATACTAAGCTTCTTTGTGTGGACTGAATGGGTACTAGCCTGTAGGTGTTGGTCTTCCGTGCCTGTACATCAATGGCTACTTCTGCTCCAGGCCCAGCCTGTAATGGACTCTGCTTCCAGCTGTCTGTCCATTACTACCCAGGAGGGAGCTCTTGTCTTCCTTTTACTACAGCAAGGTTCCTGATTCAGTTACATGCTCATGTGCTCCGGAAGAACATAGGAAATATCATCCCATGGGTGACGATACAGCCCCTGCTTCAGCCTCTTCTGATCAAGATAGTGCCCTAAAATGGAACCAGTGCATTTTTTTTCATTAGTTTCCTAAGCATGGTGAAGGGCAGAGACGGGGATCCCTCCGTCTTCCTGACACACAAAATGCAGACGCCGAGCTGGGGATGTAGCTCTATGGCAGGGTACAGTGAGAGCAGATGACAAAACCATAAAACAAAACACAACCAGGAATGCACACGCGCGCGCACACACACACACACACACACACACACACACACACACACACACACACCCCAAAACGGCAGGAATTCCAATTATTCTATAGGTGTATCAGTCAGACTTGACAAAAAGGGAACTACTAAACTGAATTCTACTTTTCTTTCTTTCTTTTTTTTGGTTTGAATTCTACTTTTCTTAACTGGTAATAGAAACTATTCCCTGTAATAAAAGGAACACAGCTACAGATAAGAAAAAAAGTTAGCTGGGCAGTGGTGGCATATGACTTTAATTCCAGCATTTGGAAGGCAGAGGCAGGCAGATCTCTGTGAGTTTGAGGCCAGCCTGGACTACAGAGTGAGTTCCAGGACATCTGGGGCTACACAGTGAAACCCTGTCTCAAAATACCAAGGGGGGAAAAAAAGGAATGATGGTGATCAATGTGACATCTGTGGTAGAAGTTTACACACACGGGAAGTAGTATAGCAAAACACAAAACCCTTAAACAGCAGCCAACTCACCAATGAAGCCCATACTCCTTCCCAGCACAAAGATGCCATTGAGGGCTCCAATGTCAACGTATTCATCAGCCTCCTCCCTGAAAGACACAAACAACTTGTACTTTTAAGATGACTCACATGACCACCCTCCTCAGAGACAGGAGCTGTATGGTTCCAAAAGGGAAAAGTGGGTGCTGTGGGTGGCAGGACACCCTTAGTCTTTTCCTTATGCCTCGCTATACTTTCCCCTCACAGCCAGGAGGAAACAGCAAGGAAAATCAACCAATGCTGGAAAGGAGGCTGAGATGCTCACCGGGTGAAGGAGCCACAGTTCCTAAGCATGTCCACAAATGCAACGCCAATGAAACCGTCCACATTCAGGATAAGATTTGGCTTCTGGGAAAGCAAAAAAATCCGAAGTTTTATCATTTGTCATTTTTTTCCCTTTGTTAGCTACTACCATTGTTATTACTACTATTATGACAGTTCATTTTGATAAATAGCTTGATTAGACTGAGAAGCTCCTGAGAGATCAGTAAAGTTCAGGTCTAGGGGTGTGTGTGTGTGTTTGTGTGTGTGTGTGTGTGTGTGTGTGTGTGTGTGTGTGTGTGTAAGAACTTTCCAGAGAGGATTTGATACAGGGAGACCCGCAGTGACTGTGGAAAGCACGAGCCACTGTCCTGCCAGGCCTTCCCTGTCACCCCAGTCTGGAACCACTGTAAGTCAACACATCAAGTTGTGTGTCCCCGTAGTGTGCCAGGTGTCTGTCACAGAAATGGGAAGTGGCTAACATGATGACTATGAATTTTGAAACTGTTTTAAAATGACCTATTTGAGCAGGATGTAGAAGATGGACGGCATCCTCTACTAATAGTGACTTCAAAGCCAACTTGTACTACACAAGGGCTTGTCGCAAAAGCAAACAAAAAAACCTCCAACAATAAGCAATCCACCCCCTCATTACCTTTGAAGTGGTGATCTTCTCCACTTCCAGTGCATAATCGAGCAGCGGGGTGGCGGGGAAGTGCTGTTTGACAAAGTCTTTGAGGATCTGCACTCGCATGTCTGGGTTGTTTATCTGAAAAAGACCCAGTTACAGAAACTGCCTCAGACACGGCAGGCAACGAAAGTGCTTGTGCTGCAAGTGGACAGAGCTGTACCTGTCCTATCCTGGAGCCAGCATGGGGACCTAACCTCTGTGTCCAATTCCTTGCAGCACCCATAATGACAATGCTGGGAGGCAGAAGGATTTTCAAATTCCCTTGTGTCTCACTAGGGCCTAGAAACAACCTCTGCAGTGATCTCTTTGTTACAAGAAAGGAACTAAGTCATCCAGATTTTCAGGAAGCTAGCCAGTATCTGTGGTGTTAGGTAGAGGGGGGTGGACTCAGTCACTCTCCACCCTGTTTGGGTCTGGCTACAAGCCAGGCTGCCCACCAGCTCTGTCATCTGGTTAAGCTACAGAAATATTCTGCACATGCTAGGAACAGGGCAGCAATGCACCCCAAAATCTTAGAAAAAAAATCTAGAACTGTGACATTGACAAATGACATCTGTTAAGAGTATATCCTGTCCTGGTTTGGGTTTTTTGTTTGTTTGTTTTGTCAATAAACTAGAGTTATTTGGGAAGAGAAACTTCAAATGAAAAGAGGCCTCTATCATAATGGCCCATAGGCAACTTTGCTGGAGCATTTTCTTGATTGATGATTGATGTGGAAGGTCCAGCTGCTGTGAGTGGTGCCCCCTGGTGGTCCTGGGTTGTAGAAGAAAGCTGGCTGACCAAGTCAGTCAACAGTGTTCTTCCATAGCCTCTGCTTCAGTCCCTGCCATGAGTTCCTGCCCCAACTCTCCTCACCTAAGAGTTGTAAGGTGGCATAAACCCTTTCCCTCCCCAAGTTGCTTTTGACTGGGGTATTTTTTTATCACAGCAATTGAAACCCTAACTAAGCTGGGTGTAGTGGGGCAAGCTTTTAATTCCAGGATTTGGGAGGCAGAGACAGGATGTTCTCTGTGAGCTCGAGGCCCGCCAAGACTACATAAGGAGTTCCAGGACAGCCAAGGTGTAGAAGACAGACCCTGCCTCAATAAACAATAAGAAGAGAAGATGAAGAGAAGGAGGAGCCCTAACTAAGACAGAGACCCCAGACTGACAGTGGGTGAGTGAGATGACTCAGACACTCTAAATTCAACACCAGTGACCTGAAAGGACACACTACCAGGACATTCAGATGCCTGTCAGCCACGCACAGGATCACACTGTTTAAAATAGATCCCCATGGATCTATTCCAATTGGGCTTGCCTTAATAGTACTACTTTTCTGATGCAAACATGTCAACATGCTTGGCTTGCTTTAACCAATGAAACGTGAGTAAAGGGCTAGAAATGGGTCAGTGGGTTAAGCGACCTGCATCAAGCCTGACAGCCTGAGTTCCAGCCACATTGTAGAACGAAAGAACTGACTCCAATAGCCTGTCCTCTGACTGCCACACCCAAAGTCGCACACACCCCAGAGAGGCTTAGCAGGAATGACAGCCACAGGCAACCTATGGCAGATACAGTGTGGCTGCCATAGGCCACTGAGATTTGTGTAACACGAAGTACTATCTGGTAGAAGGTGATGGACGTTTCTCCTTCCTGATCATGGCTCTTTCTTCTACAAGTTCATTTGGAAAACTGAAGCTGAATGAATTGAGCACTCTGAGGGTCATCAATCTGTATGATGATGGGGAAAGTCACCTTGCATTTGATATCGGTCTACATGTCCCTAGCTACTCATACTGGGGGTCAAGAGCTTGAGTGTTTCTTTCTTTCTTGAAAGTTTTATTTTAATTTTATGTGTGTAAGTTTTTGCCTGCATGTATGCACCACCTGTGTGCTGGCATCCAGAATCCAGAAGAGGGTGTTGGGTTCCCTGGAACTATAGTTATAGTTGTGAGAGCTACCATGTGGGGGCTGGGAACTTAAACCCAAGTCCTCTTTAAGAGCAGCAAGTACTCTTTAACAGTGACGCCATCTCTCCAGGCCCAAGTGTTTCTAACTCAATTGACAACCTCTTGTCACTCCCTATTCCATAGATCTTAATGGGAGCAACAATTTACCGATTTCACGCGGTGGCCAATGCCCATGATGAGTTTTCCTTCCTTCTTCATCTTGTTCACAAACTCCATAGGAATAATGCCACTGTCAAAGGCTTTACTGAACATCTTCGCTGCTGCATCCAAGGCACCCCCAAACCGATCTCCCTGCAGAGAAAACATACAACACTGCCCTGAGTGTGATGTTTTCCTAGCTCTGAAAACCAACCCAGGATGCCCAGAACAGTCTGGGGGTTTATAACCAGGGGGTCTTAGAAGGAGCATTTATAAAGGCAGCACGATGCCAAAGCTGTTACCTCCCTCCCAGGAAGGCCAGACTTACAATGGTGAGCAACCCTGATGTGAGGCTGGAGACCAGGTCCTTTCCAGCCCGAGCACAGATGATGGTATTGTGGGCTCCAGAGACAGCTGGCCCGTGATCAGCTGTCACCATCAGACACATCTCAATGAACTGGCAGGAATACTTAGGCAACCTAGAAGGGGCACACAAAGGTGCAAGGGAGAAGAGTTGGAACAAAGTCCAGGAGCTGTGATGACAAGGGTACACTTTCTTCCACAGCCTGATTCTACTGCCAATTCCAAATCAAACTGCTCCTGATTCCCGCAGGTATTAACTCTGCAGAACATGATATTAATACTGAACCATCTTTCTGTCCATAAAAGGTTTCTGAATGTTCAACGACCAAAAGTTAATTCCAACCAAACTGTAATAAATCTGCAGTGTTTGCCCACGTTGATCCCCATGACTCCGTTGCAGTCTTAGTTCTGAACACACAATTTGCACACTGTGCTGTGCATGGGCGACACTAACAAATGCTACCGCTACCTTACTGTACAGCACCAACAGATGCTGTTTGAGACCCTTGGCTCTGACTTGAGGCTATGAAACATTATGAACTGTTGTTTTCACTATACATATAAAACCTTTCTCCTCTTAAGAGACATATATGCTAGGCGGTGGTAGCGCATGCCTTTAATAACAGCAGTTGGGAGGCAGAGGCAGGTAGATCTCTCAAGTTCAAGGCCAGCCTGGTCTACAGAGCCAGTTCCAGAACTGCCAGGGCTACACAGAGAAATCCTATCTTTGAGAGAGAAAGAGAGAGACAGAGACATACATACTAGTACATCTTTGCATTGTGTTATGTCAAAATGTTAGACTTTAAAAATTGCTGTTTTGAGTTTCATAAAAAATTGTTAAATCAACTTTGGTTTGGGATTAGGATGGAATTTCCAATAATTTCTGAAATAGTCCTGGACATACTTTTGCCATTTGGTAGTACATATTCATCCAAAGTGGTGTTCTGAACATTGACAACCATAAAATCAAAGTACTAATCGACTCTGCAAACACTGAAGATGTCAGCCAAGGGTTAATTAGTTTGTGTGTGCATGTGGGGTTATGCACATGCATGAAGATGCCAGAAGAATATGTTAGTTGGGGGACTTTCTTAATGGCTCTCCACCTTATTTATTTTACCTCTTGAGACTGTCTTACCACGAAGGCTTGGCCATGCTTGATTCTGTTGGGATTAAAATGTGCACCACCACACCCCATCATCACCTTGATTTCTGAGACAGGGTCTCTCTCTCTCTCACTAAACCACTAAACTCACCCTTTCTTTCTCTCTTTCTTTCTTTCTTTCTTTCTTTAAAAGATTTTATTTATTTATTTATTTATTTATTTATTTATTAATTATACATACAGTCTTGTGCCTGCAAGCCAGCAGAGGGCACCAGATCTCATAACAGATGGTTGTGAGCCACCATGTGGTTGCTGGGAATTGAACTCAGGACCTCTAGAAGAACAGTCAGTGCTCTTAACCGCTGAGCCATCTCTCCAGCTCCTAAACTCACCATTTCTGTCAAGACTGGCTAGCCAGTGGGCTCCTGGGGCTTCCCCACGTACCCCCTCACCCACCAGCACTGAAGCTATAGGATCATGCAGCTATGCCCAGCTAAGAATTTGAACTCAGATCCCTCTGCTTTCACGGTTAAGTGCTCTTACCCACTGAGCCATCTCCCCAGCCCCAAATGAAGTTCCTTATGTAAAAATAAACAAGCAAATTTATCTCATGACTGTACAAATTTGCTTTGTCTTTAATAAGTAGTAAAATTATACATATAGCAGAGAATTATTTTATAATAAATTCATTACCAGTAAGTATCTGATTTGTACACCTATTTTATAAATCTGTACATCTGCAATTACACAAAAACTTCACGGGCAGCTGGGTGGTGATGCACACCTTTAATCCCAGCACTCAGGAGGCAGACGCAGGTGGATCTCTATGAGTCCCAGGCCAGCCTGATCTACAGAGTGAGTTCCAGGACAGACAACAAAGCTACAGAGAAACCCTATCCTTTTAAAAGAAAAAAACAAAAAACATAAATCAAAAAACTTCAAGGACGAGGCTGGGCATAGTGTTGCATTTCTTCAATCCTAGCACATGGGAGGCAAAGGCAGATGGATCTGAGTTTGAGGCCAGCTTGGTCTACATAGTATGACCCCATTTCAAAATGATGCAAAAAGTCAAAATTAAAAGAAAGAAAAAAAAGAAGGGAGGGGGGCTGGAAAGATGGCTCAGAGGTTAAGAGCACCGACTGCTCTTCCAGAGGTCCTGAGTTCAATTCTCAGCAACCACATGGTGGCTCACAACCATCCCTTATGAGATCTGGTGCCCTCTTCTGGTGTGCAGATATACATGGAAGCAGAATGTTGTATACATAACAAAAAACAAAAAACAAAAAAAAGTAGATGAAAAGGGTTACCAGTTTAAAAAAAAGTCTGAGACACCTTGGTGGTCAACACTGAGTTTCTGTAATGGGATTTGATCTACACAGTGGCTATGTCTCGACACATGCCTGCTACCAGAGCGGAGACGCAGCCCCTGCCCCACACATCCTGCAGTATCCAATCTCCCCAATAATGATCAAGGGCTGAGTCTGGACATGGGGGAGGCAAATGTTTACAGGAAAACCTCTCAGGCACTATACCCCAAGATTGTCCAGGGAAGGCCTAGATCATGACTGCAGCGTCTCTGAAGATGAAGGTGTGACAGAGCCCAAGGCTTTCTTATGAAGAGCTGTTCAGTGCTGTGCAATCACACATATGCTACCTTGCCTAGCTGTCAGCCTTACGAGTGATGGAAGACACAAACATCGACAATTCAGGCTGATGAGACAAACAATTTGCCAAGAGGAAGTAAGCATGTCAAGGGCTGCTCTGCAGCTTTACCAGGGGCACTAGTTGAGGTCACTGTAACTGTCCCATTTCTTTAAAAGTTCTCAAGGGCTCTCATGAGGCCACTCATTTTTCCCTTTCTTGTTTTACAAGTAACCTCCCTGTCCTTAAGTTGGTATATTGGGTGGTTTTGTGTGTCAACTTGACACAAGCTAGAGTCATCAGAGAGGAAGGAGCTTCAGCTGAGGAAATGCCTCCATGAGATCAGCTGTAAGGCATTTTCTCAATTAGTGATCAATGGGGGAGGGTCCAGCCCATGGTGGGTGGTGCCATCCCTAGGATGGTGATCCTGGGTTCTGGAAGAAGGTGGGCTAAGCAAGCCAGGGGAAGCAAAGTCAGTAAGCAGCTCCCTTCCATGGCTTCTGCATCAGCTCCTGCCTCCTGGATCCTGCCTGCCCTGTTTGAGTTCCTGTCCCGACTTCCTTCAGTGATGAACACCAATGCTGAAGTGTAAGCCAAATAAACCCTTTCTTCCCCAACTTGCTTTTTGGTCACGGTGTTTCTTCAAATCAATAGAAACCCTAACCAAGTTGCTCTGTGTCCACATAAATGCCGACACTCCTCGGTCTGCCCACCGCAACTCCTGTGTCAGAGGAAGGACATGGACTCTAAGCTTAGTGCCCGACCACCCCTGCCTATCATGCCTCACCGTCTCTGGAACCAGAGGAGGCCGAGGACGCCACCGATGCCCATCTCTTCCTTGAAGACCTCGGTGATGGGCATGCCTGCGTAAATGAGCTCCTGCCCTCGCTCATCACAGATGCTGGTCATGAATGAGGCAGGTTTTCGGATCAAACCCAGCTCCTGAGCAAGGATAGAGAGACACAGGGCTATGGTGACCATCGGGGACTTTTTCCTAAGACAGATAGCTGTCTGTGCCTTCAGAACAAAGATGTCCCAGGAATGTCTTAGCCATTCTGAGGGCCAAGCAGCAATAAATACCCAGAGAAACTCTTTCCAAGCAGTGGAGGCTAGCAAGGTATAGTGGTGCACACCTTTAATCCCAGCAGAGGCAGGCGGATCTCTGAGTTCAAGGCCAGCCTGGTCTACAGAGCCAGTTTCAGACAGCTGGAATACACAAAGAAAACCTGTCTCAGAAAACCAAAAAAAAGAAGAAGAAGAAGAAGTGGAGGCCAGGTATGGTGATGCACATCTTTAATCACAACACTTCGGAGGCAGAGCCTGGTGGATCACTGATCTTGAGTCCTGGGTCTACATCGCAAGTTTCAGGACTGCCGAGACTACTTAGCAAGTCTGCCCATAATGTGCCTTTTACTTCTTAGATATGTTCCTTTGTATATTCTAGGAAAACATTTCTTAGAAGTAGCTTTGTAGACACAAAACTGCTGGGTGATGAGACACTTTTTTTTTTTTGGAGACAGGATATCATGTATCCTAGGCTGGCCTCAAAACTCTATGTAACTGATCTTTGATCCACCTGCCTCTCCCTTTTGAATGCTGGCCTAGAACACTTAGAAGCTGACTCCTTCCAATATCCGGTAAAACATATGTGGGGCCATGTTGCCCATTCTGTCACCTGACCTGGAAATAAAACTGGGGACAGTTCAGGCACACAGTACATGGGATCCAGTTTCTGATGCTTCTCTGATGGAGAAGCTTGGCATGGTTGCTCTAAATAGTTTGAAAGGGGCCTGGTTTCCAGGAGCTCAAACCAAATCACCTTAAAATTCACTGACTTAGAGCTGGGCATGGTGGCACAAGCCTCTAGTCCCAACACTCAGAAGGCAGAGACAGGCAATCTCTGAATAAGGGCCTAGCCTGGTCTATATAGCAAGTTTTAGGTCTGTGGAGATCACATCTTACACACACACACACACACACACACACACACACACACACACACACACACACACACACACACACAGAGAGAGGCTGGAGAGATGGCTCAGAGTTTAAGAGCATTGTCTGCTCTTCCAGAGGTCCTAAATTAAATCCCAAGCAACCACATGATGGTTCTCAACCATATATAATGAGATCTGGGGCCCTCTTATGGAATGCAGACATACATGCAAACAGAACACTGTTTATACAATCAATCAATCAATCAATCTTAAAACAAACAAGAAAAACAAAAACCAAAAATCTATCTTAGCCCTCCAAGGGACACCCATGACACTTACCCTGGCCCAAGAGTAGTCCATAGGCACTGTTGGAGGTGGCACTTCCTGAGCAGGTACAATGGCTCCTTTGGCCACAAGATCTTCATACACTGACCTGGGGGCAGAGACAGGAGATGTTATTGTTCATGCAGATACTGTGAGGCTCTATCCCAAAAACTGTAGGCTTCTTCAGCTCTCAAGACCCTACTCTTACCAGCTGGATCCAAAGAACTAAATGAAAACAATTATAGCCCAGACTATTGCTCCCACCCTTCGCTCTACTTTAGATGTTGAATCTGGGGATGAAAGGAAGAGAGACAAGAACAGCCAAGGCAGGTTCAGGAGGTAGAAATAGAAAGTGAATGTCCAATAACTCTTTCAATCAGAAGTGATACTCAGAATGACACCTTCTAAACATGTCCAAGCCCATGTCTTATTTATTGCCACCAGAAACCAGCCAATCAGGTAGCCTCAGCTGACCAGCCTGATTGTCCTGGCTTTTAAACTAAAACAAAAGCCAAGAAAAAGATGGTTTTCCCTATAGTGCATTAGAGCCCAAGAGGAACTGAGAGTATCTGGATACCCCTGCACTAGAGGGGCTGTTGTCCTTAGGAGGGATCAAGAAAGGGTGGGAGACCACATCCTGTCCACTCCTTACTGAATGATTTCTCCAAGCTCATCGAAGCTGCGGGGCACAAACACTCCTGCCTCCTTCAAGGCCTGGTTCTTGGCTACTGCGGTTTCAGAAGCCTGGTTGGCACAAGCTCCAGCATGGCCAAATTGGACCTGCAATGCAAAAACAGCAGCTTACAAGGCTTGTTACTCCTCCGAGAAAAGCAAAGGATCCTGGGAAACATTAGCACTGATGAGAGGTTGGCCTGTGCCAAATGCTTCACACATGTTCCTTCATTTAAGCCATTAGAATAGGTTACTGAATAGGTAGAATGGGCAATTCTCATATCACAGATGTGGAAATTGAGGCAGGGAGAAATCAGCTTCCTCAAAGTCACATACACATTGTGCACTAAGGCCAGGATACAATGCGGTCAATCCAACTTCACAATCATCTTCTTTGTATGAGTCATGTTTGGTGTCCCTGCCGCCAGTGGTCAGAGGGATCAGGAGGAGACTCAGCTCTTAGAGTGAACTTGCAGCCTTGAGTTCAGGAGAGTTCATGTGAGTGCTCATTTCAAGCTGTGTGAGAAGTCAGATTTTACATCACTAGGCTCACATCCCTAGAGAACAATTAGCAACTGCTGCTTCTTTCTGACCGTGGGTTGGAGAAGGTGTATATCCAGTGAAACAGGAACATGAGGGAAGAGAAAACCCATCAAATAGCTCTATAGGGGACAGCAAGGTGGCTCAGTGGGTAAAAATGTCTGCCACCAAGTCTGACAATACTGGAAAGAATTGACTCCTACAAGTTGTCCTCTTAGCCCTATATGTATGTCGTAGCACACACACACACACACACACACACTCTAAATGCATTTTTTTTTTAAGAGCTAGGTGGAGGGGCTGGAGAGATGATGGCTCAGAGGTTAAGAGCACTGACTGCTCTTCCAGAGGTCCTGAGTTCAATTCACAGCAACCACATGGTGGCTCACAACCATCTGTCATGAGATCTGGTGCCCTCTTCTAGTGTGCAGATATACATGGAAGCAGAATGTTGTATAAATAATAAATAAAATATTTTAACTAGCATCTAGTCTGTTCAACCAATGCTCCCCACCACCAAGCACTTTCTAAGAGATCACTCATTTGATGCTCTTTCTGGTGCCTACTAGTGTTTCCTTGAAGGACTAAGTAACTGGCCACAGTCACACAGGTAATTCGTGGCAGCATTGGAATCCAGGCAATCTTGGTTCCAGTCTGTGTTCTTGCAGATTTCAATGATCAAAAGAGGCTTCAGTGCTGGGGTTTATCAAAAGGCTAACAATGCTTTCTCTGTAGGACTTCCTTTGTCTGCCTGGGTGGATGGCTGGGAAGGGGAGATTCTGTACTCAAACTCTGGGGCTGGAAAGTTAAGCAGGATTTTCATAGATCCCTCCTGCTAAGCTACTCTGGTTGACCATGAATTCCTGGGTTCAAACAATTCTGCCCGAGCAGCATGTGTATACCATCACATCTGACTAAACACATCTTTAAATTCTGGATTTCTCAAAGAACTAAAACCCAGGTTTCTAAAAGGGGAAAAAAAAATACAGACAGCATTTCCCTGACTTAGAGCAGCCCTGTCTATCCAATGGGCTGGGTGTTTGCTTTGGAAACCTGTATTTTGAGACCCACACTTGTAAAAGTGCCACTTTAACAAGGCCCCATTTCTAGTTCTCCACGTGATTTTTAAAGATTCATTATTTTTATGTATATGAGTATTTAACCTGCAAGTACATATGTGCACCATGTGCATGCAGTGGCCAGAAGAGGGCAGCATGACCCTGTAACTGGAGTTAGAGCTATCAGCAGTCATGTAGGTGTTGGGAATTGAACCTGGGCAGAACAGTCAGGGTTATCTTTCCAGTCACAGTTCCCAGCTCTTAACTATTTCTTCCAAAAGCTGCCTCCAGTATGCCAATTAGTGGACATTCCCCTCTTAGAAATTAAGAGAACGAACTGCTCAAGAATCCAAGATCAACTGTCAATCACTGTATTAGTCAGTATTTGTATAACCTTGCAGTGTCACACCGGAATTTTAAAACTACTTTTAAAACTTAAGGCACTTTGAGGTCATGCACTTCTCATGAATGATGGGGGAGGCCAGCAAGATCCAAAGAATGAGGTTCTGACCCCTTGGACGCATCTCTGGCATGGTCAGGATAGGAAAAAGCAGGCAGAGAGAATCAGAGAAGCAGAATTACTTTGTGAGGGAAGGTCTGGGAGGAAGACGGTGCCAAGAGAGAGAATGAGAAGCAGCTTCACAAGTGTTTGGAAGAGACACTAAGTTCCTGAGCATGCCAGACATTACAGCCACTTCTGTTTGGGCTTTGTGGTATGTGTGTGTGTGTGTGTTTGTGTGTGTGTGTGTGTGTGTGTGTGTGTGTGTGTGTGTGTGTGTGTGTGTGTATGTGTGTGTGTGTGTGTGTGTGTGTTTGTGTGTGTGTGTGTGTGTGTGTGTGTGCGCGCGCGCGCGCGCGCGCGCATGTGTGAGCGCATGTAGGCATGCATGCTCACATGCATGTCCATGTGGAGGTCAGAGGTTGAAAATGGATATCTGCCTTAATCACGCTCTGTCTTATTCTTTGAGACAGTATCTCTCACCGAGCCTGGAGGTCACCAATTAACCTAGACTAGCTGGCCAGTGAGCCCAAGGATCTGCCTGTCTCCACATCACCAGCTCTAGTATTACAGGTGTGTACCGCTGTATCTAGTTTTATGTGGGTGCTGGGGGCCAGACTCCAGTTCCTTGTGCTTATACATTGATTGAGTCATCTCCCCAGCCTTTGTTTTATCATGTGACCCATATTAGCCTTGAACTTGTGATCCCCCGAAAGGCATGTGTCATGTTCAGCTACATTCATTTAAATCATCCCCCAACCCAACTTTACAGCTCTGCAAATGGAGGTACAGGTGCACTAACTTGTCGTGCCAAGTCACAGTGCCAGTCACTGTGGGCAGGATTCTGGACCACACTGTCTCCTTTTGCTTACTTGGAAGGAAAAAATTCCACAGTTTACATTCACCAAAGAGATCATATTTAACGCTTTTATAATATCCTGTCCTAAGACAGGCCTGCCTGTTTCTCTAGTACACAGACATACATGGTGACCACATCGTCCGCGCACACAGATACGCACGACGACACTCTCCTCCCAATGTACACACTAGGCCGCTTCCATCCTTCCCATCACAATGTTGCAGGGCTACCCTCGTAAACATCCTTTGAAGCACTTTGCATTCAGGTCCACAGGGTGTGCAGCAGTGGAGATGCTCCTTCAGAGATGTGCAATGCTAACAGCCACCTTGAGGTGGGCAGAATGAGGGTTCATAGGTAAAGAGCTTTGCTGCTGGGCTAGGGTGGAGCTCAGTGAGGTGGGAGGCACTAGGCTGCCTGTGAGGCACGGGTTAGGTTACACCCGCTCCTCCAATGCAGAAGCCAAGCCTTCTCTACACACACATCAAGGACCCCACAGGCTGTTCCACTCTGCTGATAAATGAAGTGGTTGACAAACTGTTTTGTTTCCTTGAGACAGGGTCTCACTAGTAGCTCTGGGAGGCCTGGAACTCACTATATAGAAAATACTGGCCTCGAACTCAAAGAAACCTGCCTATCTCTGCCTCCCAAGTGCTGGAACTAAAGGCGTGCACCACCACACCTGAACTGACATAGTTTTTTTTTTGTCTCTTGAGACAGGGTTTCTCTAGCTTTGGAGCCTGTCCTGGAACTTGCTCTGTAGACCAGGCTGGCTTTGAACTCACAGAGCTCTGCCTGCCTCTGCCTATGAGTGCTGGGATTAAAGGTGTGCGCCACCTTACCTGGCCTGACAAATAGCTGTTGTGTTTCATTTTATTTTTATCATCATGTGATTGGCCATCTTCATGACAAAGGATGGTCTTTAAGTGGAGCCCTGACTCTGAAGTCCTCTTCATCCCCACTCAGCCTCTAACAGACTCATCATCCCCTTGTCTCAGGAAGCCCTCTCAGCACAGCGCAAACAAGTGCCACAGTGTGAAAGTGGAGCCCAGGGAATAACTTGTAGGAGCTGGCTCTCTCCTTCCACTGTACACATTCTGGGGACTGCATTCATCAGGATTAATGACAGACTCCTTTACCCATTCGGTCACCTCACAAGCCCAGTATGTCATCTTAATACATCAAGAACAATCCCCTCTCTACCATCTGTTGCAAGGAGTCCCTAACATGGCCTCCAGTCTAAGCCCAGGCTATAGCCTCTTCCTCCTTATCCTCCCTTGTGTCAGAACTCAGTGCCTCATCCAGGCCTTAACCTGCAGAGCAAGAGTCCAAATGAGATAAGCTCCTGGCAAGCAGACCTCGGGCTCAGCTTTGTGGTCACAAAGCAAGCAGTACAGGCTTATTGAAGGAGTTACCAGCTTCATGTGATCCTGTACGGTTCACCTCAGATACCCTCTTCTGCAACCCCATTTTCTACCCAGTAGCAGCCTGTCCCACTCATACCTCAGAGGAGAACATGGTGGCACAGGTCCCAATGCACCAGCAGACCACTGGCTTGGTGAGGCGGCCCTCTTTGATGCCTCGGCAGATCTTATACTCCTCTGTGCCCCCTATCTGCAAAGGAATGGGGGATGAGAAGAGGCCCACACGTTAGTGGAACCCATTCCACTAGGACCAGCCCAACAGCAGGAAAAACTGTCCATATAATGCAGCAAAAACATAATAAATAAATAAGCAATTGCAAAAATTTTAAAAGCCCACCAAATCCCATGAAATTAAATAAAAACCAGGGAACACAAACTTGAGCTATGTAACAGATGGTAAGCTTACTTTCTACCTAGAAGATTTGTCCTAGATGCATAAAGGAATTACAAAGGAGAATATGTGTCTTAAGGAAGTTCCTGGGTATCCAGAGTATGTGACGGTGTAGGATTAGACCCACTCAGAACAGTAAGAAATGGGCTCACACAGCCTCCTGAGTTTAAAAACTGCCCTTGCAGAGGCTGAATGATGTCAGCAGTTAAGAGCACTGGAGGACTTGGGTTTAGTTCCCAGCACCCAAATGGTGGCTCACAACCACCTGTAATTCCATTTCCGGGGGATCTAACATCCTCCCTGACCACTGCAGGCACGAAGCACACACATGGTGTGCAGACACAAAGACAAAACACTCATATGCATAATATTAAAAAAAAATTCAAGAGACCAGCCCAATCTACAGATTGAGTTCAAGGACAGCCAGGGCTACACAGTGAAATTTGAAAAACCAAATAAAAAAATTTAAAATTAAAAAAGAAAACGCTCTCACTCTCTAGCTATGCTCCCCACCAGTGGAACAGAGTGTCTCTTTCACTGGTGTTCAGTGCCAACTCTAAGCCAGAGTCTCCTGGAAACATCACCAGGAGTGTCACTTTAAACTACGTAGTGTTGAAGTGCTTGGATTTTTAAAAACAGGAATCACAGGCGACATTTATAATCAAAAGGGGACCCTCCCCATAAAGCAATAACAGCAACAACAACTCACTTCCCCAAGAACTACAATCATCTTGACTCCTGGTGTGTCCTGGTACCGCAGCACATGGTCCATGAATGTGGAGCCAGGGTACCTGCAGGAGACGGGAGAACGAAGGAGGGTTAGGAGACAGCCTGGGTAGGTGTGAGTGCAGGAGACAGGAGAATGGAGGGCTAGGAGACAGCCTGGGTAGGTGTGAGCACATGTGAGAAGCACCTACTACACACAAGGAACACTGACTGCTCATGGGTATGCACGACCACGACAGATGCAGAAGCTCCAGCTAATGGAGGCAGGTGGGAGAGGCCAGGAGCAAGTGCAGCAGATTGGGGGAGTGGGAGGGACTCCACTAGACTACTAGAGTAGTTCATTTGGGGAGCAAGTGTTCCAGAAAAACCTGTGTGGCAGTCTATTTTTTTTTTGGTGGGGGGGCGTTTCTCTGTGTAACCCCGACTGTCAGGGAGCTTGCTCTTAGACAGGTTAGCCTTGACCTCTGAGATCGACTATTTGAGTGTTGAGGGGGACCCAGTCCCTGGTGCTGCCTGACTCAGCACTTCATCAAGACCTTCCTCACCCAGGCACCCACTCTAACAGGGTCCGGCAGTCACAGAGACCGGCAAAGTAACTCCGTCTCCTAGCAGCTTTTGAGCCTCCAGCCAGACGGAGCAATAGTTACAGTGATAACAAACAGCAACGATTAATGATTATTATGGATTTACTGTGCCGGCCATTGTGCCTCCTTACTCTAGTAATGACCTACTGAGTAGTAAGTAGTACCACTAACAAAATTGATGATGGGCTGGAGAGATGGCTCAGTGGTTATGAGCACTGGCTGCTCTTCCAGAGGACCTGGGTTCAATTCCCAGCAACCACATAGTGGCTCACAACTGTCTGTAACTCCAGTTCCAGGGGATCTGGCATCCTCACACAGACATACATGCAGGCAAAACATCAAAGCACAAACTAACAACTATTGAGCACCTACTAAGTGCTAGTCCCTGTGTTAGCCACTTTATTAGGCCTTGCTGGGTCCCCCCAATGACTTCATGAGGCAGGACGTCTATTTTATGCACTTAATATGCAATGGTGTAGAGGTCAAAGGAATCAATCTGTCCATACAGCCCCCGGTGGGAAACTGAGATTTGAACCTATTTGCGATAGCTTCAGAACTAGCCTCTTAACCCCTGTACTCTGCTGCTCCCTCCCTTCCCACTCACAGACAAAACCCTGAAACAGCTTTCAAAACAATTCTCTACAGTGTCTACGTCCTGGTCCTGAGATAAGAACAGTCCCTATTTAAGGGACTTACCTATCTTTATTAGGGGTCCAGTGCTCAGGCAGTAAGCAACACACCATGCTTGTTGCCCAGCTAGCCAAATCCCCTGTGGAAGATTCCCAATATTACCTGTCCCCACCGATGGCCACACCCTCATAGACACCGTCTGTGGTCCGAGAGATGATATTGTTGAGTTCATTCGACATGCCTCCAGATCGTGAGACATAGGCCACACTGCCTGGGCGGTATAATTTGGAGGCCAGGATGTTGTCCAGCATACCACCAGTATTACCAATCTTAAAGCATCCGGGCTTGATGCCCCCAACCTGCCAAGGCAGAAACAGCTGCTAAGAAAGCAAGGTACAGGAGGAGCCAACCACAAAGCCCCACTTTACCTGCCCCGTGCCTCTGGCCTGAGTGGAGAGAAAGTGGCTGAAAGAACTACACTCGCCCACGAAGAACCTCTTCCTCTCTTAAGACATTGCAAGAATGCATGGAAAACGTGGCTCTAGAGTTTTAGATCCGAGTACTTAACATTACATTGTCTCCCGAACTTCATGGGTTACAGCACCCAGCAAAGATGCACCACAAGCTGGGCTTCTCAGTGAACAGTGACATCTTGCTTATAACACAAGCAATCCTTTACTTACTGCAAAGGTTCTAGTTTTAGGGATGGCAACACAGCATCCTCTTACCCAACATGCATGAGGAGCTAGAGGAATAATCCTAGCTCCTATTTTTTTTTTCCTGGCTTCTAAGTACTGAGATTTAAGGTATCACTACCACCACCACACCCAGACTTAGCTTCAAACTTCTATTTAAATTTATTTATTATCATTTCAAGTCTATGGGTATTTTTGCTTGTTCTGTATGCATATATTTTCTGCAGAGTCCAGATGGTGGCAGATCCTTTAGACCTGGGGCTACAGTGACAGAGAACTGCCATCTGGGTGATGGAAACAATAGCAACAAGTGTCCCTAACTACCCAGCCATCTCTCCAGCCCCAGCTTCAGTGTTTTATACCACAATTAAGTTAAAACAAAGAGAGTAATGTCTTCAAATGTGAAGTCTGAATCAAAAATAAGCCCCCAGGGACTGGAGAGATGGCTCAGAGGTTAAGAGCAAATACTGCTCTTCCAGAGGTCCTGAGTTCAATTCCCAGCAACCACATGGTGGCTTACAACCATCTGTAATGAGATCTGATGCCCTCTTCTGGCCTGCATGGATACACACAGGCAGAACACTGTATACATAATAAATAAATCTTTAAAAAACAAAACAAAAACCACAACAAAAAAAGTATACTTCCTGCATCCTTGGGATTTTTAGAGTGGACACTCACCGTGGCTGGCCCAATAATGGTTACTCCCTTCTGGTCAGCCTTCTTGATGAGCTTCCGTGTCAGGGCCTCAGGGATGCCTTCTGCTATTATGGCTATGGTCCGGATCTAGAAGATTAACAAAGTCCCTTCTGTGACATTTCACCTTTGATAGACAATGGCCCCCTCCTAAGCCCAGTGTCCCCATCGAGCTTTCAAGAACAAAGTAGGGTGAACAGAATGCACTTCCTCCCTCCCACAGGTCTCAGGTCCTGCCCTGGTCACTTCAAACTCCTCTCAAAAGGAGATGGATTGGGTCAGTGAGAAAGCTCAGCAGGCAAATGCACTTGCCACCAAGCCTGATGACCTGAGTTTGATGCCAAGGACAGATAGAGTAGAATGAGAGAACTGACTCCTGAAAGTTGTGCTCTGTATTCCACATGTGTGCCACACACAAAGACAGTAAGTGTAAAAATAAATAAATAAATAAATAAATAAATAAATGGCACAGCAGTGGACATTAAAACAACTGTCCGATGCTACAAGGCTCTGTGCATGAGCAAATGCAAAGGCTTTCAAATCTCTCCTAGTCTGCAGCTACAGTCTCTAACCTAAACCCTCAGACTCAAGTGATTCCTACCTGCCTTTCCCTGTAAGTACCCAAAGAGTCTTGTCTCTGTCCCTATGAGATGTTGCCAGTGCACAACAGAAACAAGCTGCTCCCAGTTGCCCGGAATGGACTAGAGGAATTGAAGACCTAAGAACCATCACTTGGGTTCTGGACCTAACTATAAAGGGTCAAGATCATACTTTAGGCTTTGTGGGTCTTGTGGTCTGTATGGCAAATTTCTAGTGTGTAAGTATCCATGCAGTAGCTGCATTTTTTTTTCTTCGTTTTGGTTTTTCGCGGCAGGGTCTCTCTGTGGCTTTGGAGGCTGTCCTGGAACTAGCTCTTGTAGACCAGGCTGGTCTCGAACTCACAGAGATTCTCTTGCCTCTGCTGGGATCAAAGGTGTGCACCACCATGCCCGGCCTCAGTGGCTGCATTTTATTTTATTTTTTAAAATACTTTATTTAACTTTATTTTATGTGCATTGGTGTAAGGATACCAGATCCCCTGGAACAGGAGTTACAGACATGTGGGTGCTGGGAATAGAACCCGGGTCCTCATGAAGAGCAGCCACTGCTCTTAACCACCGAGCCATCTCTCCAGCCCCAGTGGCTGCATTTTAATACAATTTTACTTGTGAAAATAGGTGGGGGTTATATTTTGGGTTGTTTTTGTCAAAGTCCTCCTTAACCTGAAAAAGTAATTCATCTAAACAGCAGAACAATTTTATGTTCTCATAAACTTGGGATCAAACTGGGAAATAACTGGGATCAAACAACTAAAAACCAAACAAAAAAATATTGGTCTAAGGGACTTTTACAAATCAGTAACAGAAGGCAAATATTGCAACAGAGAAAAAAGAGAAGAGGGATAGGCTGCAGTGGCCACAAATAGGACACGAATGGCCAGCCAATGTTTCTAAAAGTTTGTTTTAGTTAATAACCAAAGACAGCAGGTTAAATAGAACACCAATTCACCACACAATTGTTTGGTGTTGGCAAGAAGAACCTGGAGTTGGTGGCACATCTTTAATCCCAGCACTTGGAAGGCAAAAGAAGGAGGATCTCTGTTGGTTCGAGACCAGCCAGGGCTAGATAATGAGACCCCGTCTCAAAACAAACAAAACAAAACTGGAAGTACTACTGATGGAGGTTAGACCATGAAAGCTCTGGAAGGTGTGTTAAAAGTTTCCAACTGGCCATTCTGATGTGGCAGCCCAACTTCTAAAATCTGTGCTAGGGTGAAGATACATACAAGGGGCTGGAGAGATGGCTCAGGGGTTAAGAGCACTGGCTGCTCTTCCAGAGGTCCTGAGTTCAATTCCCAGCAACTACATGATGGCTCACAACCATCTATAATGAAATCCGGTGCCCTCTTCTGGTATGTAGGCATACATGCAGACAGAACACTGTACACATAATTAATAAACAAATCTTTGGGGCTGGAGAGATGACTCAGTGGTTAACAGAACTGAGTGCCCTTTCAGAGGACACAAATACCCTGTACCCATATGGTAGCTCACATCTGTAACTCCAGTTCCAGAGGATCTGATACCTTCACACAGATATACATGCAGACAAAACATTAACAAACACATAAATAAATAAATAAATAAATAAATAAATAAATAAGAGTGTGCCAATGAACAGAAAAATAAATAAATGAATGAATAAATAAGTAGGAGTACATGCAAATGTTAACCCAAGATGCTTGTGAGAAGACTGGAAAGAACAAGAATGTTGCTGGCAGCCTATCTACTGGTACAGAAAGGTGTAGAGGGTATACTGAAACCTGGTGACCATGAGAAATGAGATGTGGGAATATCCACTTGCTGTTTACCTCCCAACATCTGTTCTGAAATAATATATAATGCCCTACAAGAAAGTGCTTTTGAGGGGGTGGTACTGGGGATCGAACCCAGGGCCTTACATTTGCTAGGCAAGTGCTCTGCCACTGAACTACACTCAATCCAAGAAAGTGCTTTTCATCCTGTTGTTCGAGCCAGTCTGGGAGGGAAAGAGTCTGGACATATTACTGGTGACCCAGTGAAGCAACCATGGCTCACTGTGAACTCTTAGGCCACCGCGTAGAAGTAGAAGTCTCTAAGTACTTTCACTCAAACCCTAGCCTCTCCCAAGTCCTCTGTCCCAATTGGCCATAACTGTGAATTCCATTCAGAAGCTCTTTCTGATTCCCCACCCAAACATCCTGGCGGCCATCATCTACCTGTGCATAGCTCATGGTCTCCATGGTGCTGTCATAAGCAGATCGCAGAGAGGCGAAGTTGATCAGCACATCTACCTCCGGGTGCTTTTTCATGGCATCAGCCATGTTCTTAAAGACAGGGATTAGGATTTCTTTGTGTCCCCAGTAAAACTTCTGTTTGTGATCCCCACTGCAAGAAAGCAGAGGAAGGAGTAAGGCCACCTCCCATCCATCAGGTCTGGGGAAGGGGAAACTGAGTGGCGGAAACCCAAGAGAGGCAAGGTTGGTGTTCTCGAAGGTTCCCATCTGAGGGAAAATGGGCCCCCAGGAACATGGACTGTCCCAATCTCTGGTATGGGCAGATCCCTCTACTGTAAACACGGGGGACTAGCTGACACTGAAGCTTCATGTAAAGATGAGAATCTCACTGAGCCACTTCCTGGCATCCTGCCTTGGCATGACTCACGTGAAGGGGTAGACCATGGCAGCCACTGAGGGCTCATCTCGGGAGCACACGTAGTCGAAGTCCAGCATGCCTTGCACAGCCCGCGTCTGCATGCCCCACACGATAGCCTTGGTATGGCGGCTGAAGAGGGTGGCACTCTTTCCTAGTGGGCAAAGAGACATCGAGTGCACCCAGAACACACACCTTAGGACACCCACGGGGGCTGCCTGCCCGAATCCCCATGCTGCATGTCCAGTTTGGTAGCTCTTCAAAACAGCAAACGGATGTTAAAATAATAAACTCAGAGAAATCTGCCTCTAATTTTTCTAGGTGGAAGCAGCAGAGAGAGCTAAAATATCTAGTGCCTGGCTAGAGAATAGTCCCATGGTGAATGAAGGAGGCCCCACGGCTGAAGATGTCTGAGAGGATGCTTACAGGGCACGCTCAATGTCCCAGGTGACTATAGCTACAACAATATACACAGGTGGTCTGTGTACTTAATAAAATTTTATTTTCATTCTTTTGTGTTTTTAAATGCGTTTATTTTATATCTTAAGTGTTTTGTCTACATGTCTGTGTACCACAAGTGTGCCCACTGGGGCCAGAAGAGGGTGTTGAAGCCCCTGAAACTGGAGTTGCAGCGCCATGTGGGAGCTGGGAATTGGACCCAGGTCCTCTGGAAAAGCAGCTCTTATGAGCCATCTCTCCAGTTCCCTGTTTGTGTTTTGAGACAGAGCTTCACTCTGTTGCTCTGGCTGACACGTACCATGCTATATAGACCAGTCTGGCCTGAAAAATCACAGATAGCTGCCTGTCTCTCTGTCCCAAGCGCTGGGGATAAAGACTTATGTCACCACACCGGTTTTTGTTTATTTTAAGTTGTTTTTAATGTGTACACGTGTTTTGCCTGCACATAAATGCACCATGTGTGCAGTGCCTATGGAGACCAGAAAAAGGAATCAGATCCTCTATAACTGGAATGACAAGCAATTGTAAGCTACCACTTCAGTGCTGGGAACCAACCCATGTCCTCTGCAAGTCCTGAAAGGGCTCTTAACCTCTGAGCCGAGTCTCCAGCCTCAGCTGCTGTGTTTAAAGCAGGATCTCATGTAACCCGGGCTGGCTTTGAACTCACTATGTGATTGAGGATGACCTTAAACTCCTGCTCTTCATGCCTCTGGCTCCCAAGTGTTGGTATTACAGGCACAGGCCACAGCACCACGTCTTCTGACTTTATTTTCAGTTTTACTGAGACAGGATCTCACACTACAGCTCAGGTGGCCTGGAACTCACTAGACAGCCAGGGTCACCTGGCTATGCCAGCACTTCTGCCTCAGCCCTCTGACTGCTGGAATTACAGGTATGAGCCACACACCTATTTTTAAAGGCACTAGAAAAACGTTTAGCTCTCCCTATTTTGATGCCTGAGGACTTTACTCTCCCAACAGTGCTAATCAGCCTGTAAATCTAGACACAAACCCAGCAACTGTCTGTATTTGAAAGCTTACAAATTCTAGGTCAGCAGGTGAGGGGGTCCAGTGGAGAGACTTGGGGCAGGCAACCGGGGCTGAGGTCAGGACAGACTTGTCTCTCACTAAGGTTACAGACTGGGCTTGGACACTAGGCTGAGCAATGGTCAGCCAACATGGGGCCACAACCCTCTTTCCCCTATTCTTCCTATGCTCCTCATCTCCCAAGTGGCTCTTTGTTGCTCAGAACAACACTACTGAGACAGGCTTTCTAATGGTAGGAAAGATTAAAGAAGAGGGCAGCTGGGCATGGAGGCTCACACTTCTCATCCCAGCACTTGGGAGACAGAGGCAGGTAGCGATCTAGAGTGGGAAGCCCTGTCTCAAAAAGGGGGAAGGGGACATGACAACACAAAGGGGCTACTGAAACGTGGTCATTAGCTAGAAGGAAAAGGGTCCTTGCCGACCTTCCCCTTCGACTCCCTGAAAGTCCTAGGGGAGGAAAGCAGCCCTTGAGGGACACTCTGTGCTGCCCTGGGGAGAGCAATGCCTCTCACCCAGAGGCTTCTGGTATTAACCTCCTGTACTACTGCAAGCTTGGCTAATTAAGATCAAGGGCTGATTGAATCACTGTGCAGGCCAGCAGTAAGCCTCTCAGGTCAGAAGAGCTTGATTTGTGAATACCTGGGATTTACTGTCAACTGGAACCCAGGGTTCCTACAAGACATGGAACATTAGAGTGTGGGCAGCCACATAATCCAGTCTCACACTTTGTAGCCCCAGGAAATTGAAGCAGGAACTCACAATGATAATGGTCTTTGGAAATCTAGGAGAGCCATGATTACATGACTTAGAAAATCTCAATTGTGTGATAAAGAGGGCCACAAAGCAGTGGGGCTCTGCCACTCCCAGGGGAGTCTACACTGAGTCCAAGTACCTGCTACACATAAATCTGTCTGCAGAGATAAAAACAAAGGGCCCAAATCCCTACAAGCCCAACCACACTTCCTGATTTAAAGGGCAGAGCTCAAGTGCTTACCTCCTCAAGCACAGAAAAACAAAAGCTGAAGCGGCCATTGGCATCAGGAGCCGGAGGCCCCAGAGAACCTTTAAGGCCACCTAGGCGTGGAGAGCACTGTGCATGACCTGGTCTCCTCCTGGACCCACTCTTCTGTCCTCCCTCTTCTCCAGCTAAGTGGCCAGATAAAGGCCCCTCCCACAGCCCACTTCCCCAAGGGGAGAAGAGCTTCCCCAAGACTGAGTTTGTCCCGGTTCTATTGGCACACTGATCTTGCCTTCTAGGTAACAATGGATCTCAGAGGAGCTGGAGAGATGGCTCAATAGCTAAGAGCCGGTACTGCTCTTGAAGGGGACGTGACCAGTTCCCAGCACCTGAATCAAGAGGCTTACAACAGTTAAAACTGTCCACAATGCCAGTTCCAAGGGATCCAAC
The DNA here is from genome assembly GCF_003668045.3 of Cricetulus griseus. Classification (NCBI taxonomy): domain Eukaryota; kingdom Metazoa; phylum Chordata; class Mammalia; order Rodentia; family Cricetidae; genus Cricetulus; species Cricetulus griseus. The sequence continues at coordinate 113,563,933 of NC_048600.1, forward strand.
ACCCCCTTCAGGTCTCTGAGGGCACCTGCACTCACATGAACAACTCCATACCCAAACACACGCACAAGTTAAAATTAAAAATAAATCTTGCCAGGCGGTGGTGGTGCATGCCTTTAATCCCAGCACTCGAGAGGCAGAGGCAGGCGGATCTCTGTGAGTTCGAGGCCAGCCTGGTCTACAGAGCGAGATCCAGGACAGGCTCCAAAGCTACAGAAACCCTGTCTCCAAAAGCCAAAAAAAAAAAAAAAAAAAAACCCAAAAAATCTTTAAAATAAAAAAGCTAAGCTGGGCAGTGGTGCTGCACACCTTTAATCTCAGCACTTGGGAGGCAGATGCAGGGGGGATCTCTGAGTTCAAGGCCAGCCTCCAAAGCTACAGAGAAATCCTCCCTCAAAAAAAGCTAGCTAGCTAGCTAGCTAGGGCTGCTGTTTAGATATTCCTACCCACCCTAGAGATCAAAGTCATCAATGAACTCTCTTGCACTTCCAGCCATGAATGTCAGCTACACGGAGAGGTGTGGTAGAGCTCTGCATGCAAGAAGGCTCTGAGTTTGATCCCAAGTACTGGGAAAAAGGCACAAGAAGTTCTGATGCTGGTAAATGAGTAATCTACTTGCTTGTCAATGGGCAAATGTATGTGTACGAGTAAGTGTATGTGCTGAGAATGTGCCCTGTAAACTGTGGCCTCAGACACCAAAGCCCAGATCCTTTCAGGTCTTAAAACAACCTGTTTTAGAGATAGACACCACCTGACCTTCCTGGCTTCTCTCTTTACATCTTTGCTCTTCGATGGAAACCTGGGAGAAATCTACACTGGTCTGGAATTGGGAGCCGTGGGATGCAGTTGTCAGTACTGAAGCTGAGGCAGGAAAAGCGAGGCAAAGATGAGATGCAGATGAGAATCAGGGTTGAGCTGTGGTTCCCTACAACAGCCAGCAGTCAGAGGCTCTTTGCCACTCCTCTTTCAGCTGGATGTTGCCCTTTCCCAGGAGCCTCCCTCCTGGTACCCCTAAGTCTCCACTGTGGGCTGCCTCTTGCTCCTTCTTACATCTCCACCTCCCTCCAAGGTAAGGAGCCAGAGACAACCACACAGTGAAGAGAGTGCTGTGCTAGGCAAGTAAGTACTAAGTAGGATAGGGAAGGGATAAGGAGCAAAGACTAGGACTTGGGGGTGGGGGCAGGCCACACCAAGGTGGGGATAGAAAATATACTACACAACACTGCAACCCACCAGGGAAGGAAGAAACAAAGCACACAGAGAAACTGGAACCCACTAACAAAGCCGCACGCAGAATTGGGGCAGGGTCGGGGCATCCTACCTTGCAGGGATCTTGGACTTGGGACTGAATCTGTTAAAGAAAATGACCAAGGAAACTGCGTGAACTGGTGGGAGGCTTTGGTGGGAGCGCAGAAACAGTGGACAGTCCCACAGACAAGCCTTCCGGTGCTGTCACTGAATAACGCCAACTGAAGAGGCAAAAGCACCAGTGGGCAGAACAGAAGCAAGCAAGACAAAGAATTGGGGTACAGAGAGAGGGCAAAAAGAAGAAGGCTAGGCAAGTGTACTGAACACTGAAACCTCCTCCGGGCCCTCCAGGTGACATACTTCCATCTGGGCCTCCAGGCCGGCTGGGTCATACCCTCTTAATGCCAATCCCTCTATCCTCATGCAGCCTAGTATGATGATTAAACCAGCACGGTGCTGGGTCCACTATTCTCCGCTGTGGACAAAGGTGATACCTTGAAGACTGCAAGGCAGAGACTTCTAATCTTGAGTATCTACTGTCATGATTTCTAAGATGTCCTAGTCCAGCTTGACTGTATGACAAAGAACTGCAAGGCTGTCAGCCAGGGGAAGCCAGTGTCACTCATCTACTGCTCGTGTGAGTGCTGGCAGGTCAGCTGTCACTGGGATGGAGATAAACTAGGTGGTGTGTGCAAGGGCTAGGAGACAAGGGTGCATAGAGAGAAGTGTATTAAGAGCCCCTAGCTGGTGGGGGAAGACAGACGACTGTTGAGCTAGCTTTGCTGTCTCCACCCCCCAGCTGCTGTCTTTTATGTAGGAGTCAGAGAACATTCCTCTTCCTGGTTTTGCTGAAATCCTCCTATCTCCTCCCAGTTCAGTTCACAGCCCCAGAAGAGGGGTAGAAGATGGAAGGGAGGGAGCTGATCCAGGCAGTGTGGATGCTCAGCTGCAGAACCCACAGGGAAGTCACTTCATCCTCATGAGAGCCACTCCCACTTCAGGCTGAGGCCCAGTCCTACGCCAAGCTCGAACTCCTTCCCTGCTGCCTCTTCCAGACAGGCCCCAGACAGGGAGAGACAGGAAGGACACCAGAGACTGTTTCATGCACTGTGCTAAACAGCTGGGAGTTACCTTGGGGCATGGCTGGTTTGGCTTTCTTTGCAGGTGCCACTTCATCAGCTCTGGACTCAGAAAAAGACGCTGTCCGGCTGGGTGCTGGAGTCTTGAGTAATATAAGGAGAGAACAGGGTTAAGGGTCAAAGGTAGTGTCTGAAGACAAGAGCCACTGGTCCTGAATGCCCCAAGGAAATGAAGTAACCAGAATTACACACAGCATTGTTTTTCTTTTTCTTTTTTGGTTTTGAAACAGGGTTTCTCTGTGGCTTTGGAGGCTGTCCTGGAACTAGCTCTTGTAGACCAGGCTGGTCTCGAACTCACAGAGATCCACCTGCCTCTGCCTCCCAAGTGCTGGGATTAAAGGTGTGCACCACCACTGCCTGGCTACTCAGCATTGTTTTAAGACAGAGTCTCAAGATGTACATCCCATGCTAGCATGGAACCCACAACAATCCTCCTGCCCCAGTACAGCTGTGCACTAAACCTAGCTCAATAGTGTTCTTCATAAACTGCACTTGGAAAGCACTACTACAACAATGCCAAAACAGAATTGATTTTGTTCCATGCTGCAGATGAGCCAACAGAGGCCCTAGTGGCTAAGGCACCTGTTCAAGTCCCACTCTCTTCAAGGACAGTCAGGATTTGAACTCGGGTTGGGTTTTAAAACCTTTAGTCTTTTCATTACTTTACCTTGACTGAAGCATAACCATATACCAGCACTCCCAGCATCTCCCTATTCCCCTAAACACCAGAGGAGGAACAGTGTCCTGTGTAGGACAGTGAGGGATGGAGGTGAGGTGGTGCCTTCCTTTAAGGTGGGAGGAAAGCTATCCATCACTTACCGATGTGCTCCCACTGGCATTAAGGAGGAAGTTGGCAGTGTGAGCCGCTGTGGGTGGCTGGTTGGGAATGGGCCGGTGGCCCAGGGCCATGCCCACAATAGCCGTCATGTGAGTTTCTGTGCCAAAGACATGGATGGGGATTCCAGTGGTCTTCCCTGTGAGAGAAGGAAAAAGCCTGTGATTCCAGACCTGGAGTAAGGTGCCTTGTCCACAGGACTCTGCAGGGCCCCTTGACGGGCTTGTTCAAAGCCTGACACTGTAAGGGCAAGACTGATTATCCAAGACAAACCAGCTATCTAAAATTTCACCACCAAACCAGTCTTTCGAAAGATTGCCTATTGACAAGGAGAGGAAGCAGCATCGGTCACCGGCAGGCAGGTGCCAGAAGGGTATTAGCACGCACCTCTGAACACCTGGATCCCAGCTTGCCACACTCCTCCATTCTCCACCATGCCCACCTCTCTGGCCTGGTTTCTCTGTTTCTAAATACTCTTAGCTGGCTCCCCTGAGGCACTGGCCTTGCTTCTACACAGAGCCAGCACCTTCACCTGCTGCTCCTCCATCACTGAGCTCAATGGAAGTGCCAGCTGCTCACCTCCCTAGGCTTAATGGCACACCCTTCACACGACCCTGCTTCCTGCGTCTCCTTCACTGTTTTGTTTTTGAGATAGTCTTACTATGTGGCTCTGCTGGCCTGGAACTTGCTATGTAGACCAGGCTGGCCTCAACTCAGAAATCCACCTACCTCTGCCTCCTGAGTGCTGAGATTAAAGGCCTGAGCACACACCTGGCAATTTCTTCACTTTAGATGAAGAGTTGCAAAGTAGCACTTGGTATCCCTTTAGGTGATTGGTGGGGGTGGGGAGCTTGCCATGGAGACTGAATTTTGGAAAATGGAAGATGGAAATGATGACATTTTCCAATCAGACATCAAGCTCACTGACAAGAATATCTTCTATTTGTCACTTTCTGGAACTCCACATGCAGAGAACTGCTTTTCTAAAATGCTTGCACAATCTCCTAGGTGGTCTGCATCTACTCTGGCCACTCTTCTTCTTTCTCTTTACCCAGGAGCCAATCACTCTCACACACCTACGTCAAACATGCTGCCCCTCTGCTCAGCTGCAGATGGGCTCCCAACTCAGGGTCACAGCCATGTCACCTCCTCCCTCTTGACCCCAGTCTACCCAGTCTAAAGGTTCCCCCCCACCACATACACACACACACACACCCTCCAATGTAGAGCCTTAGACTATGTCCTGTCCTCTGCAGAGGTCATCCCTAAGCTGCATTTCCCTGCTCCAGGTTTTCACTAAAACATTACACTTTCTAGTCACCTGTCCCTTTTAATTACTTCATGGCATCAGCATGACGTGACATTAGAGTCAAGCTAAAGCTCTAGTACCCAGCACACTACTATACACAGAGCAGGCATTCTGAATTTGTTAAATGTAGAGCCTAGTCATTCTCAATTTACAGGCCTCCACCATGGTGTGGCAGAGCATGGAAGAATCCAAAGAACCTTTTTCGGGACAGTCAAGGAGACATGCCACAGACCTTCCAGACAGAAGGGAGAGGATGCTGGATACTGGATACTGGAGAGATAGCCCAGCAGTTAGGAGAACCTGTTGCTCTTGCAAAGGACCCATGCTCAATTCCCAGCATGTACATGGTGGCTCACAACCATCTTTAACAGCACTTGCAGAGGATCATATGCCCTCTTTTGTGATTTGTAGGCACCAGGCACTGCATACAGTATACATATATACATGCAGGCAAAACACTCATACACAAGATAATCTTAACACAACAACAATGGGAGCGGTAGTGGTGGTGCACCCCTTTAATCCCAGTACTCAGGAGACAGAGGCAGGCAGAGCTCTCTGAGTTTGAGGCCAGCCGGTCTACAGAGCAAGCTCCAGGATAGCCTGGGTTACACAGAGAAGCCCTGTCTTGAAAAAAAAGGAAGAAAAAGTTCCCCATCTTACCAACTTCTCCCATCACTCGTAATCCCTCTTGATAGTTGGGGCCACCCCTTCGGACAAAGATTGTGACCTCATGCTCCTTCAGAGGACCCTGGTAATCTCTAATTGCTCTCACAATGCCCTAAAGAAAGCCAAAGAACATCAGAGACATATGATTAGAACAAGCCAGCCACAATCAATTTACAACCACAATAAACAAATGTACAGGTGTACGTGAAAACAGCCACTTCTCACATAGCACAGCAGGTCCTAGTGGTCAAGGACAAAGAGCATGATACACACAACTGAGTGAACTGAGAAACTGCAGGCCCAACGTGTGGCCACTTGTGTTGAGGAATGACCACGGAGTCGCCAAGAACCAACCATACTCCTCAAGACTATGGCACACTCGAATGCCAACAACAGTGTTTCCAGGTCCCTCTGGCTGCAGTCATTCTTATATCTTACTGCAGTTGGGGTGGGAGGACTATGTTAGGATCCTATGCAAGGCTTCTCAGTTATGAAGCTATGGTCTTCCTTAATGTTAAAAGCCACCAAATAGCTCTTACGATGGAAAATGAGAGGCTGCACTTCTCCAAACAGAATGCTGACTTCAATTCTAGCATCTATCACCAAAACCATGTCACAGGGATGTTACTTTCAAGCTGGACACTATTATTCTCAAGACATATATGGGATGACCACATGTAGCATGCCTCTGAAAAGCTGCATTGAGCACCATGACATGAAATAATGAGCAGCCCGCTGAGAGGCTGGCCTGAAGGGGTGACTGCCGAGAAATGTTAGCTCTGTCATATTTGTGGACTAGAGTCCTGTTAATTTAAAAGCATGGTCCCAAGGTCCAAACTCACGGCCATGCATAGGGACATAGACTCAGAGGGCTCTGGCTGGGTGAGGTCATCAGAAGCTGTCCTTATCCCAACGTTTTAGATCAGGGACTGGTGACTGACTGAGACCTGTAACTAACTGCACAGAACCCAGCGAATCAGCTCTAAGAAATGAGGACAATCACACCCAGCCTGAGAACTAGTTTTGAGATGAGAGGGCAAGCCTTCAACTTCCCCCTCTGCTGCAGATGGGAGAGTCATTTTCCAGCAAGTGTGACTGTAGAGACACATAGCTTTAGATCCACATCCCCTGTCTTCTGCTTCCTCCACAAGGACCGTAGGACAGGGGTTAATCTCCAACACCAAAAACAGACAGACCCTAGGTCACAACTCCTTAACCAGACCAAGGCAACGCACAAGAACTTGCCTCAGGCTCAAACTCTGCTACCCCCAAGCCCATTTTCCCCAGAGACTGCAGCTACTACTACTCAAAGTTAGTTACCTTGAAGGTGGCAGCCACATTGGTGAAGTTTGCGATGCTGCCTCCAATGATGAGGATCTTGCCTGGATTGGGAATAAAAACAAAGTAACACAAAGTTAGAGAGATGAAAGACTTGAGCTTAGCCCCAGCAATTAACTGAGGACATTCTGACTCCTCTTAGCAAAGATGCTCTAACTGGAAGGGGTACAGGGAGCAAGCAGGATATCTCCCCATATAGCCACTCAGCTTTATCAGCTCAGCTCCCCACTACCCCCATGACCCAGTGGTGATTGCTCAGACCTGCAGTCTTACTGCCTGCTGCTACCCAGAAGTCCAGCTTGGAGTCTTGATACCTCTGGTGGGAATCTTACTTTTTGTTTTGTTTTGTTTTTTTGTTTTTCAAGACAGTGTTTCTCTGTGTAGCTTTGGAGCCTTTCCTGGCACTTGCTCTGGAGACCAGGCTGGCCTCAAACTCACAGAGATCTGCCTGCCTCTGCCTCCCGAGTGCTGGGATTAAAGGCGTGTGCAACCAACGCCCGGCCCTGGAATCTTACTTTTTTCTCTCTCTTTTTTGGTTTTTCGAGACAGGGTTTCTCTGTGTAACAGCCCTAGCTGTCCTGGAACTAGCTCTGTAGACCAGACTGGTCTGGAACTCACAGAGATCTACCTGGATCTGCCTCCCAAGTGCTGGAACTAAAGGAGGCATGTGCCACCACTGCCCGGCTCCTTCCTCTCTCTCTTAAATGGAACTGGTATATATATCCCTAAAACTGGGAAGGTGGGATAGGGACACTGGGGGGTCACAAAGCCTGGTAAGCTGGAAGACATCACTAAGCTACAAGTTTACATTCATCACAGCAAAAGCATGCCACAGCCTTCCCCCGCCTCCCTATTCATACACAAGGTAACGCCGTATACTCTCCATGCCCATCATGAGCACCTCTGAAGGATGTTGCCAGTGTCCACTAGCACTGCAAAAAGAGACCCCCAAAATTAAATGCCTAGTCCCAAGTTGCAAAGGACCATGGCCTCAGTGATTCCTAGCACCAATCTGTCCCACACATTGTGCCACACCAGAGCGTGTATGTACAGCCCCATGCACTCCTGCCAGTGCCTCACCATCTGGGTGCTTCTCTCGAGTCATAAGTGAGAGGATGGTCTTAGCATAGTCATAGGTCTGCTGTTCACTGGGAGCACCCGAGTACTCCCCGTAATTCGCCAGCTCATTGACACCTCCAAGATCACAGATGGTATCACTGTCAGAGAGACAGAGAGACACAGAACTCAGCGCTTGTTCAGGGCAGGAGTCAAACCTGTACAAAACTGTCCATCATTCCCACAAGCATGGAAGGCAGCCTGCAGAACTGGCCTCGCAGACCTATAACCTTCAACCCCCACACAAGCCTCACTTAAAGGTCGATGTGCCATGAGCCTCTCCTGGGCAGAGCACTTCGCCAGCCTTAGGGCACCAAGGTCTGGGCAGACAGCGTGGGTAAAATGAACAATGAGCAGTTGCCTCACATGGCCCAAAGACACAAGAACTAGTATGCTGCAGGAGTCCTCAAGGAGCAAACGGCAGTAGCCAGAGCAGCAGGAGGACTGTGGCAGATCACACATCTACTTAACTCCCAAGAAAAAACAACTGCCAGTTGTTCAAAAGAGAATAGAACATGGTCCTAGTATTTCTATAAAGTGAAAGAGTGCAAACGTTTACCCAGGCATTAAAATGCCCACGGAGGGCAGAGTAAGGTGTTCTCAGGGGGACCCTGTGAGGAATGGGTGAGCAGCTTTTGCTTTCTAGTGTTACTTTTCTATTAGGCACACACCATCAATTACAAGAACTAAAACCATAAAATGCAATCATTTTGAATTAAATAAGGTTTAATTCAAACCTGCCCTGTGTGCAGGGCAGGTGACCTCAGAGCCACTTGGAATACTCAAGGATGTCATTGCTTTATCTGTTCAGTAAGTTCATTGACCACAGACAGGTGACAAACTAGAGTCCAGGCAATTCACGTATGGTCAGTGTGGGTGGACCTGGCTGGCAGCCAACTGCACCCCTCTTTCTTGTTACCTGTACACAACGGAGGCGCCACCCCCAGCAACCATGGTCCAGATCCGCCCCTTGGGGTTCAGCAAGGTCAGCTTCAAGCTTGCCCCACTTTTGGCATCCAGGTCGGCAATGTAGGCTTCCTGGGGAACAGATAACCACAGGTGGCCTTTTGGGCACCCCCTTCACAAGGTCCCCAACCCCAAGACCACAGCTCTCTATCTGAAGGCATATTAAAGGCATATTCAATCACTACAGTGGGGGGGAGGGAATGGGGAACTATAAGGCTCCAAGCCTGGGACAGAATATGATAGTACTTTTAAAGAATCAAAGCTGCCTACATCCTGGAAACAAACTTCTCAGCTCATCCCCTGACTTCAAGTCCAGACCCCACTATGTCCTGCTGCCTCTGTCACACTCTCCACACCAGCTCCTACCCTTAGTTCACCCCACATCCTCGTCCACTCCCCAGCCCCCTTCCTTCCTCCAGCCTGGCTAGATGACTTCACAGAAAGCCTTCTCCTGCTGGGAGGACTTCTCAAAGGATGGGGTGGGGAGCAGCAATTAAAATTCTCAGCGAGTGGCCAGGAGAAGAACCTTCCCATCATGGCTGGGAAGAGCCACTTGGAATTATCAAGAAGCAACAAATCAAGTGAAGAGCCCAGAGAGGCTGATTGAGAGTGATGCCTAAAAGGATTTCTGGCCAGGATTCAGAGGCTTGGCTGATTCCCATTCTGACCCCCCAACCTCACTGGGATTTTAAGAAAATTAAACGGTTCTCCATTTTTCTTTTCCTTGCCAAATACAGAGCCAAGCTGGGGACCAAAGGATTGCCTAGGACAAGTCACGCTGTCTCCAAGGCCCCACCACCCTCCATCTCCTCTCCAAACCTGCCTCACCTCTGGATACGCCTCACGCCCAAATGGGGGAGGGAACTCTATATCACCCCACTTCACTTTGCAGATGTAGTCAGCCGTGGCATCCACCTTGGCTGCCAGGTCAAGGATGTAGACACCATCTTTGGTCACCACTAGGAGAAAAGTCAAAGTAGTCAGACACCAACTTTTTGGTGAGGCAACCATCAGCCTCCAAACCATCCCTCCAGACTCCTCCAGGTGCAGCCCACGTACTCTCACACATGCCTAACAACCGTAAAACAGACTCTCAGAACATTCCCCACTCACTGACCTTCAGGTAGCAAGTTTTGACATCTTCATAAAATGCCATACTCCCTGCCTTAAATATTCAAGTGTTGGCCTATCCATATCCTGCCATTATGCAAAACAAAACAAAACAAACAAAACCTGCTTGCTAGAGTTGGTAGAACATGGAGAGAACCTAGGTTCAATCCCTTATACCAAATAATATATTGAAAAATAAAGGGTGGGGCTGGAGAGATGGCTCAGTGGTTAAGAGCACTGACTGTTCTTCCAGATGATCTGGGTTCAATTCCCAGCACCCACATGGTGGTTCACAACTGTCTGTAACTACAGTTCCTGACACCCTCACACAGACATACATGCAGGCAAAACACCAGTGCAAATAAAATAAAATAAAAAGGGGCTGATGAGAAGGATCAGTGGCTTGGCAGTGAACAGAGCCTGCTGTTCTTCTAGAGGACATGAGTTCAAGACCTAGAACCCATGTAGGGCTGTTCACAAGTGCCTGTAACTCCAGCCATCAGACACACTCTTTCTGGTCACCCCAGGCACACAGACACACAGATGTATACTCAAATAAAGGTTTTTTTAATGTTTAAAATTAATTTAAATAAACAATAAAAACTGTTGGAGAAGATAATGGGAGCATTGGAAAAACAGGAAGACCAGAAGTTCAAAGTCCTCCTCAGTTATATAGTGAGTTTGAAGCTAGTGTGGACTAGACTAGACTGTACCTCAAAACAACAACAAAACCACCACCCAAAACAACAGAAAACCCTGTGTCGGTCTAGGTCTTAGGTTCAAACCCCAGTACCACCACCGCTACCACACACTCACAGGCATCCATGCACCACTGTTACCACACACTCACACGCATCCATGCACCACTGTTACCACACACTCACACGCATCCATGCACCACTGTTACCAGACACCCACACGCATCCATGCACCACTGTTATCACACACTCACACGCATCCATGCACCACTGCTACCACACACCCACACGCATCCATGCACCACTGTTACCACACACTCACACGCATCCATGCAGCACTGCTACTCACACACCCACACGCATTCATGTGCCACTGATGTCAGAAGCCCCAGGGATATACATCTGGGGCTTCTGTGGTCTATCTAGGGAAGTCTCAGTGTTTGGTGCAAAGTACCCCAGAGTGCTCTGGGCCCCAGGCCAGCATATTCATCTGCAATGCCTCACTAAGCATTCCTATTTCTTCTCAGGCCATTTAGCTAATTAAGTTAGCACACAGCCATCTGGCCCACTAGAGGGGCTGCATCCTCAGCTAGAATTTGGTAATTCCCCTCTTCTTGGACTCTGCCCCGAGAGGGCTAGCCAGAATCTGCCAGGCCATCTGCCTTCTTCACAGCTTGAGAGCCTGTAGCCAGCTCTTCTTGGTGTTAGGGCTAGTAAATGATTGACCAACTCCCTGAGAAGGAGGGCTAGTGAGGCCTCCCAGGGTACAGGGAGGATTAGACCAGAGCCTGGGAAGCCTAACCTACAGACAGGAACAACAACCCAAGGGACAGACCAAAGCCAGGGCTCCCCCAGAGCAGGACAAATTAAGGCCAAAAGAGAAGTTGATGTTGGTTAAGATGAATAAATCATAGTCTGGGTACTGAGAAAAGGAGATGGCACTGAAGACCACTCCTTTATGGGGACGCCTTGAGCACCCACAGAAGTTTTGTACTGCCTTCTGGTCTGAGCGCCCAGGCTCTCTGAACACCAAAGCCAGGGTTACTGTAGACATGGGGGCCCATCCCCATTCCATCCCAGCAAACAAAGCTTGTTACCAAGGGGGTTGATCTCAAGGTAGGTAAAGTACAGATCCTCGTAGAAATTGAACAGGCCAGAGATGAAGCTGGCCAGGATTCTAGAAGGGAAAGGGAAAGAGGGCCTGTTAACCCATCAGTCAGGACGCCGTTCCCACCCCCTCTGCTACAGCAATCTCACTGCCACTGACAGCCCAGCACCACTTCTCCTCTCCTGACCCTTTGGCCTCCACTGTCCTCTGCCAGCCCTGCTTCCTTGGATGTCACTCCTCAGACTCTGAAGCGGAAAGAAGCTGTCAAGCTCAGAGCTGGAGGAGGCGCCAGACAGACAGGGGCAAGGAGGTGAGGGATGAGGCTGGCATACTGCAGACTGATTTCAAGCCAGCGCCCTCCCGAACACGTGGCTCCCTTCCTGAGGACAAAGCTGTACCACCACCTGCTCCCAAGCAGGGAGGCCCACTGTACTTCCTCTCTCCTGTACCCAGAACCCAGTGCACTGGTCTCCCATGTCATACCGGGCTTCTTGTCCCTAGCCGTGCCCACACATCCCTCTCAGAACTCAACTCTTTCTTGTCTTCAGGGGCGTGGACCAACAGGTGTCTCTTAATGTCCTCGGTGTTCAGCTTCTCATCCACACCTACAAGCAGCTTCTGGGCTTTTGCATCCACGTCTCCCACATCCACACCCCCTTCATGGTGGAATAGGACGTAGTCTCCTTCCCGAGTAGCATAGATGCACACATAGAACTCCTCCGCCTTGCAAGTAAAGACAGCATGAAGTCGTGAGGGCACTAAACTGGCAGGTCAGAAGGCCTCACCCCAGGAATGGAACCCAACCCCTGTGGCCTCATTTCTAAATCCCAATACAAAGTGCTCCCCAAGGGGAAATGTTTGCCACCTTCTGCTAGGGGATAAGAAAAGAAAAGGCAGCCAGGCGGTGGTGGCACATGCCTTTATTCCCAGCACAGAGAAGCAGGAGGATCTCCGTGAGTTCGAGGCCAGCCTGGTCTACAGAGTGAGTTCCTAGAGGTCCTGCCTTCAAGTCCTTCTCATGCCAACATTAGGAAGTCCCCTCTGTTACCTGCTCTCATTCCGTTTTACTGCAAAAGCCTTTCTTTCATTCTCAGATTCCTTATTCATAATTTCCTCCAGGCCTTTGCTGGGGCTTTGGAGACCCTGGACTCCTTGGCTATTCCCCCAGGCACCTCAGTCTTTCCTGTCGTCATTTTAGGAGGGTAACCCTTACAAAGCTGAAGGAGGAAGAAGATCCAGCTCAGCAGCGCCTCACATACCTGACTGTGGGGGACGAAAGGTTCAATCAGAAAGTTCTTGAGGAAGCCTTTGGCTTTGCCAACCTACAGAGACAGTGGGGAAGATGCAGCTTAGATGCATGATGTATTCTTCACAAAGGCGCAGCCCCAGCACTACCACCCACGTGGCAGAGAGACTTCTCCACAAGTCAGGACAATGAGGTCATAGACAAAAGTTCTCAGGAGATTCCCTCTTGACATTCTTACTTATGTTTGGGGAGGGGGGCAGGAATATGTGCCTGGCGTGATGAGCATGTGGAGATCAGAGGATAACTCAGATCTCCCTCTACCGTGTGGATCCCAAGAAACAAACACAGGTCATCCACCTGGTGGCAAGTTCCTTACCCACTGATCAATCTCACTGGCTCAGGCAGTCAAGGAGGGAGATGGGGACTTGGGTATAATGGTGCTGGCACACTACTTTGCCCTGTGGTAGACACAGTGACCCAGCCTGAGGACATGAGTCCAGGCTTGAGGGGCAGGGGAGAGGAGAGCCAGAGGCTGATTAGGGAAAACTTTCCCTCCTGTGTTTCCTGGCTGAAGACAACAGGCCTGCAGAGCTAATCAGCTTGAGTGGGTCCCTGGCGGCGGCAGAGGCGAGACAGCCCTCATCCTCTGAAACCCCCGCCTGCCCGCCTGTGCGTCATTGCTGAGTCAGGGACCAGACAGTGATCCATCAGAGGTAATGAGCCGCTCCAGCCAGGTCCCACACTGCTGCCAGCTCAGATGTCCACATCTCCCTCCCTCCCGTCAGTACACTAGGAAGGGAGCACGATGTGCTTGCTCCCTGGGGACACTGTTCAGTGCCCAGCCCAACCACACTCTCCTCAGAGGCCTGGGAACTCAGAGGTCAGATCCCCCTACTCCTGGACCCATGAGCAGCTCCAAAGATCCATTTTTACCTTTAAGGACCAGAGCCTAGGAAACAGTGACAGCTGCTTTGAGCAAGCCCAACATGTAGGAAGGTGTGTCTGATGCCACCTCCCCAGGGTAGCCAAAGAAAAGAACATCTCTTCCTGCCCTGTGCCTATGCTACAGGGGCACCAAGCAGATACAGACACACATCCTCCCCAGGCTAAGCCAAGCTTCAGACGCCCCCACCCCCACCTCCTTCCCACCTTACTTGGAGAATGAGGAGAAGAAACAGTTTTGTCACCGAGCATTGCTTAGCTTCCTAAGCCACATTTCATTCTAGCTCTCATCCTCATAGCTGACAGTAATCACTGAGCTGGGAGAACTGAGCTTCCTCTTCAGCATTAATAACTGTCTTCGTCCATGGCTCTCCACCCAGCATATTTCTCTTGCCTAATAATTCTGCGGCTCCCCGCTTCATCTTGTTTTAATCCACCTTCTTTGTATGCATGTCATCCTCAACTCCCACAACTTTATTTGGAAACCAAGCAGTTATTTGGAGAGCAAGCAGTTCCCAGAAGAGCCTGAGTCCTATCTCCAGGCTAGTGATCAGTTTCTGGCTCCCTAATTGTTGTGGGTTACAACTACAGTGCATCTTATATAAAGCACTATCAATGGATTAACTTCCTAATGAGGGAGCTGGGAATGACCACCAAGACTGAGTTGCAGCCAGGGCTGTCCCACACTCCATCCTTCTCCAATGCTATGGGACTGGTTGGGTTGTGAGCTATTGGTTGGTTATATGGAGGTTACCATACTGTTACCACCCTGACCCCTACACCAAGACTTACGGTGGTCTCATGTCCCAGTCGAGGTTTTAGCCAGGATTTGACTCCATCCAGTGTGAGGTTGACCCCAACTAGGCCAAGCTTTCCTCGACGTTTGATCAGCTGGTCTGGCTTAACTACCAAGCTCTGGAATGAAAAGGGTTGGAACTTACCGTGAGAAAGGAAGAGGTAGTATAGGAAATGAAGTTGTAAGGCTTTTCATCACCCTGCTTCCAACTAATTCATTTATCTATCAGGACCACTTTCCTGTCCTGGAGCTTTTCCTCACCTACCCCAGCCAAATCTTTTGACCAAGAGACCTCCAGGATGAGCCTGGCACAGATTATAGATGCTCAGTGAAAGCCTATGAGTGATCTACTTTCTCCATGTCTGAGCCAGCCAAAGGAGTCTAAGGGTACGAGGCCCCGCATCTTTATTTTTATGTGTACGTACGAGTGCTCTGCCTGTACATATGAGGAAGAGGACATTAGATCACCTGGACCTGCAGTTACAGATAATTGTGAGCTGCCATGTGGATGCTGGGAACCAAGCCCAGGTTCTTCTACAAGAGGAGCTCTTGATCTTCATGGCTGAGCCATCTCTCTAGCCTCAAGGCCCCACTTCTTTTTTGTTTGTTTGGGGTTTTTTGTTTTGTTTTTTGTTTTTTCCAAGACATTTTTTGTGTGACAGCCCTGGCTGGCCTGGACTTGCTCTGTAGACCAGGCTGGCCTTGAACTCACAGAGATCCACCTGCCTCTGTCTCCCAAGTGCTGGGATTAAAGGCCTATACCATCACTACCCTGCTAAGGTCCCATTTCTTAATTGTCCTGAGATGCTCTACTTTGGGGAAGAAAGGTATACACCTTTTTTTTTTTTTTTTTAATTGAGCATCTACCAACTGCTATACAGCACACTAAATGCTTCCTGGATATTCCTGCTAATCCTTATAGCTCATAAAGTGTTATCCCTACTTGGCAGTTGGGGAACTTAATTCAAGAGAAATGAAATGGTTTGCCCCAGGCCACATGGTTCAGAAACAGAGAAGTGTGGTTTGGATACCAGTCTGTCTGGTTCCAAGTCCATATGAAGGGCCCAGAGCAAACGCAAGAGCCCAGACCCTGCTCAGCCAGCTGCAGTCACACAGGCAAACGTGCAATCACATAACTCCTTGGGACACCTGCAACAAACCAAATGCTTTCTCCTCCTCAGAGCCTGGGTTGGAAAGAAGAGCCTAGGAAGCAGGCAAAGCTCACCTGGCTGAGCAGCCAGGGGTGGTCCTGCAGCAGACGTGCCCAGTCGGTGTCGGGAGTAACCCGGGCATACTTGAACCGGTTCTGGATGGCTGAGGTGGTACAGATGTACTTGTAAAGGAGTTCTTTGCCCGTCTGCTCTGAAATTGCCTTGGCTGACATGTCTGCAGAGGGACCCGGTTTACCTGTGAGGGTAAGAGGAACTGGTCAGCTGAGCCAGGAAGGTCAATGCACTATCTCCCACAGCAGGTTGGATCTATTCCCAGCTGCCCCCAAACAATAAAATTAGATCTTGGCTTTTCTCAAAAGAAAGGAAAAGAGCTGCTTTGGCAGGAGGGGATGGAAGATGTTGTCAAAGCAGCTTCATCAGCAGAGACACAGATCTATACCTAGAGTTAAAGAAATGATAGAAAATTAGGAACAGAGCACCAGACATGGTAGTGTATTCCCATAATGCCATCACCCGGGGGAAGTGGGAGAAGAATCAGAAGTTCAAGACCTAATCCCAAATAGAGAAAGGGAGAAAGGGAGACAAGAGGGAGGGAGGCAGGGAGGGAGGGAGGGGGAGGAGGGAGGGAGGGAGGGAGGGAGGGAGGGAGGCAGGGAGGGAAAAATAAAAAAATGTGCAATTCCTCTGGAACTCTTTGCCTGACCTTAACCTTGTCTCTATTCCCTCTGGGCAAACCAGCTGGCCACAACCACATTTAGCCCTGAGCAAAAGGCAGATCAAAGGGGAAGCCAGGAACACCAAGGTTTGATCCAAATGTGTATGCTGCTCTCTGAGGTGGGCACACACACACTGACCTACTTCTTTATGTGACCTGTGAAGAACATGGCTGGAATTGCACAAGCTGGTTTCATCCCCCTCCCAGACTGACTCACTCACATACATCCCAATAGACTACATGCCCTGGTGGGGTGGGAGGAAGGAGACTGTTACCTCAAAGCTCTTTTCTCCTACGACACTAGACTCCCACCTCAGAGTACATACATAACAGTCACAGGGCAGGGAACTATGACCTGCAGATCATCCCACCCCCACCCCCCTGAGTCATCTTAGCAGTTAACTTTGAGCAAAACAGAGTCCTCTCTGGGGACTACCCTGTACTAGTCATCCTTAACTGAACCAGAACTTGGGAGAAGGCAGAAGCCATCTTTAATGACATGTGTAGAGAAACTCATCTCAGAGGCTGGGAGCATAGCTCCGTGGCAGAGTGCTTGTCTTGCATACATAAGACCCTGGGTTTGGTTCCTAGCACTGCAAGAAGTAACTCCTGTCATGTGAACTCAGGCTCAGAATCCCATTTCAGATGAGGAATCAAAGTTCAGAAGGAGGGGGTGAACTTGCCCAAGTCACCAGCAGGACTTGAGCCCTAACACTCCAGAGTCTCCAGAAACAGCCACTGCAGACCTAACAGAAAGGTATTTCTCCCAAGACTGGCCCCCTTCGATTTGGGAGAGTCTATGATGAGGATTCGCTCATCCTTCCTATCTACTACCTTGCCAGACACACCCACTCTCCCCCAGAGCAGCTTGTGGAGAACAGTGAGAAAAGATGGAGAAAGGAAATCCAGTCATGCATGCCAAGTGCCTGGCTAGATGAAGACAGGCTGCCCGTCTCTCCCAAAGGACCAGAATGGAAGCTGTTGAATTTGCTGGGGAGAGGAAGGTCAAGTTCATACAAGGAGGGTGAATTAAGGAGCTGGCTGGCTGACACATCCAGGAAGGTTAGTCTCCTTTCCTAGCCCAGGGAAGACAAGTGTCACAGAACAACACTGAACTCCAACAGGCCATGCAGGAGAGGCTTCTGGTGCTAATCACGGCCAGGCTAACTCTCTCTGTCCCTAACTCATCACAATGGGTATATTCAGCTTGGGACCTGGTCCCAAGTGGCTAACTGGAAAGAGGGTGGGGAGACCTTCCCAGTGTGGAGCTTTCTCCTGGGATAACTTGTAACTCCTTCTCAGTTTGTTTCTGAAGGAGACGCCCCAACTAGCCCCGCTGCCCCCAAGTCTTCCACCCCCACCCACTCCAGTACCATTTCCCAACCTTCTTGACTCAAGACCAGAAAAACTGGTCTTGAAATCGAATGGGCACACCCCTACCCCCCTCCCAAACAGAGTACAGCCCATAGCACATTAAGCAGAAAGAGGAGGGGGTGGCACTGACCACTTTCAGTCACTCACAGGTACACCTTCAACAAACAGGATCACATACTCTAGGAGAAAGGATGGCCCCTTGCCAAACCTACCCAAAAATCTGACACTGACAGAAGACTGAGGGCAGCACCCAGAGTTTAGAACCTCACAAAAGACCCAAGACCCAACCAAGGGAAAGATGCGGAGAAAAAAGCAACCCTAGGCAACTGAAGGAAATCATAATTTCCTTGAGTCTCAGATCTGAGAGTCCATCTCCTTGAGACCAGGGGTGGGTGGGGTCAGGAGACAAAAATAACAGGGAGATGAAAAGGAAGGATTTGCCAGTTTACCAAAATAAGATGTGCCATTAGAGCACTGAAGGCTTAGCTGAGGAGGCTGAGACAAAGAGCTCATAGATTAACTGGAGGAGGGGCCTGGCTTCTCTCACCAGTGTAGCTCACAACCCAGGGAGGCCTCAGTGGAGATTCATCGAAATTTCAATTGTTGATTCACTTCCCTTTAAAGCAATGGATCTTTGAGGTTTCCTGTGCTTTTCAGAACCTGAAAACCCTTTGGGAAATATGCAAGTACTGAAATGTTCGGCAAAGTATGTTCCAAACTTAACTGGAGACCTCCGCCCCCCCAACATCCCCCCCAAAGTCTTAAGCTGCCCTTTCCAGCAGCTGATGACACTGTCAAATTCATGATGGGTGGTTTCACCCCAGAAACTGTTTCCTGGTAACAGTAATCTGCAAACTCTTCAGGAGAAACCATGTCAGAACAGGGACACACATATCCTCTCTCACCCCTCCCCCTTCCAGAAAGAGACCTTTTGAGTTGAATGGGACATTTTCTGACGTGAGTGACCCAGGATTGAATATGCTCAGAGGCCCCAGGAGCAGAAGCAACCTACAGAGAAGGATGAATGAATGAATCCTGTTCTTCAAGAAGACTCCTCTGGGACACCGAGGTGGACAGGAACTACTGAGAATATTTCTTAGGGTCGACAAAACACTCTCACTTTAAGGGCTAGGGGGAGTGGGGGTGGGACGACAAGCAGACCCTATAGCAGAGGAACGGGGCAGAATTCTCTGGAGTATTCCCTGCTGCAGCAGGCACCATCTCTGAATGGGGATTAGAAACGGCAGCTATTCTGTCTTCACGGCCTCCCTTTACCGCTCCCTCAGAGTGTTTAAGGAGCTTTCTAAGAGGTGGAAATTATCCTTCCGTGGCAGTTAACTCTCAACAGTAAAGAAACCCCAGAAAGTGAACAGAGTGAGAGCTTGAGTAATGTTAAAGGGAGGATTGACAGGGTGGGCTGGCAGACTAAAGTGCCCTAATGCTGTCCTTCTTACAGTCCTTTCCAAAATCTTGCCAGGAGGAACCCCCCCCACACACACACACACAGCAGAAATTCAAGATGAGAAAGCAGCAGGCTCTGGGCACCGGACCTCTGCCAGGCCTGACAGGAGGGAGAGGATAGCATCCTTTGCACACGCGCGCGGGCGCACGCACACATACACACCCTCAGGAGCTTGCCTCGTCCAGACTCCTGGGCACTCCGACCATCTGTTGTTTGGGGGCTGGATCCGTGGGGAACTCCTTAGCAGGAGGCTTCCGCTTCGGAGCCAAGAGCTCGCGGCAAGGCCTCAAGCACCCTGGGGTAGCACTGCCCGCGTGGCCGGGGCCCACTCCCTCCACTTCGACACAGAGCTTTATGGATTCACCACAGAACAGGACGGGCCTGCTTGAGTCCGGCCGGCGTGGGGCGAGCAGCCACCGCCTTCTCTACTTCCTGCCCAAGTAGCTGGTGGGGAACCCGAATGGGGCACCAAAAAGTGTCCCCCCACAAAGCTGGAGGAGACTCGAGAGCTGGCCCTGGGTGGAGCTGACGAGAGACAGGACGCGCAAAGGAATCGGAGGGAAGAGAAGCGAGGTCGGCGGCAAGCAACGTGCAAACTCCCAGGAACTAGAAAAGGGTTGGGAGGGTGTAGGCACGCGGCTCGATGCCGGGGCAAAGACTACCATGAAGCTGAGACCCGCACAAAAGTTCCAAGCAGGTGCAGGGAGCGCGCGGGAGAGCACAGCCAGCGAACCGGGAGGTGGTTCCGGGTTGGGGGAGGGAAGCAGGAAGCTTCGCGGGGACTGGGGGGTCGCGCCCGCGCACACGGCTGTGGCACTCACCTCTTCGAGAAAGCCCGAGTGCGGCTCTGTGTCCGCGAGCCCCGGGTCACCCAAACTCTCCGGATCGCTCCAGCCGCCCGCAGCTGCCCGGGATCCGGCTTTTGTCCCGGCCCAAGCGGGCTCCTCCCCGCCCCCCATCAGCTCACAGGCCGAGCGGCCCAGCGATTGGACACACGCGTTCCCTAGCCTGAGCCCTAAGCTCCTCCCCATTCGCTGCTGTGGTGGCCCCGCCCTCAGGCCTGGCCTGGGGCTGATGGGACCTGTAGTCCTGGACGTCGGCGAGGCGGAGGCGGAGGCGGGGTCGTGGGCGGGGCCTCGGATGGGGAGATGGGCCGGGCGGCTCTAGGAGGAGAAACTACGAGGCAGGGGGCTGTGGCCTGATCGCTTCAGGGGCTGGGCCGGAGCCACCGGGTGGAGTAGCTGAGGGAGGGGGTTGTTGGCTCAAAGGGCTGTAGCACTTCTTGCAGGATCTGGCATCCCCTTTGCTCCCTCCCATGGGAGCGACTGACGTTCTTACCGAGGCGCTTGTAAGCCACCACACCAACACCGATTTTAAAATAGATGCCTGCTTTCCTTTCATACGTGGCACCTCTCCGCTCCTGGAACCCACCCTATGGATTATACATAGGGCGAGACTTCAAGACCACGCCACACAATCAGACAGCCCGACCTAGGATAGGTTGAAGGAAGGGATGGCTCCAGTCCAAATCGCGTCCAATCCTCTCACCTGCTCACCTGAGCGCGGATCAGGGCGGAGCTGATCGTTTATCTGAGATTCTAACTTAGAACTGGGGCTCCCTCCCCCAATCTCAAACTAAGACACTGAAAATAATGAACAGTCTCCTCCTCTTTTCTGTTACTTATGAGATAGAACAAGTTTTCCTAACCCAAAACTGGAGCGCCCAGTTTAACAGGTGCCCAAGAACTTGTGGAACAGAATACGTGAAATCAGAAAGCCTTAGAAATCAAGACTTCGATTCACTGCTTCCCTGGAGTGGAAGTCTTCCTGCTTGTACCTTAGTCCCAGAAGGTACAGTAGTAGTCCCAGCCTTCCCTGAACTAACAACTGTCCATCTCTAGGAAACAGGCCAGAACCATCCTCTAATCAGCTCAGGTGATGCATCAGCCCAGAGTTCCCGAATCAGCCTGGCTGTGCCCCTGGCCAAAGGAAAAAAAAAAAAAAAGAAAGAAAAGAAAAAGAAAAACCTGGATCAAAAGCTCCCTGCAACAGTGTTGCAACACTCTCCAGGGCAAACACTTTCCCAAGTCCCCCCATCACCAGTCCCTTTTCAGCCAGCAGTTGGGTGGCTGAACTTGCTATGCCCACGCTTGACCAGCATGTACTCCTTGATGATGTCATTTTCTGGTCCCTTCCCTCATACACTCATTCTTTAAAAATAGCCGCTTATCTGTTATAGTGTCCCTTGCTCCTGAAGAGAGACCTGGAGTATCTTCCGGGAATCTACCCAAACCTCTGTGCAAGATCTCCCTAAGTAAAGAAAATATCTTCTCTGAAGTGACTCAAATTCAGGCCCTGGAGGACAGCAATTCAGAGTTTTTATTGTGGTTTGTCTCCTTTTGAAACAGGGTAGCCCAGGCTGTCCTTAAACTCACTGTGCTATAGAGGACAACCTTGAACTCCTATCCTCTTGCCTCAACTTCCCAAATGCTGGAGGAATAAATGTGGACCACTGGGACCAGCCAATTCAGAGTCTTCATGTTCTATCCAGGAGACTGTGGGAGTCCAGCAAAATGGTTCAGCAGGTTAAAACTTGCTATGGCAAGGATGGCATGCGTGCCATCCCTGAACCAACATAAAGGCAGACAAAGAAAAATGACTCCACAAAATTGTCCTCTGACCTCCACTGGTGCCTCCTACATAAACACAATAATAACTTTTTTTTTTTTTTTTTTTTTTTTGAGACAGGGTTTCTCTGTGGATTTGGAGGCTGTCCTGGAACTAGCTCTTGTAGACCAGGCTGGTCTCGAACTCACAGAGATCCACCTGCCTCTGCCTCCCGAGTGCCTGGGATTAAAGGCGTGTGCCACCACTGCCCGGCAATAATAACTTTTTTATAGGCAGGAAAATCTCTATGAGTTTGAGACAGCCTGGTTGGTCTACATAGTGAATTCCAGACCAGCCACAGTTACATAGTGAGACCATGTTTTAAAAAAAAAAAGAATTACCTGTGACATAATTATCCCTTTAGTTCTGAAAAATAACCTTCTAGCAGGAGGTGGTAAGGCAGTGGTTCTTAGCCTTCCTAATGCTGTGACCTTTAATATATTTCCTCTTTCTTTGGTGATCCCTCAAATCATAAAATCATTTTTCTTGTTACTTCATAACTGTAGTTTTGCCACTGTTAGGAACCATAATGTAAATATCTGATATGCAGGATGTATGATATGTGACCCCTGTAAAAGAGTCATTTGACCCCCAAAGGGTAGAGACGCACAGGTTGAGAACAACTGTGGTAAGATAAGCCAATACTCTCAGCATTCAGGAGCCTGGGGACAGATGACCAGGAGTTTGAGGGAAGCCTGAGCTATTTAGAAAGACCTTATCCAAAACAACATTGGAGCTGGAGAGATGTCTCAGCAGTTAAGAACTCCTGATGCTCTTCCAGGACCCAGGTCCAATTCCCATCATCCCACATGGGAGCTCAACCCTTCTATAACTCTAGTTCTAGGAGATCTGATACCCTCTTCTGGCCTCTGCAAGCACCACCACACAGGTGATGTACAAGCAGGCAAAACACCCATAAACATATTTTTTTAAGAGGACACTCCTGGGGAAACAAGTATCCAGGTGAGAAACGACTATAAACCCTTTTTAATGCCAATTTAACAAAATCAATAAACATTGCAAACTGTACTTGCCCTTTGCTCCTGCAATTCCAATTTCCATTCAATTATTCTTTGGGACTATATTCTGTACCTGATGATAGGACGTTTATGTGTCCTTCATTGCTGACTGTGCAGTACTTTGAATGTGGCCTTGGCACTTAGTAAGCGCTCAATAAATATTTGGTGAAGGATTAAGCGCACCCCCCACACTCACATGTAGCTCATCAAAGCATTGTGAGGCACAGGATGGACTAGTGTTAGGAAAGAAAAAGGAAAGTAAGTAAAGAAAAAAAGAAAGTACCTGTTGGAAGCTAAACATGGTAGCACAAACCTTTAATCCTAGCACTTGGGAGACAGAGCCAAAGGATCTGTCCTTGGATACATGGCTGGTTCCAGGCTGTGTTTCCAAAAAAGAAAGGAATAGGGAAGAGAGGAAGAGAGGGAGGAAAAGAAGGAGGGAAGGAAAAATAGCTATGTGAGAGGTGAAAGCAGTTTCTCTGATCCTTGTTAATCAAGCTGGGCCCCATCTTCTTATTGTTCTGGTATCTTACTCAAAAGCTTTTGCTTTCCCCCATTTGAATCACCTCTACCCTCTTCTGTACTGGTCTATGTCGCTGCATATACAGGGTTAGAAGCACTATCTCCGTGCCCAGGCTTTGGCACTCTTCAGTTCCAGAGATCTTAGACTGGCTAGTGGCTCCCTCCTAGATTTATTTATTTATTTATTTATTATGTATACAGTATCTGCCTGCATGCCAGAAGAGGGAATCAGATCTTATCACAGATGTTTGTGAGCCACCATGTGGGTGCTGGGGATTGAACCCAGGACCTCTGGAAGACCAGCCACTGCTCTTAACCTCTGAACCATCTCTCCAGTTGCCTCCCTCCTAGATTTTAATCAACTTTTATTTGTTTGGAGATAGGGTCTCACTGTGCAGCTCTGGCTGACTTGGGCTCACTATGTATGACAGGATGGGATGGCCAGTCACTCGCAGAGACCTGAATGTCTGCCTCATGAGTACTGGGATTAAAGGTGTGCCCCAGCTCACTTCAGCTAATATTTATTGAGCATCAACTATATCAAAGACAAGGGTCCTAGCACACGCTCCTCAGAGGCACAGCTTGAGCTGAGTGCTAACACCAGTTTGCAGATGAGCACCTGCCTGCCTTAGTGTTCTATTACTGTGAAGAGGCACCATGACCAATTCTTGAGGGGGGGCATTTTGCTGGGGCCTGATTACATTTTTAGAGATTTAGTCCATTATTGTTATGGTGGGGAGCATGGTGGCACGCAGGCAGACATGGTGCTGGAGAAGTAGCTGTGAGTTCTACATCTGGATCCACAGGCACCAGGAAGAGGGAGCCACTGGCCTGGCTTGGGCTTCTGAAACCTCAAAACCAGTCTGGTCTACAGAGCGAGTTCCAGGACAGCCAGGACTACAAAGAGAAACCCTGACTCAAAAATAAATAAATAAATAAATAAATAAATAAATAAATCTCATACTTCCAACATACAACGGCACAGAATATACATTACCATCTCAAAAGGGAAGAAAACAAGCATAGTGAGGAGAAACTGAACCAATGCAAGACGGAAAACCAACATGGCAAACTCCAAACTCTGCATCTTCATATGTGATGACAAAGGGCTCTTCAGATCTCCAACTCTTTTCAGCTTTGTTGACTGCATTTCTCTCTTGGGCTGGTTCCACACCTTTTTATGAGCTGTCATCTATGGGAAAGTATCCCACAGCAGGTATCCCATGGCTCTGTAATCTCCACCATCTTGGAGTTTCCAAAGCAATCCAGGCTTTCCCTTTACAGCTTACACAAGAGCCTCCCTGGGCTTCCATGCAGGGATTCCCCTGGCCCATGCTTGGCCTCGGCAGCTTTCCTTACTTGCAGAGGGAGATTCCACAGTCCCACAGTCCCTTTCTTATATCCTGGATTCTAAAGCCAGAACCACATAGTCAAAGCTGCCAGGTTCTGCCACTTTCTGGGGCTGGAACATGACCCTCCCATTCAGTTACATCAGCTTTCTACTGTTGGTTTCCTTCACTTAAGCTTTTCTTTAATTCCTTTTCACAAGTTGGAAGCTTAGCTGGGTGGGGTCTTACCCTGAGGACACCACACCCTTTGTTCCATTTAGCACTGAGGTTTATCTTTAAAAATTTTATCTCTTTGAGCACTAGACTTAGGCCCATTACTTTTCCTGGAGCTCCTTTTCTCTTCAAGCTATACATTTTGTATTTTTCCTTGCTCAGCTTGCTTCTTTTCATTATATATCTGCATAAGAGTGACTACTAATAACCACACTAAAGAGTCAACACTAGGCTACCAACATTAATTCAAAACTCTTCAGGTAGTTTGTTTTGGACAAGGGCAGAAAGCAGGCACATTCTTCATCAAAGTATCTCTCTCACACACACACACACACACACACACACACACACACACACACACACACACACACGGACTCTAGACCATTTAATAATATTCTTCTCCTCTGAACCCTCTTGAGAAGGGCCATCATAATCTACATTGCTCTCAGCACCGCTGTCTTCCATGCTCCTACTAAGATGGTCCATTAAAGCACTGCTTAAAGCATTCAACTGCTTTCCTAATAGAAAGTCCACATTCCACAAACAAGCAGCATTATCAGGCTGTCACAGTAACACCCCACTCCTAATACCAACTTCTGCCTTAGCGTTCTATTGCTGTGAAGAAAACCATGACCAACTCTTTACAAAATAAAGCATTTAACTGAGGCTTGCTTACAGTTTTAGAGGTCTTCCTGAACAGACCTGATCTAAGCCACCTCTTACGGTAGCTGGAGACAGGGCTTCCAGCAGAGATATATTGAGATCCACCCTGTGCAGAGCCAGGGTGATTGTACCTTCTGCACCACTTGCTTTCCCCCAGGACTGATCCCCAGTACAGGATACAGCTAAGGGTGTATCCAGCAGAGGCTTCTCTCTGGGAGCACAGCCAGAGTCCATCCTCCTTGTCTGACAATGGTTGTCCACTCTACGGATCTAAAATGAAGACCTTCCCAGTTCACTGAGCAGCAGCTATCCCTCCAAGATGCCACATTCATGCTCAGGGAACAGAGTCCAGGCTTCTTCCCAGAGACACCCCAGGCCTGCTCTCCCTCCCCATCTCCCTCTCTGCCACTACCTTCTCCTCACCAGATATGTCCCTGTGAAATTCTCTTCTGCTTCAGAAGAACCTGCCTATCCACATTCACAGAGATCACTTACCCTTGACTTATATATGACACATTAAAAGGTTATTTTTCTTGCTTTTTGTCTCCTTTCCCATGTTCCCTGTTTAGAAATTCTCTGGAGTGGGTAGGAGTCATGATGACAAGGCCACAGTTACTACCCAACACCTACTCTTAGGAGTTTAGGGCTCAGTGGATAAAAGCAGCTGCCTGGAAAGACTGAGAACCTGAGTTTGATCCCCAGAGCCCATGTGGAGGGAGAGAACCCACCAATTCTATAATGTTGCCACTAACCACCTCAGGTGCACTGTGCACAGCCAGGCACAACCCTATCACACACACACACACACACACACACACACACACACACACACACACACACATGCAATCAAGATAAATAAAATGTTTACATTTTAATTTAAAAAATAGTTTAAGACAATGGGCTTTTGAGACAGCTCAGAGCATAAAACTGTTTCCTACCAGAGTCCAAACACTAGAACCCACAGGATGGAAGGAGAGAACTGACTCCTATAAGCTGTACTCTGACCTTGATGTACAAGTGGAGAGCAACAACGCAAACACACACACACACACACACACACACAGACACACACACAGACACACTCACACACACAGACACACTCACACACACACAGACACACCCACATACACACACACACATACACACATACCACACACACACACACATACACACACACATACACACACACACATACACACACACACACACACACACACACACACACACACACACACACACAATAAATAAATAAATAATACCAGAAAGAGAAGGGTTTAAGACAAAAACGTCCTCCTAGGATGTTTAGCAGCCTCATCCTAAGCACAGATGCTTTCAACTCTCTTTCTCATGAAGTAAAACTTTGTTCCTGTGACAAATGTCTAAAACAGCTAAAAGGAAGAAAGGTTTATTTTAGTTCATGATTTCCAAGGTTTCAGTACAAGGCCAGCTGAATTCAATGTGTTGGGTGAAAGACGGGGCAGTATATCATGGCAGCAGAAAATATGGCAGAGGCTGTTCATGGCAGCCAAGAAGAGACCAAAGTGAGGCCACGGGCAAGGAAGGAGCAGGTGAAGTGAGCTGAGGTGAGGTGAGGCCCTCCTAAAGCTCACCACCACAGATCTGCATCCTCCAATTGGGCCCCCATTCTACAGTTTCCAGCTTCTCACAAGATCACCACCAGCTGGGGATCACGACTCAACACCTAAACCTGAGGGTATGCTTCACATCTACTTTCTTGACATACCCCTCAAGGAGTATGCTCACACACAAATGCTGCCTCTTTGGAGCTATTTGATCCCATAATTGGAGAATATTCGAACCAAAAGCTGTTGAGGGATGAGGAGATGGCTCATTGAGATATGACTCAATGGATAAGAGCACCACAGTGCAAACATGGGGACAGAATTTGAATCCCCAGCACATAAAAAGCTGGGTGTGGCCACATGTATCTGTAACCTAGCATGATAGTGGAGAGACACAAGGTCACTTGAGCTTGCTGGCTGACAGCCTGGCTCTAGGTCCAATGAGAGACCCTGTCTCAACGGACTAAAACGATAGAGCAGAACACCCAACGTACTCCTCGAGTCTGCATACACTCACACACACACACACACACACACACACACACACACACACACACACACACACGAAAGAAAAAAGAAGGAAGAAAAGATTTTTAAAAAGCAAAGAAAGAAACCCAACAGTCTAAACTCTTATTTTCCAAAGAACACACTGTTATGGAATAATCTTTTTGTGCGATGTGAAAATGTGTCTTTGTCATTGTACCGTCTCATTAGTTTTATAATAAAAGAGCTAACTGGATGATTGTTGTAGAATATTATTTTAAAGTGTGTTACTTTTGTTTATGGGGCAGAACATTTGTTTAATGATGTAAAGATGTGTTGCTTTTGTTTATGATGCTTCAGTTTAACTCTGTGAAACTGTGATTCTTTGTCTGTCTAAAACACCCGGTGGCCTAATAAAGGGCTGAATGGCAGGAGAAATATAGGTGGGGCTGGCAGGCAGAGAGAATAACAGGAGGAGAAATCTGAAAGAGGTGCAAGAGAGAACAAGGAGAGGAGGACACTAGGGGCCAGCCACACAGCCAGCCACAGAAAAAGAAGTAAAGAAAGGTATACAGAAAGAAAGATAAAAGCCCAGAGGCAAAAGATAGACAGGATAATTTATGTTAAGAAAATCTGGCTAGAAACAAGCCAAGCTAAGGCTGGGCATTTAAAGTAAGAAAAGGTCTCCGAATGTATATTTATTTGGGAGCTGGGTAGAGGGCCCCAAAGAGAAAGAGCAAAGAGCAAGAAGAGTAAAACAACTAACAACAACATAAATGAGGTAGACGAGCTTCAGGGCTGCACATAGATTAATAGATATAGATTAATTTAAGTTGTAAGAACTGGCTGGAGACAAGCCTAAGCTATCAGCCAAACATTTATTATTAATATTAAGTCTATGTGTGGTTATCTGGGGAGCAGTTGGCAGGACAGAAAAGTCTGCCTACAATACACTGGAGAAACTGAGGCCCAAATAAGTAACCTTACTGCAGAGGGAGTCATTGTTGAGATGGTTTGAGCAGCTCTTTTGGAAACTGTCACTACCTGATAAAAAATGGAAAAAAATCACAATCCCTATGACTCTGCATGTCTACTCCTAGGTATCCATTCTTGAGAATCTCATACACCCTTGTGCCAGGAAACACCTGTGAAGTTGTCCCAACAGCACAATTTGGTGTGACCCCAAATTGCAAAGAGTTCAGCTATTCTTCAGCAAGGCATGGATGGATGGGTTATAGCAAGCAAAATAAATGACCTGTAGTTGTGTGCACCAACATGGCTGTCTTAGTCAGGGTTTCTTTTATTTTCTTTTTTAAAGATTTATTTATTTATTATGTGTACAGCGTTCTGCCTACCTGTAGGCATGCAGGTCAGAGAGGGCACAGATCTCATTACGGATGGTTGTGAGCCACCATGTGGTTGCTGGGAATTGAACTCAGGACCCCTGGAAGAGCAGGCAGTGCTCTTATCCTCTGTGCCATCTCTCCAGCCCCTAGTCAGGATTTCTATTGCTGTGATGAAACACCGTGACCAAAAAGCAAATTGGAGAGGAAAGGGTTTATTTGGCTTACACTCCAGCATTGCTGCTCATCACTGAAGGAAGTCAGGACAGGAACTCAAAAAGGGCAGGATCCAGGAGGCAGGAGATGCTTATTGGCTTGCTTCCCCTGGCTTGCTCAACTCACCTTCTTATAGAACCCAGGACCACCATCCCAAGGATGGCATCACCCACCATGGGCTGGACCCTCCCCCATTGGTCACTAATTGAGAAAATGCCTTACAGATTTTTTTTTTAAGATTTTATTTATTTATTATGTATACAACATTCTGCTTCCATGTATATCTGCACTTCAGAAGAGGGCACCAGATCTCATAACGGATGGTTGTGAGGCACCATGTGGGTGCTGGGAATTGAACTCAGGACCTCTGAAAGAACAATCGGGGCTCTTAACCTCTGAGCCATCTCTCCAGCCCCTTACAGCTGGATCTTATTGAGTCATTTCCTCAACTAAGGCTCCTTCCTCTAATGAATCTAGCTTGTGTCAAGTTGACACACAAAACCATCCAGTACAATGACTGACTCTTAAAAGCAGAATGGAGAGCAGAAAACGAGGTTCTATTTCATCCCTGGAATTCCAGCACTCAGACTGAGGAGAAGGATTACCTTGGTGGCATATGCCTGTAATCCCAGTACTCAGGAGGCAAAGGCAGGTGGATCTTTGTGAGTTCAAGACTCGCCTATCCTACAAAGCAAGTTCCAGGACAGCCAGAGCTGTTACACAGAGAAACTGTCTCAAAAAACAAACAAGCAAGCAAACAAAGACAACAAGGATTACCTTGAGTTCCTGGCCAGTCCAAACTACAGTGTAAAATCCTGTCTCAGTTCACCCACTCCCAACCAAAAGAAGAGAAATATTTACTGAGTACTACTAATGTGTGGGCAATTATTCTACAATGCATAAATGACAGCACAAATAAGAAATGACTGTAAGATGTGAATTTTTACTTGTGCAGGGAAGATATATAGATGCTAATTAGCACACGAGAAGATGCTCAGCATCTCTACTCAGGAAAACAACAACAACAACAGTGAAGCCAGGCATGATGGCATATGCCTGTGATCCCAGCACTTAGGAAATAGAGGCAGAAGGATTGTGAATTCAAAGATACACTGAGCTCCTTAGACAAGTCGTATTTGGAAAACCAAACAAACCACAGCCCCTAGGAGCCACCATAATAAGGTCCTGCAGGGTCTACTATGATTAGGTCCTCTGCCCCGGCCACCTTTCTATATCAGAAACTTTCCTTTTCTTTTTCTTTTTTTTTTTTTTTTTTGGTTTTTTGAGACAGTGTTTCTCTGTGTAGCTT
This sequence comes from Cricetulus griseus, assembly GCF_003668045.3. Lineage (NCBI taxonomy): Eukaryota > Metazoa > Chordata > Mammalia > Rodentia > Cricetidae > Cricetulus > Cricetulus griseus. The sequence continues at coordinate 113,594,540 of NC_048600.1, forward strand.
TGGAGCCTATCTTGGCACTTGCTCTGGAGACCAGGATGGCCTCGAACTCACAGAGATCCTCCTGCCTCTGCCTCTGGAGTGCTGGGATTAAAGGCATGCACCACCGACACCCAGCTTCTTCTACCTTTTTCTTTCTTTGCTTATTGTTGTGGTTTGAGACAGGGTCTCTTTATGTAGTCCTGAGCATCCTAGAGCTCATTATGCACACCAGGCTGGCCTCAAACTCATACAGATCTGCCTGCCACTTCCTCCCAAAGGCTGGGATTAAGGTGTGTGCCACCATGCCTGGATTTTACCTTTTTCTTTTAGACGCTGGCCAGAGTTTAAGTATGATTTCTCTGGTACTTCTGGCCTTTTTCACTTCCTCTAAAGCTCCTCTCTCTGCCATACAGCTGTTTGTCCAGTGTGTGGCTATCCTCCATACCAGCTTAACTCAAAAGGGCAAGTCTTTTTCTTCATCTCTCTGTCTCCTTCCTCCTGGCAGCTGCTGACATTGACAGCTGCCTTCCCTGGGGTTTTTCTTTAAACCTCGAATGAAACTGTCCCCGACATGAAGAAAAGAAAAAGAAAAATCTCAACAACAATGAATGAAATAGTAACGTTGCTAACTCTAGTGCGGGAGGGATGACTCAGTGGTTAAGAGGCCCGGCTGCTCTTCTAGAAGACAAGGGTTCAATTCCCAGTACCCACCTGGCAGCTTACAACTGTCTGTAACTCCAGTTCCAGGGCTTCTGATGCCCTCTTCTGGCCTCTGTGGGCACCAGGCATACACATGCAAGCAAAAACACCTATACACATAAAGTAAAATAGCTTCATTGACATGTATGGTAAACTGCACACAGGAGCTAGGCCTTGCAATACAATAATCCCTGCTACTCAGCAGATGGAGGCTGTGGATTTACCAGCTCAATGCCTACCTGGGATAGAGAGAGAGTTAACAAGGCCAGCCTGTGAAATTTAGCACCCTGTCTCAAAAATACAATGTAAAAGGGTTGTACATATAGCCCAGTTGATAGACTGCTTCCTAGCATGCCCAAAATCCCGGGTTTGCTCTCTGACAACACATAAACTCGGAGTGGCAGTACAAACCTGTAATCCCAGCATTCTGAAGGTGGGAGCCAGGATGGGCAAGGCTATCCTGAGTTACATAAGGAATTCAAGAACAGACTGATATGTATGGAACCCTCACTCAGTCATCAATCAATCAATAAAACAAAATAAGTAAAAAACTTGGGGACTAGGACCAGATAGGTTAATGGCAGAGTGCTTTCCAGCGTGCACAAGGCCCTGGGTTCAATCTCGAGGACTAAGAAAAGGAAGCAAAACACAAGCTGAAGATCACAGATGTCATTTGTGGACTTCGATGAGTTTCATCACACGTGCACATCCAGGAACCCATTAGCACCACCACGCTACATACATTGCGACTGGACCATGCCTGGGTTTTGGGGATCCAAGCAGAGCCTCCCGCTTGGCAAGCGCTTTACCGACTGAGCTATCGCTACAACCATTAGTCAGTTCACTCTATCTATCTATCTATCTATCTATCTATCTATCTATCTATCTATCTATCTATCTATCGCTATCTATTGATGGTTCTGAATCTATGGGGAAGGTTGTCAGAACAGACCTTAGTTTAGACTTGCTATTAGCAAATAAATAGTTCAATAAATGTGTGAAATTGAAGGCTAAACCCATCCTACTATTGTATTCTCAGGCAAATCCTCAAGTCCCTGAGGGCTCTATTATTTTTTGCTATTTGGCAGGTGACAGGTATACTTTTCAGTTCCCTAATGTGCTTGGCCCAGGATCACGCGGCTAGAAAATGACAGAAGCGAAGAACTGCCCAAGCACTGTTATTCCAAGTCCAAAATTCTCTCTCCTCTCTGATGGGACCCGGAGCACCTAAGCCTAACGCCTACTTGGAATTTTGCCTCCAATTCTCATTTTCTTGGCTGCCTTGTCGGAGAGGATTTCCACGTGACGACTGGGGAGAGAAGCAAGCTTCATGGAACAGCGGTCACTCTGGAGCGCCACTGCCCCGCAGTCGCCGTCCACGCGCTCAACACTTGTCGGACCGGTGAGCAGCATGGCCACACACGCGCATGTGCACACTGGGCGGGTTCGCCCGGGATCCTAACACCGCCCGGGGGAGGGGAGGGGCCGGAAGTCAAACTATGTCTCTGGGTTGCTAAGAGACGGGGCTGCCACAAACCGGGAGGAGGTTTTCTCCTGCCTCTTTCTCTTTCTGGCTCCGCTTTAGCATCTCCAAAAGTCGGGTGATCATGTCCGACGGCGAAACTGATAACTTGCGAAGCACCTTCCCCTCTTACATGGCAGAGGGCGAGAGGTTGTATCTGTGCGGTGAATATTCTAAGGCCGCCCAGAGCTTCAGCAACGTGAGTCGCGCTTGAACCTATCACTGCGTCGCCTTCTTCCTTCCTCCTCCCTCCCTTCCTCCCCTCCTCTTTTGAGATAAGGTCTTGTTCTGTAGATCAGGGTGGTCCCAAACTTGCAACAGTCTTCTGCCTGAGTGATGATTGCAGGTGTGTGCCACCTCAGAAAGTTGGTCTCCTCCCACTACCTTTAAAAAAAAAAAAAAAGATTGTGTGTGTGTGTGTGTGTGTGTGTGAGAGAGAGAGAGAGAGAGAGAGAGAGAGAGAGAGAGAGAGAGAGAGAGAGAGAGCGCCTGTATATATGCATGTATGTTTGTATGTATACTGCATGCCTGGTGTCTGTGGAAGCCAGAAGAGGGCATTGGATCCCCTGGAACTGGAGTTACAGGCAGTTATGTGCCACCATATGACTGCTGGGATCCAGACCTGGGTCTCCTGCAAGAGTAGTAAGTGCTATTAACCAGTGAACCATCACCTTTTAAAAACATTTTTATGGGTATGGGTGTTTTGCCTGCATGCATATGCAGGCACCACTTGCATACATTGCTCTTGGAGGTCAGAAGAGGACACCAGATCCACTGGAACTAGAGTTACAGAGGGCTGTGAACTGCCACGTGGGTTCTGGGACTCGAACCCAGGTCCTCTGGAAGACAGCTAGCATTCCTAACTGCTGATACCATCTCCTGCCCCAACCATCACCAGCAGTGTGAAGTCCTGACGATGCCTGATAACCCATTTTGTGTCTGATAGTCCTGGTTCTTGGGATACACCACTGACACAAAAGCCCTGGCCTTTGTCATTTTCTCCCATTTGTCACTTTATGTCCGCCAGTTGGTGGCACTTAAATGTTTCATGATTGCCTTTCTCTTGATAAACTCAGTTTCCCATCTGTAGCTGCAGATTGTTTGACAGGCTACATGCAGTGGCCACAAAGTCTTCGGCATAGGCTTGCTTGTAAGAAAAGTACTCAGTAAACTAGGAAACAAGGAGGACCCTAAAAGAGACAAACATTGTCCCCTGGTTAAGGGGAAAGGGTCACAATCCCCTGAGCAAATTGAGAACATGGGAAGAGGGGGGAGGGAGCTACGAGAATGAGAAGGGAAGAAGAGGAAGGATGCAGAGGTCATGAGGGAGCAGAAAGGTTGAGTCAGGGGAAGAATAGAAGAAAGGACATGTGATAGGTAGGGTTTTAGTTGGGGGGGTGGTAGGGGAGGGCCGGAGGGAGAAGGGAACTAAATTGTCATGTGAATCAATCTTGTTTCTAATTCAAACAAAAATAATTAAAAAAAATAAAAAGAAAAGTACTCAGTGAAGTTAGTATATTGTAGTAATCTTACTAAAAATTGCACCATAGCACCCAAAAGGGATTGGGAGTTGTTCTAGAATACTAGACAAACTGCTAAACACAGTGCACGTCTGTGTGGTGTGTGTGTGTGTGGGGGGGTTACTATTGTTGCTCTGCTCCACTTTATAGATGAGGAAGTTGATATAGAAGAAGTTGGGTAATACGCCCAAGGTCACTGCACTGAACTAGCAGCTGGGGGAGGAAGATCCTCTGAGTGGAGCATTCAGACTCCAGTTGCCTGAGGTGCCAACCTCCACGTTGTAAAGTGTTCTTACAACCTTTTCCTTTTGCTGGAGACGTAGTTTAGTTGGCAGAGTGTTTGCCTCCTATGCACGAAGCCCTGGTTTTGATCCTGCTTAAAACTGAGCACCTGTGGGCTGGGGAGATGCTCTTCCAGAGGTCCCAGGTTCAACTCCCAGCTCCCAGAAGCTCACAGCTGTCTGTAACTCCAGTTTCAGGGGATCCAACACCCTCACATGGACATACATGCAGGCCAAACACCAATGCACATAAAAAAAAAAAAAAAAAAAACTAAAACAAACCCAAAAATCCAGAGCACCTGGCAAGCAGAGACAGGAAGAACAGAGATTTAAAATCATCCATGGCTACTTAGCTAGTTCAAGGCCAGCCTAGAATACCAGAGACCCTGTCTCCAAAACAAAATAACAATTTCTAGCTGGACGTTGGTGGCGCATGCCTTTAATCCCAACACTCAGGAAGCAGAGGTAGGTGGATCTCTCTGAGTTCAAGACCAGCCTGGTCTACAGAACAAGTGCCAGGATAGGCTCCAAAGCTCCACCAAGAAACCCTGTCTCGAAATCCCCCCCCAAAAAAAATCTTTTTTCCTTCGCTAGAAAGCATGCTGTGGTACTGGAACTTAGACCCTTCTATATGCTAGGCAATCACTCTTCAACTGAGCAACATGACCAGCCCATAGCTTGCATCTAATTTCTTTTTGTTTGTTTTTCAAGATAGGGTTTCTCTGTATAGTCCTGGCCATCCTGGAACTTGCTCTGTAGACCAGGCTAACTCAAACTCAGAAATCCACTTGCCTCTGCCTTCAGAGTGCTAGGATTAAATGTGTGTGCCACCACACCCAACTCTACTTATTTCAAATGGCATAGCAGAAGGCCATGTGGTACTTATAATCTCAATACTCAGAAGACTGAGACAGGAGAATTTCAAGTCTGGGGCCAGCCTGGGCTACACAATGAATTCAAGACAGTCCTGGACTAAGTAGCAAAACTTTTTCAAAAGAACCAAATAAAACAAAAACAAAGCAACCACCAGGCAGTGATAGCACACATCTTTAATCCTAGCACACGGGAGGCAGAAGCAGGAGGATCTCTGTGATGTTGAGGGGGAGGCCAGCCTGGTCTACAAAGCAAGTCCCAGGACAGCCATAGCTATTACACAGAAAAACCCTGTTTTGAAAAACAAACCAACAAAAACCCTTATATGGGGGCTAGAGAGATGGCTCTGTGGTTAAGAGCACTGGCAGCTCTTCCATAGGAAGGACCCAGGTTCAATTCCCAGCACCCACATGGCAGCTCACAACTGTCTGTAACTCCAGTTCCAGGGACTCCAGCATCCTTACATAAACAATACATGCAGGCAAAACACCAATGCACATAAAATGAAAATGAAAACAAATAGATAAAAAACTTAAATGGAGTGTCAACCTACTATCTGAACCCAAGAGTCCATGCTTCTCAGCTGTTCCCCAGTGTCTGCCTCTTCCCCCTAGTCACACCCTTCAAGAGAAATAATGACCAGATAGGCAGATTGAGTTCAGGAGCCCTACTCCTGTCCATTCTCCCTCTTGCCCCAGAGCTGTCTGGTCCTGCCTGGAGCAGCTGAAACAGAAAGGGACGATGGCCCCAAGGGCAGGTAGCTATGGAGAGAAGCCCTCCCATTCTAGGAAAGATAGCAGCAGCTTCCTCTTCCTAGAAAAAGAAAAAAAAAAAAAAAAAAAGGAAGGTCTCAGAGAGGGCAGACACCATCTGAAGCCTAGGGGATGCCTGCCTAATGCCTGCCTTTCCTAGAACGGGAGACCTTCTCATACGTAGCCACCCTCCCTCGGGGCAATGTTCTCTTTCTGTCCTTGTTACTGCAAGACCAGGATAGACATTCCCCACAGCCGTAATGGTTTCAATCAGAAGCTGACAGGACCTGGCTGGTCTACACACACTTGTAGACCTAGCTCTTGAGGGAGGCTGAGTCAGGAAAATCAGGAGCACAGGGGCAGCCTCAGCTACATAATGAGTTTGAAGCCATCCTGGACCATGTGAGGCCCTGTCTCAAGAGACAAACGAAACTGGGCTGACAAAATGGCTCAGGGAAAAAAGGCCCCTTTGGCCAAGCCCGATGATCTGAGTTTGATCCCATACCCACCTGGTAGAAGGAGAGAACCAAGTCTCACAGATTGTTCTCTGACCTCCACATGCACACAAATTTAATTAAAAAATAAAAATAAAAAACAAAAGACGGCAGGACATGGGGAGTGAGGGAAGGTGCTCATCCTTACACCGGGGACCCCAGATGGCTTCTGTTTTCCTCATGTTTCCATCTGGGTCCCCAACACACACACACACACACACACACAAAAGAGGACTCGAGCCAGGTATTATGGCATGCATCTATAATCCCAGCTACTCAAAAGAGGCTGAAGAAGTAAGAGAAGAGCTGGGTATGGGGCACATGCTTTTATTCCAGCACCCACAAGGTAGAAGCTGGAAGATGACGGAGTACTTAAGGCTAGCCTGGTCCATCTACATAGCAAGCTCCCAGCCAGTCAAGGCTACAAACAGCAACAAATGGGGGTGGGGGAGGGGGAGGAGTCGGGGAGAAGACTTGGGCTAGGAGGGGTATAACTCAAAGGTGGAGAGAAAACTTGTCCCAATTTTCATGAAGTCCTAGGTTCTAATCCTTTCATACAAAGGCTAGTGGGTGAATAGCCCAAGTTTTAGATGGTCCTAAAATCTATTCTGTTTGCACTGGACTTTGACATTTACATTGCAAATGGTACGCAGCCAACCGAGGTTTGCTACCGAGCTTGGTATACACAAACCATCTTGGAGTTGCATTGCTGGGATGAACTAGAAGAATTTGGCAGACAATCGTGCATCCACAGCATAGCCAATTCCCATGTCTCAGCCAGAGGCTTCCTTAAGTAGCCGAGATTCCTCCATATCAGCCATCATGCAGATAGATGTTCATGTTCACTGAGCAAAGACTGGGTTCAACGGCTTGGGTCTGATGAGACTCAGAGGCCAGTGTACTGACCTGAAGGGTCCTCTCGAAACTGCAGTAGCTGTGGGCTGCCCTACTGGGTGGTCAGGCTGCTGCCTTGCTCTTCCTGACGTCTGCCCACCAGAGTGCTTTCTTTGCCAGGCTCTTCACCTTCAAAGTGGAGACAAGAACTGCCTGGTTGCTCGCTCTAAGTGTTACCTGAAGATGGGAGACTTGGAGAAATCCCTGAATGATGCTGAGGCCTCACTCCAGAGTGACCCAACTTTCTGCAAGGTGACAGACTGACTGCTGGGTGGGAGGACTCAGCCTTGCTTTCGCCATTTCCATTACAGCAGACTCTGGTTACTGGTAGTTGAAGAACCAGCTGGATAGCTTGATGTCTGATGCCCTTTTCTCTTCAGTACTTGCCTGGCTCCCTGCCTCTTGTATTCCAACCTTCACCTCCAATCTAAGACCCTTCCATTCTACGGTACAAGCCCTTTGAGGTCTAGTCTCTCCATCTGGATTTGACTGTCTTTCATTCCAGGGGATTTTACAGAAGGCTGAGACTCTGTACACCATGGGAGACTTTGAGTTTGCCTTGGTGTTCTATCATCGAGGCTACAAACTGAGACCTGATCGGGAATTCAAAGTTGGAATTCAGAAAGCCCAGGAAGCCATCAACAACTCTGTGGGAAGTGAGTGAGCAAGGGGCTGTGCCCTTGTCCAGGAAGGTGTGGGGAAGGTCTAAGGTGCAGTGTGCAAGCAGCTACCACTGAGGAGTCTCACACTTGGATTTGGCTGTTGCTGATGCCACAGGTTGGATTCTGTACATGGAGTGACCTTCTAGCCATGCTAAGAGGGTTGCTCTGAAGGTGGCCTTTGCAGAGCCTGAAGTCATACACAGACTAGAATAGGATCCTGAGTTCAGCTTTTCTGAGACTGGCTCTTCCCTCATCGTATAAGTACCAACGACCGGTATTTTTTTGGTTTGGTTTTTTGAGACAAGGTTTCTCTGTAGCTTTGGAGCCTGTACTGGAGCTCACTCTGTAGAGTGGGGCTGGCCTCCAGCTCATAGGGATCCGCCTGCCTCTGCCTCCTGAGTGCTGGGATTAAAGGCGTTTGCTGCCACCACCAGCTCGGCTTCAAGGGCTGGTTTTTATCCTTTAGCTCCACGGCAGAGGGAAGAGGGAGGTGAGTGAGAGCTTGTCCCTGTGGATAGCAGAGCATGGCATTTGACTTTGTCTCCCTGAATCCCGGATTTCCTTTTATTTGGAAATCTGGCTGCCATGGCCTTGGGCTAGTGGGGGCCGCCAAGTGTCTAAGAGATTGTTTTCACCAAACAGTCTGCACCATTTGTGTGTTAGGGTGGCTTGGAGCCAGCTCTGCCACAGCCTCCGCCATCTCCTTGCCAGAGGCAGCCATTTCCACATAAAAGTATGTGATAGGTCTTGCCTGAGAGGGTTGGCCCAGCTGAGTTCCGGCCTCTGTCCTGCAGGTCCTTCTTCAATTAAGCTGGAGAACAAAGGAGACCTCTCCTTCCTAAGCAAACAAGCTGAGGTAAGGTGCCTCAGTTGTTCTGAGGGCCCGAGTGCCTTCCACACCCTACTACTGCCCGGGAGCATTTCACTTCTGCCCATCATGGGCTGCCGTGAGATTCTGCCTCAGCTCCAGAGGTATCTTAGGAAATCCATCTGTGCCCAACCAAGCATGCCTCACGGTTCTCAGCCCATAGAGAGTCTGGAGGAGCAGGAGGGCGGGCGGAGTCTCGGACTCTCGGTCCACACTACACTGTGCGCTCTGCGCTCCTTATTGAGGCCCCATTGGATGTTGCTCCTTTTCCAGAGTAAGAAAGCCCAACAGAAGCCTCCACCTGTGAAGCAACTGTTATACAACACCAAGCGGGAAACCAAGCGAAAGGGCTCGCTCAAGAGCGAGAAGACGGTCCGGCAGCTGCTGGGGGAGCTGTACGTGGACAAGGAATACCTGGAGAAGCTCCTCCTGGATGAAGGTCTCAGACCCGGTGTGGCCCCCAGGGCTGCGGCAATGGAAATCCTGTGTGGGTGCTTATGGCACAGCCTGTCTCGGGATGCAACTGACACAGACCTGTAGCTAGGTCTCACAGTGTTCTCACACGGGACTGGGCACCAGGACGGCTCAGGTCTGAATCCGAGAAGTCCACATTCGGGGTCACTGGTTTTAAGTATGTGGGCTACTTTGCCAACTTTCCCTCGCTGTGACAGAGCACCTAAGATAATGAGCGGGTAAGAAGGGAAGATACGGGTCTGACACGGCGGCCCACACTTTTAATTGCAGTAGCAACATAGGCAGAGGCAGGTGGGTCTCTTGAGTTTAAGGCCAGCCTGGTCTATGCAGCAACTTCCAGAACAGCCCGGGCTATATTATAGTAAGGCCCTGTTTCCTAAATAAATATCATTTTGGCTTAAGTTCCAGAGATTTTTGTAGTCAGGTATCCAGGTAACTCTGTTGTTTGGGAGCCTGAGGTGAGGGGGAATGCTGTAGGGGGAGCACCTAAGTAGGACAGCAGTGGGCAAGAAGTAATGACAGAGGAAGGGGCAGAGATTCCACGGTTCAGTTGCCTGTTCAAAGGCATGCCCCCAACAGCTTACCTTCCTTCCAATAGGTTCCATCTCCTAAAGGTTCTTCCACCATGTCCCAATAGAACATGTTGTAGGAACCAAGCCTTCAATACTCGAGGCCGAGGCCGTTGTGGGAGGGGCATTCAAGATGCAAATCATAGCCACCACCATAGCTCAACAGTGGGTAAAGGAACCCGATGGACAGGCACTGGGATCCGAGCACGTTAGTGCTTCATGTTCTGACATGTCATCTGGTCCATCCCTTATTTCATAGATAAGGAAATAGAATTCACTGAATGCCCAAGGTGACAAGCAAGCCCGTGGTGGTGCCATCACTAGGATCTAGTCCAATACACTTCCCATCATCACACTGTGCTGGCAGAGTCCTGAAACATATACTCGCCACTAACGGGGGTGGGGGTGGGGGGTATTGCTGTGAACTGATAAGCCTGAGCAAGGGTCACCTTGGAAACAAATACCTTCTCTCCAGAACTCATTTCCTAAGGTCATCTGCAGGGTTTTCCTCAGGGTTGTGGCACACTGATTTACCACTGGCCACCTCTCCTTGGTAACAGGTCTGAAGGCTTCCTGCTCTCCAGAGGACCTGCTGTGGCTTCGGAGGGCAGGAGTGGCCTGAGCAGTGACTTTGCATCATTGCAATTGGCTCTGACCTCTGGCCACACAGCAGACAGGGTGAAGGCACTCCCCGACAGCTCCCAGCATGCACTAGCTTACTTGGCTCCTGGCTATTCAATGAAGACTGGCAACATGGGCCAGGTTTTACATTCAGACTCCCCTTTTTTCCCTGAGGACACTGCTTGAAAGGAGGGAAACACCCCCCCCCAGAACAGGCTTCTCAGAGAGTTGTCCAGGCGACCCTTCTTGTCCCCCCTATTTTTCCATGGAAGGCTTGTCCCAAAAATGTACCTTTGACCTATTCTGGTTCAGTTATACCCTTTCCAAATCACCGCATACTACCTCTTCCCTCACTGTTAAAACGGCAGGCAGAGGTCCTCACATGTGTGACCTCAGTGGCGCCCCCTCAAATCCCTTCCCGGTAGACCTTATCAAAGGCACCATCAAAAGAGGCCTGACCGTGGAGGACCTCATCATGACGGGCATCAATTACTTGGACACCCGGAGCAACTTCTGGAGGCAGCAGAAGCCCATCTACGCCAGGGAGCGGGACCGGAAGCTGATGCAAGAGAAGTGGCTAAAGGACCGAAAGCGCAGTCCTTCGCAGACAGCCCACTACATCCTCAAGAGCCTGGAGGACATAGACATGTGTGGGTGGTGTTCTCAGGGCAGGGGGAGGAAGCAACATGATAGCCGGAGCTCTGGCCTCTGCGGACCGGCGGGTGGAAACTATCTGGGAGGAGAAGCGCCAGCCGGTCCGCAACGAGGAGGCTGCCCTCACCTCCATGTCACTTCCTTCTCTTCCCAGTGTTGACCAGTGGCAGTGCCGAAGGGAGCCTTCAAAAGGCTGAGAAAGTACTCAAGAAGGTTCTGGAATGGAACAAAGACGAGGTGCCAAACAAGGACGAACTGGTTGGGAACTTATACAGCTGCATAGGCAACGCCCAGATTGAGCTGGGGCAGATGGTGGCCGCCTTGCATAGCCACAGAAAGGACCTGGAGATCGCCAAGGAACAGTGAGTCCCCTCGGGTGGCCAAGGTCCCTAGGCCTCTAAGAACCTTTGCCAGGGCTGCTCATAGCTTCGTTCCCCTTTTCTGTCCTGCGGGGCAGGCCTGACGTAGATAGAGTGCAATGGAGATAGGGCTGACGGTAGAAAGCAAACCTACGCTGGTAGTCTGGTAGCTTTCTTTCTTTCTTTCTTTCTTTTTTTTTTTTTTTTGCCATACACTGGAGTACAATGGCTCAAAATTCCAATGAGTTCCAAGCCATCTGGCTCTTGGGGATTTTATTATTATTATTTTTTATTTTTATTTTTTTAATTCTTGTACCTGGGCCCAAGGCATATAAGATATTTCTAGCGTTGGGAATCATAGCAATGACCAGATATAGGTTTGGTTATCTGACAAAAAGTGGCCTAGCCTTTAAATTGAAATTGTGACCATGCTCATTGGGCGATGCCGGGGCAGGGGTGTTGGTGCAGCATACTGGCCCTGTGGGAAGACCTGAGACTGAAGGAAGCTTCAGGATGGAGTGAAAGGGGCCAAGAGGAAGCTGGATCAGTTTGAGCAGAATTTTGTGAACCATGCACGTGGTGACTCAGAGGATAAGGCCTGGAGTCCAGTAGATCTGACTGGGCAGTGGATATTAGGCAAGTCCTTCAGTGGCTCAGCCTCAGTGTTCCCACTCTGTGGAGTGGGCATGGCTGTTCCTGCCCTGATGTGGAGGAGAGGATAAATATAAAGGTATAGGCCAAGAACTAGAGACAAGAGAGAGAGCTGGGAATGTAGCTTTAGTGGTAGAGCAACTGCCTAACATGTTCAAGGCTCTGAGTTCATTTGGTCTCAGTTGACCTACAGACACCACACACATACACACACACACACACACACACACACACACACACACACACACACCACAGAGGCATACCATACACGTGTGCAGACACAGACATAAAAGAAGAACAGAGACCCGAGACTGTAGCTAGTATTCATCTAACGGCGATACCAAGTCTCCCTGAAATAAGCTGTTTTCAACCAGAAACTTCCTGACAGGGGCATCACTTTCCGGGCATCCTGCTTTTTTGTTTTTGTTTTAACTTATTACATATTTATTTATGTATTTATTCATTGTGTGTGTGCACTCATGTGCACGTGCTTGCCAGAGCATATGTGTGATCATAGGACCAGTCATGGGAAGTCAGTTCTCTTCTCCTACCATATGGGTCCCAGGATCGAGCTGGGACCATCAGGCAAGCAAGTTCCTTCCTTCACCCACTGAGCCATCTCCCTGGCCCTGAACATCCTGATTCTGCCCCATTTGGGGTCATTCATGGCTACAGTGTCCATCCCCCCCCCACAGTTCTGAACTCCTCTCAGTCTTCTGCCACCCTGTGTGCCCTTCAGTTTTCCTCCACTGTGACAGAATGCCTGAGATAGCTTAAGGTCTTATTTCACATGTGGTGTTGGAGATTTCCATCCATCGAAGACTGGCTCCGTTGCTCTTGGGCCAGTGGCAAGACCCAAACATCAGTATGGAGGGACGTGGAAAGCCTTTCCCTTCATGGCATGCAGCCGGTGAGCAGAGAGAGAAAGGGCCAGGGAAAAAGAGACTCAAAAGAATGTCCCCAGTGGCCTGCTTCCTCTAGTCAGGTTCCGCCTCTCAGAATCCATTATTGGACTGACGGTGTGTTCCTGATCTAATCTCTTCCCTCTAGTGCCATCAAGTGGGGACCCAGCTTTAACACATAAGCCTTTTGGGGAAACACCTCATGTTAAAATTGGACCATCCCATTTTCACTCAGTGCCTCAGCCCTTAGTCACAGCTTCTGTTCTCTCTGTTCTGGTGTCTCTCGCTCACCATTCCCACAGATTTCCAAAGCCCTTTGTCTGAGGACTGTCCTTCCCTACTGACCAACAGGGAAGTAGCTAGCATGCATCATAACTCCCAGAGATGGCTCTTCCCAAGACTCAAGGCTCCCCAAGACAACAAGACATCGCTTTCTGGGCCATAGCGCCCATTGCCCATCGTGCCACTCACAGCCTTGTGCACACTGGCTCCTGCCCTCTCCTCACTTATCCACACCCTCAGTGCCGTCCACTCCTGGGTGATTTCTTGTATGTCTCTAAGGACCAAGGAGGAAGATCACACATCAGCCATTCTAGATTGGAGCAAGGGGTGGTGTGGACCCAGAGCTGGAGATAGCTGCATCCTTGGTTACTAACTCGGTCACTTAGAGCTGTGTGGGTTTGAGTTGTTCAGCCCCACAGTTTCTCCACCGGGGTTGAATGTCTAATAATTACCACCTGACAGCACACACCTTTAATCCCAGCACTTGGGAGGCAGAAGCAGGTGGATCTCTGTGAGTTCCAAGCCAGCCAGCCTGGTCTACAAAGCGAGTTCCAGGACAGGTTCCAAAGCTACACAGAGAAACCTGTCTTGAAAAACCAAAACAAAACAATAATACCACCACCTAACAGGTTCCAAGATGGGTAAATAAGGAGTGTGTGTTCTGAGTATTTTAATGCCAGCACTTTTGAAGCAGAGGCTGGCAGATCTCTGTGAGTTCTAGGCCTCTCAGGACTACATAGTCAAACTGTCTCCAAAAGAAAAAACTGTGTACATAACACCATGAATGCTACCATCCCCCATAGGTCTTTACTTCTTCCCCCACAAGCCCCAGACCTATATGTTTAACAGACTCCAAGGCATTCCTCTTTGGATGTCCTGTAGCGATCCCACATTTAGCTAGTTCCAGTCAGTCCCTTGAGTCTCTCCCACACATCTTGCTCCAGGAGTCCCTAAGCCTTAGGTAGCCACTCCCTTGAGGAAGCCCAGGAGACTCCTGGATACCTCCCTCTGCCCTCTTCATGTCCTGGCCACCCACCACGGGCTTCCTGAGTTGGCCTTCCCATGAAAGAACACCCCCGTGGTCACAGGCTGCTCTGCCTCCCTTAACCCTCCCTCCCTCCCTCAGCCCGGACTTCTGTCCTGAAGTCAGAAGGGTCCCAGTTGTTGCTCGGCTTTTGCCTCCTTCAGCAGAGTGTCCCTTTCCTCGGAGCATGCTATGTCAAGCCACGACCACTCATTATTCAGCTTTTAAATGAGGCTCTCACTCTAGGAAAGCCTTTGGCATTGAGTCGGGGTAGGGATGGGGAAAGGGGTACAGAATACCACCCCTGTTCCTCCCTGTCCCCTGGTGTCCTATCAGCCCTCTTAGACACTGGGCTTTGGGAAGAGGGACATTCTGTTGTCATCAGACCTTGTCATATGCTAAGTGACTGGGTACACAGCAGTATTCTTGACAGTGTCCCTTCCTTTTTTATTGTTGTGTGTTTTGAGGCAGGATTTCACTATGTAGCCCAGGCTGGCCTCCATCTCCTGATCCTCCTACCTGTCTCTCCCAGGAGCTGGGATTACAATTACAAGCACAGACTACCTGGCCTGGCTAGTTTTTGCCTTTTCAGCATCTGCAAACAGGGCCTTCCCTGGAAATCCTAGTCTAGGTGAGTTCTGTGTGCCTGCCCTCATTCTAATCAGCTGCTCACAGGCTAGGCAGTGACTTGTCCAAGAGGCTTCTCAGTACTGCAACCCTCATTTATTTCTTGGGTGAATGGAGATGTGATTTATGTGTCTTCTTGCTGCTGGTAGTTTGTGGTCGTTTTCATTGAGCTAGGATTTCAAGTAGCCCAAGTTAGCTTGAACTCACTATATAGCTGAGGATGACATTGGACTCTGTAACCTCCTGATTGTTGGGGTTAGAGAGGTACACCATCATGCCAGGTTTATGTGGGTGGTGACTGGGGGTCAAATGCCAGGCCTTGTGTATGTCCCCAGACCTTGCTATTTGTTTTTATTACTTTTTAAATTTTTGATGGTAGCACTGGAACCCAGGCCTCATGCATGCTAGCCAAGTACTCTAACACTGAGCTATGTTTTCAGCCCTCTTTTTTGAAACAGGGTCTCACTATGTAGCCCTGCCTCACCTAGAACTCATCGTATAGCCCAATCTAGCTTCAGACTCAGATAGCCACCTGCCTCTGGAGTTCTGGAATTAAAGACATAAAAGTATATACCACCACTTTTGGCAGCTCTCATTAATATTAAAAATAAATTAAGAAAGCACAGTGTATTACCTATCACACCACAGCAGAGTACCCCCTCTTTTAACTGTTTGGTGGTACTCAGGTTTAGCTAGGAGGGCCACTCTGAAGTCGTAGGTTAGAGAGGGGTTCAGTCTCCAGTGCAAACAGACACACCACAGGGTCATATTTCTTCTTTTGTTTTGTTTTGCTTTGCTTGGTTTTGTTTTTGAAACATGTAGCCCAGGCTAACCTCAAACTCACAGTCTAGCAGTAACAGCTAGCTTTGAACTCCTGATCCTGCTGCCTCAGCCTCTTGAGTGCTAGGATTACATGTTCGAGGGGCAGTTTTTGTTTTACAATGACAGTCTTGCTGAATATCCCAGGCTGGCCTCAAACTTCTGGCTCAAGTGATCCTTCTGTCACAGCCTTCAGGGTAGGTTGGAACTGCTTGCATGTGCTACCATGCCTGGCTCTAGCTCCACAGAAAGATGCTGAAGAGAAGATGAGGAGAGGCCTGCCTGTGACAGGAAAGAGTCAGGTGCTAGTGGGACAGAGAGTGAGTGGAGTTCACCTTGGTAAACGGAAGCTGCGCTGCACAGCTGACCTGAGAAAAGAGTGTTACGGAGATAACCCCCATGTTTCATAAACGACCCAGTTTTAATTGGCAAGATAATGAAGTTTCTCTCTGCCTTAAACGACCCAGTTTTAATTGGCAAGATAATAAGGTTTTTCTCTGTTTTAAACCTTACATTAAAAAAAAAACAACAACCTAACAGGAAGTAACCTGATGTTAACTAATCTTATTATTATTATTTTTTTATTATTCCCTCTCGGTGTCTCAGTCTTACATGGAAAGAAATTTGGAAATGGCCATTCTCTTCCGTCCCCCTCCATCTTCCTTCATCCTCTTCCATCCCCCTCTGCTACCCTTCGTCTTCCCCCATCCTCTTTGCTTGGTTGCATGTCTGTGCTTTCTTCCTTCCTTCCTTTCTTTTTTTCTTTCTTTCTCTTCTTTCTCCCCTCTCTCCCTCCTCTCTCTCTTTCTGTCCATCCCTCCCTCCCTCCTTTATTTATTTTTGGAAATTTGTATCTTATTCATGGCCCACCAGTCTCCCTCCTGTCCTCCTGTCTGGGAGAGTGAGGGAAGAGTGGTGGGTTTGGGGAGAGGAAAGAGGCTGGGATAGTGCCCCTTCCTGGGGCTGCAGGGCTGGACTGCACCTCGCCTCACTGTCTGTGTCTTCTTGACCCTTTGTAGCCACATGCTCACTCTTCTCAGCTCACTGCAATAATTATTGTGTTTTGTGGAATGAAGCCTTGCCAGATTCTAGAACCAAAAATAAAGCTAATTAAGATCTTCAAGCTAAGTTTTAATTGTTCCTTTTGATGGTGAGAAGTTTTTTAAAATTATTGTGTATGTATGTGTGTTTATGTGATTGTATGTATACATGTGTGGGGTTGCACATGGAGGCCAGTGGAGGCCACAGGGAGTGCTGGGCGCTCACTGCCAGCATTCTTCACCTATTCCTTTGAGACCGTGTCTTTTCCTAAACCTGGGGCCTACTTCTCTTGCCTAAGTGTTCTCTCTCTCTCTCTCTCTCTCTCTCTCTCTCTCTCTCTCTCTCTCTCTCTCTGTGTGTGTGTGTGTGTGTGTGTAAGCATGCATGTATGTTCATTCCATGGCATGATCCACATAGACATTTTTTTCCCCTGTTGCTGAGAAAGCACTGCATGACTGAACCACATCCCCAGCCCCCTGACTTTTTCACCTCATAGACTTTTCTTCATACCTACTAATTAGTCATTGTTAGGTTGCACCTATAGATTGTTTCTAAAATAGGAAACATTTTAATTGATGTTTTTACATTATCTTTTTCCCCCCCAGGGGCAGGGTTTTCAAGACAGGGTTTCTCTATGTAACAGTCCTGGCTGTCCTGGAACTCACTTTGTAGACCAGGCTGGCCTCGAGCTCACAGAGATCTGTCTGCCTCTGCCTCCCAAGTGCTGGGATTAAAGGCGTGCACCACCACTGCCTGGCCTGTTACATTATCTTAAGGTAAACTTTAGAAGGGAAAATTGTTGGATCCAAGGGACATCTTTGTAAGCTTTCAACTCTGGAAAGATCCTTATGATACCCATCTCAGGCTAAGAGCACAGATGGGCCTGTGTGCCACAGCTTTGCCAGCCTAGACATCTTCTGCCTGGAACCCTGAATCCCTGTAGCCGGGCCCCCATGTTTGCCTTTTCCATTGTAATATCTGTTTTCTACTTAATGGCTGTTTTTGCTGCTTCTTCATAGCGACCTTTCAGACGCAAAATCAAGGGCCCTTGACAACATTGGCAGAGTTTTTGCCAGAGTTGGGAAATTCCAGCAAGCCATTGACACGTGAGTAGCATGGACTGACTGCGCCTTCCCTACCCAGGACTTGGACTTTCCTCCCTCATACTGGGATTTCTGTCTGGGGACAGAAAGCCAGACAAAGAGGTGTCAGTAAACCCAGTGTGATGGTTCATGCCACCTAGTTACATAGGAGCCTTACCAGGCTGAGGTAGGAGCATTACCAGGAGTTCTGGGCCAGATAGAGCTACACACATAGCAAAATCCTATCTCAAGGCCAGGCAAAGTGGCGAACACCTTCAGTCCCAGAACTCAGGAGACAAAGGCAGGCAGATCTCTTTGAGCTCAAGGTCAGCCTGGTCTACAGATCAAATTCCAGAATAGCCAGGGCTACACAGAGAAACCCTGTCTTGGAAAAAGAAATCCTATCTCAAAAAGAAGAAGGAAGGAGGAGGAGGAGGAAGAGGAGGAGGAGGAGGAGGAGGAGGGGGATGAAGAAGAAGAAGAAGAAGAGAGATGATGACCAGCCAGCCTAGACTCCTAGCTCCACTGGGTGACAGTTGACTGTCCTGGTCTTTGGTCTGTTTGGTGCTGGAGATCAAACCCATGGCATACGGCACACCAGTAATCAACCAGCAATGCTACCTTGCCCCCCCCCCCCCCCCCCGCCACTGAGCCACCCCCCCTAAACTGACCAGCCATTTTAAAACATTTATTATTTGTTTTTTTAATTATCTTAGGTATATAGGTGTATTGGTTGCATGCTTGTCTTTGCCAATGTGTTTGGTGCCCAGGAAGGCCAGAAGAGGTCATAAGATCCCCTGGGCCTGGGGACAAATATGAACTAACATGTGGGTCCTAGGAATTGAACCTGGGTCCTCTGGGAGAGCAGACAGTGTTCTTTTTTTTTTTAAGATTTTATTTATTTATTATGTGTACAACATTCTGCTTCCATGTATATCTGCACACCAGAAGAGGGCACCAAATCTCATAACGGATGGTTGTGAGCCACCATGTGGTTGCTGGGAATTGAACTCGGGACCTCTGGAAGAACCTTAACCTCTGAGCCACCTCTCCAGCCCAGCAGACAGTGTTCTTAACCCCTGAGAACTCTCTCCAGCCCCTTACCAAGCACATTTAAACGAGTCAGTGGAAAAGAACCAGCATTTTTTTCAGCATTTCCAAGCTATCAAAAGTGCCCTGAGTCCTTCTCAGGCATGAGAATTACTTGGCCTTGGGCTGATGAGAAAGCTCAGAGGGTAAAAGGTGCCTGCTACCAAGCTTAGCAACTCAAGTTTGATCCCTTGGCACCCACATGGTGGAAGGAAAGAACCAGCTTTTGTCTTCTTAGCTCCATATCAAGCCAGAGGATAGCTTTGTGGAATCAAATCTCTCCTTCCTTATTCAGACTCGGGTCACCAGGCCTGAGTGGCAAGCCCCTTCTCCCTGGGGCCGAGTCACCAGCTAGGAACTCATTTCTAGGTGAGTCTTTTATTTCTGGAGCTGGTAGACCAAGCAATCTTTGAGACTTTCTTAGAGGCTCCTCCGTGACTCTGTGTGACTGTGTGGGATCTCTGGGGACAGTATCTCAACTCTCCAGATGGCCAATTTGAGGTCTAACTCTGGGGTTGGTTATCTGCTCAGTGGGGTGGGTGTGCACAGCCCTAGGAAGCCTCAGAAATAGCCCAGACCCAGAAAGCCGGCTCGTTGGGTGCAGCCATCCTTCCTGGAGAGACACTGTCCTTCAGGCCTCTGACACTTGGTCACCAAGCATCCTTCTCCATCACATGATTTGGTCTCCTGATACCCTTGGTGTCTGTGTGCTGAGAAAGGAGTATGAGAGCCTGCCCACCCTCAGGGTTTCCTTGTAATAATGTGTTTCAGAATACATACATGCTTATTGTTTGTTTGTTTGTTTGTTTGTTTGTTTGTTTGTTTGTTTTTTGGTTTTTCGAGATAGGGTTTCTCTGTGTAGCTTTGGAGCCTATCCTGGCACTCACTCTGGAGACCAGGCTGGCCTCGAACTCACAGAGATCCACCTGCCTCTGCCTCCCAAGTGCTGGTATTAAAGGCGTGTGCCAACAATGCCCGGCACATGCTTATTGTTAAAATCCTAATTTAGAAAATAAAGGTTGAGGAAAAAAATTAGAACTACACCCCAAGATAAAGATCTAGTTTATTTCATTTTATTTATTTATTGTGATAGCAGTCTCAGGTAGCCCAGGCTGGCCTCAGATTCTCTTTGTAATGTAGGGTGACCCTGAACCTTGGATCCTGTTACATCTACTATCAGATGTGTGCCACCACTTCCGGTGGCGGTGAGGCTGTACGCCAGGCTTCAGGCATGCTAGACAAGCATTTCATTCCAAACTTCTCTCTGTGTTACTTTGTCTCTCACAAAATTTTAGTCAGGTTTTTTTTTTCCCCCTCCAGTACTGAGCTTGAACTTAGGTCCTTACGCGTGCTAGGCAAGTGCTCTGCCACTCACTCATATCCCCAGCCTCCTTTTTACTTCTTATTTTGAAATGTGGCTCCTCTCTGTCGTTTGGTCTGCCCTTGCACTCACAGTCTCTTGCCTTCTCCTTCCCCCGTACTTGGAATTACAGGTCTGTACCATGGAGCCTAACCTAGTAATTCTGAAGCATTACTTCTGTGTTCTTTCAATTGCTTTGATTTTGTCTT
The DNA here is from genome assembly GCF_003668045.3 of Cricetulus griseus. Lineage (NCBI taxonomy): Eukaryota > Metazoa > Chordata > Mammalia > Rodentia > Cricetidae > Cricetulus > Cricetulus griseus. The sequence goes on from NC_048600.1 coordinate 113,614,847, forward strand.
AAGGATTTTAGATTAATTTACTTATGGATTTTATGTACATGAATGCTCTGTCTTCCTGCACACCAGAAGGGGGCATCAGATCCCGTTACAGATGGTTGTGAGCCACCATGTGGGTGCTGGTAATTGAACTCAGGACCTTTGGAAGAGCAGCCAGTGTTCTTTACCTCTGAGCCATCTCTCCAGTCCTGGGTGTTTTACGGCTTGGTTTTTGTGGCTCTGGAATTAGTCTAGGGTCTCACATGTACCAGGTAATTGCTCTACTACTAAGCTACACCCCCAGTCCTTGGGTACTCTTTCCAAACATTATTTTTCAATGGTTATACCAAATTTGATCCTACAGATGTAACCAGAATAGCTTGGCACTTTGGAAATAGGTTGGTACTCACTAATCCCACTCTGGACCAGAAAGAATGATTTTTATCTGCACCCTCATGAAGCCCACAGGGTCTCCTGTGGCTGAGCGCAGAGTTGGGAGGGAACTGACCCTGTTTCTTCTTTCCCCAGGTGGGAAGAGAAGATTCCTCTAGCCAAAACCACCCTAGAGAAGACCTGGCTGTACCATGAGATCGGACGCTGTTACCTGGAGCTGGACCAGGCCTGGCAGGCCCAGAGTTATGGTGAAAAGTCTCAGCAGTATGCCGAGGAGGAAGGGGACCTGGAGTGGCAGCTGAATGCCAGTGTTCTGGTGGCACAGGCCCAAGGTATGGGCTCAGACACTCCCATCCTACCTGTTTCTCCCAGTGTCAAGCCTGGCTACTGCTTGAGAGTCCCAGGGGCTGAGCCTCCTCTGTGTTTCCATTCTTACCTTAATTTTGAGAATGAGGACAAGCCACTCCATTTTTTGTTCGTTTGCTTCTCTATTGACTTGTTTTAATTAATTAAATAGTTTTCCTTTTTCAATACAGGGTTTCTCTGTGTAGCTCTGGCTGTCCTGGAACTCACCTTGCAGACTAGGCTGGCCCCAAGCTCACAGAAATCCGCCTGCCTCTTCCTCCCGAGTGCTGGGACTAATGGTGTGCACCACCGATGCCTGACAAAACACTATTATCTTGACGCCATCCATTTGGCTCTTACAGTCTGCCTTCTCCCTATTCTGTGAATATTCTTGAGACTTGGGATGATATAGCCATCCCATTTAGGCTGAGCACATGTTATTTGTAGTCTGTTATTCTGAGTACAAGTTACCCTCTTCATGTTGACCAGTTGTGGGTTTCTTTGTCAACTGCCCTTTGCTGCAAGAGGAAGCTTCTCTGATGAGAGTTGAGAGAGATGCTGATCATTAGGAGTCCGAGGAAAGCTCTGCTCATTTAGGTTCTCTCCTAGGGCTTTATGGTTTTTCTGGCCACAGGTTCTTGGCTCCATTAACAGTGCCAGGTGTTTGATTCTATCTTGTAGATTGGGCCTTAAATACCCTCCCCCTCAAAAAAAAAGTGCTTGGATACTCCCATAACTTTCCTGCCACTATTGCAACAGTGGGTGTGTCTTTCTAGGTCGGTCTTTATTGTTGCTTTTGGGGTTTACGGCTGGACATGAATGGTGATTACTTTTTTCCTCTGGTAGTGTACATCTCTGCTGAGCCATCTCCCCAGGCCCCAAAATGGAGCTCTTTTTAAGGACACAGCTCTCTCACTCTGTCACTCGGTGAATCAGTCCAGTCCCAGCTCCAGCACTAACTGGCTGGGAGAGCTCTGCAGACCACTTGTTCTCCATTCTATCAGAGGAGGGAAATGGAGGTTCCAGCAGCTGTCTGAGGCACACACCCACCTCTCCATGTCACCTTTCTTTCCAGTGGGATTATTATTATTATTATTATTGTTGTTGTTGTTGTTGTGTGCATGTGTGCCTGTGTACATGCACCTATGCACAAACATGCAGGGCCAAAGGAAGATATATGATGTCTTCCTCTCAGGGCCTCTCAGTGAACTGGAATCTCTCCATTTCATTTAGGTTAACTAGCAAATGAACTCCTGGGATCTACCTGTATCTGCCTCCCAGTGTTGGGGCTACAGGCATATGTAATATCTTTTCCATGAGTGCTGAGGATTTGAACTCAGGTTCTCATGCTTGCACAGCAAGTGCTTTTACCCACTGAGCCATCTCTGCATCTCCCCATTTTGTTTTGCTTGTATTAAAAAACAAACAAACAAACAAAAAACATGAGAACAGGGTCTTTTGTGTCCCAGGCTGGTCTTGAATTTAACATAGTCAATAAGGACCTTACACTTGCCCTGCTTCAACCTCCCAAGTGCTGGGAGTCCGTTTATGAAGTGCTAAGAGTCAGATCCAGGGCTTCATGCATTGGTAAGTAGGTACTCTACCAACTGAGCCATGTCCCCAGCTCTATGTAGTGTTTTCAAAACATTTAATAAAAAGCGATCTAAGAAGTATCGATTGCCTCTCTGGGAACCATTTCCACAGAGGTCATATTCCCCACCCTGGAGACACATGTTGTGTGTACCGTTTCTATCCTAAAACCTCTCCCCTCACTGACTCCTTTGCGGGGCCTGGGATCTCCAGTGCTAGCCCGAGTCCCAGTCCTTAGTGCCACACAGACCAGGAACATGCTCCAGAGACGGGGCCAGGGCAGCTCACACAAACTTGTAATGGGTCCTGGGAGTGCTCAGGCAGAGCAGGGTCTCATTTTATTCTCTGCCTTCTCTCCTGCTCCTCTCCAGTGAAGCTGAGAGACTTCGAGTCAGCTGTGAACAACTTTGAGAAGGCCCTGGAGAGAGCCAAGCTGGTCCACAACAATGAGGCCCAGCAGGCCATCATCAGTGTGAGCCTTTGTCACCTGCTGAGCTGGGGGGACATGGAGCGGGCAGTGGGTGGTTGGGCCCTCAACTCTCCACCCCCCCCACACACCATCTCGCCAGCCCTTGAATGAGACTTTCTAAACCAATTTTAGGACTTGCAGTTTGAAAACTCCTACCTCTTCCAGCGACAGCTGGAAGCATCATGATTCCCTTTCTCTTGCATCAACGCTGGTGTCTGGGAGAAGGCTCTGTGGGGCCATGAAGGCCTTTGATACCCCCCCCCCCCGTGGGGGTTCTCCAGCATTCCAAAGCCCAGTTCCCGTTCCACCTGCAGACAAAGATAGCTTCTGCCTTTTCCTGAGCAGACTGTCCTATGCCTATAATCAAATGCTTTCATCCCTGTCTAGAATTTGCTAAATCCTCCTGGGTTTGCCTCCTCCAGGAGGCTCTTAGCCAACCCTTAAGTTTTGGCTTGGAAACCCTCTTTAAGACAATCTTCTTGCCAGGTGGTAGTGGTTTATACCTTTAAAAAAATTTTTTGAGACAGTTTCTCTGTAGCTTTGGAGCCTGTCCTGTATGCAATCTGTAGACCAGGATGGTTTTGAACTCACAGAGGTCCGCCTGCCTTTGAGTGGAGGACTGGGATTAAAGGCATATGCTGCCACCATTGCCCGGCTGGCTAACACCTTTAATCCCAACAGGGGCAGCTGGATCTCTGGGAGTTCCAGGCCAGCTTGGTCTACAGAGCTAGTTGTAGGACAGCCAGGGCTACACAGAGAAATCCAGTTTCGAAAAACACAAACAGCCGGGCGGTGGTGGCGCATGCCTTTAATCCCAGCACTCGGGAGGCAGAGGCAGGAGGATCTCTGTGAGTTTGAGACCAGCCTGGTCTACAAGAGCTAGTTCCAGGACAGCCTCCAAAGCCACAGGGAAACCCTGTCTCGAAAAACCAAAAAAAAAAAAAAAAAAAAAAAGAAAAAAAAGAAAAAGAAAAACACAAACAAACAAACAAAAATGAGGATCTTCTCTGACCCTTCAGTTTGTATTTCCTAGTCCTGCTTAGGAGGCAGCTGCCAGCCTGCTTAGGTTAAAGTGAACTAAAAGTAGTGAGATGTAGAGTTCAGCCATGTTTCGAACGCACAGTGCCACATGTGGCTGGTGGGATCACGTTGCAGTGAGCTAGAGTACCCCATTGTTGCAGACATTCCTGTTTGGACAGTGCTAGCTTGGACTGGAAGTGCCAGGAGGCAGAGTCCAGAAGTGGAATGAGGTAAAGTCAAGAGGCACTTCAGGCTCATGTAGCCCATCCCAGTCTCCCCTCAGAGAGTGCAGGACCTCAGGCAAGGCAAGTCTGCCCGCCTCAGGAATCCCAGCCACCCACCTCCTACTGCCCACCAGATTCCTCAGGCACTTCCCACAGTGAATTCCTGCCGGCACAGAGGTATAGGCCTACCCCCAACAATCATCTGCTATGGTGGCTCTCAGTGGGGACCCCTCTTCTCTGAAGCAGGCCCACTGCTGGGAGGCCAGTGCATGTCTGGACTGGGCCACACTGGAGATGTTTGTGGCAGGAGCTTGAGGAAGGTACAGGGCACCTTGACAGTGACACCCTGAGGACCTATCCAATTGGAGATGGGCCTCATGCTGAGCTTCAGAAGACAGCAGGATTGGTCAGGGATAGCAGGGCACTGCAGGGTGCTGCCCTAGAAAGACGGGGGATACCAGGGAAGAGGCTTTTGGAGGGAAGTTTCTGGTGTGTTTGGGAAGATGATAGTGAGGCCAATACTTCCCTATTGCAGTGTGAAAATCCCTCCCAAGAGTCCCCAGACCTTGTTGAGGGACAGCTGGCCCCTGTGATACACATCTCTCCCCTGCCTCCATCCTGCTGGAGACTTCGCTCCAGCCTTGCTAAGTGTTTCACTCAGGGCCTTCAGACTTGATCCTTCCACACATGACCACAGTTTGTGCGGGACCACCGAGTCCATGTGTGGCCGGCTGTGGTCCTGGCCCACAGGAAGCTTGATGTCTGCAGGAAAACCGAGGCAAGAGCATAAGCCCTGGTTTATGACCAACATCATAAGGGACCAGGGAGGTTCAGAGTGAGAGCCCTGGTCTCCTGGGAGTCAGGGCTGGAGGCTATCCCAGAAGCAGGGTTGCAGTGACCCTGAAGGCTAGGCAGTTTTTCATTAACTGATCCTCAGTGGCTGTTTGTGGGAGTAGGTCTTGAGACCCCCTCACCCTCCCGCATCACCGTCTCCAGTCACGAAAGCTGGCAGGGACCTAGAACCATGCTGCAGAAGAGTTGCCATGCCCAGCAGGCATCCAGTACATCCATCCTAAAGCTGCAGGCACTGTGCCCAGTGACAGCCTCTGAGACAACTGTGACAAATATAGAACCTTCTCAAGACCCCACAGAAAGCAGGATCTGGGGGATGCTTGTAACCCCAGCTGAGGCAGAAGACTGTGAGCTGTGGGGATGGCCATGATTTCAGGACCAGCTTGGGCTACATGATGGGATCCTATTTCCAAACCAATCAGCCGAGTATGGTGGTACGTGCTTGTAATCCCAGCACTTGGAAAGTGGAGGCAGGAGGATCAGGAATTTGAGGCCAGCCAGGGATAGAAAGTTAGACCCTGTCTCAAGAAAATTAAATAAATAAATAAATAAATAAAAAGGTTCACCAGCTCCTCTGCCTTTCACAGGCCTTGGATGACGCCAATAAGGGCATCGTCGAAGAACTCAAGAAAACTAACTACAGGGAGATACTCAAGGAAAAAGCAGAGAAACGTAAGTCACTGTGACCCCGAGCCCTTCCCTGCCCTTCTCTCACAGGGGTCCTGCTTCACTTGTCAGTCACTCCCAAGGCCAGGTTGGCACCACCCTCCAAGTCTGTTCACTTAGCTGCCAGCAGCAGCTTCATCCTTTCCTGAGCCAGGACAGGGTGAGGATTCGGTTTACCTCGGCCTGGTTTTGCCCCCAGCCCAGCTGCCCTTTGAATCCATCCAGCTCTGTCTTCAGGTTATTCGTGGAGTATATATCAAGCACTTGCCACGTGCCCCGTAGGTGTTAGATTCTCAGAAGACAGGACTCTGGCCTACAGGAACCCAGAGGGAAGGCCACAGAGTGGCCAGCACTGGGTTCCACACTCGAGGGCTCAGCAGAGTGGACATGTGCTGTGTGAACACACAGGCTGGGGGCAACTCTAGGGAGTCAGGGACAGCCTCACGGAGGAAGTAGTCTGCCTCAAAAAAGCCCATCAGTTTTCCTGGTGAGAGGTGGAGGAGGAAGGGGGACCATTTCCAGTAGGACACAATAAGAGCAGACACTGACAGGATGAGAGGACCACACCAGGGGCCGCTTGCTCCTGCTAGTCAGGTACAGGGTGATGTACCTGTCTGTCCGTCTCATTCTGTCCTTGTACTGGTACTGAGTGGGAAGCCGAGTGAGGGTGGTAACTGCCAGGTCACATGCTAGGGAGTGTGCTGCCTGGCCACTCTCCCAGCTGGGCTGTCTGGGGTCGCTCATCTGGGACCTCTGCATTGCTCAGCAGCTTCACTCTAGACCTCCAGGAAGCAAAGGGGACTTTGACCCTTCAGGCTCTGCTTGCCCACGGAGAAGGTCTGAGGGGACAGAGAGTCAAATTATGGGCAAGCCCAGAAGAGCAGGTTTGAGAAGAGCAGCAGCCGGGCTCCATTTATTGCCCTAGTGCCAGACATTCTAGAGGGGTGGTAGGCACTATTGCCACCCCCCACTTCTGGGGACACTGTCAAAGTACTCAGTTTTACTAAGGAGGGCACTGAGGCAGGGGACTTGGAAATCCAGAGTGGCTTTCAGTTTGGCCATCTAGCATTAGATCTGGGGCCTCAAATGTGATTCCATACTGGTTTTGGTGACAGACAGCCTTTGTCTACCTCCCTCTGTGGCACCCTGACTTCAGTCATGATGCAGTGGGTGGGGTCCAGGAGCAGAGCCCAGTGTGGGTTCCTACTAAAGCCCTCCAAGATTCAAGGCAAAGTCCTCTCTAGTCCTCCTGGCTGCTACCACAGCAGGGCAGCCAGATGACAGCCCCCTTTTTGCATGCATATGTGGGCAATGTGTCGTATCGTTGGTACACATGCGTACGCATGTATGTGGAAAACAGAGGCTGACCTCTGATTCAGGCCTGTCTGGCTGTTCACATTTGCACTCCAGGGGTCACCTGATTTAACCTCCTGAGAGCTGGGATTACAGGCTGGCCTCCATAACTGCCCAGCTTTTTTTTTTTTTTTTTTTTTTTTTTTTTTTTTTTAAGGTGGTGTCTCGTGTATCCTGGGCTGGCCTCAGATTTACCCTGAGCATGGTCATCAGCTCCTGATCCTCTAGCCTCTCTACCTCCCAAACCCTGGGTTTACAGGTGCATGCCTTCACTTCCAGGGATCAGGACTCAGGCTTGTCCACTGAACCATCTCCCCAGCGCAACAGCCCTTTCCTTTTTTCTTTTTCTTTCTTTCCTTCTTGTTTTTTGTTTTGTTTTGGTTTTGTTTTGTTTTGTTTTGTTTGAGATAGGGCTTCTCTGTATTGCTTTGGAGGTTGTCCTGGAACTCACTCTGTAGACCAGGCTGGCCTCGAGCTCACAGAGATCCGCCTGCCTCTGCCTCCTGAGTACTGGGATTAAAGGCGTGCGCCACTGTCTGGCCAACAGCCCTTTCTTATCCAGTACCTGCTGTGAAGAAGCTGATTCCCTCAAAGAGAGGCCAAGTCAGTGGTTGTACATCACATGGAGCAGTTAAAAAGCCGCTGGAGCGACAGATGTGAAAAAAAGATGGCAGGAAAACTTCAGATGCTCCAAGCAGGCCCCCACTCCTCTGGGCTGGACACATGCTTGGCAAAGATCCTTTCTACCTTCTCGTGGGGGCACTTCCTTCTCTGGACAGTAGAGGGCAGTGTTGTTCATCCTTTTTACTCTGGGGTGGTGGTGAACCTGTTCAGTTTCTATTGCTGACTTCCAGGAAGAGCATGAAGGCCATCCAGGAGGTGAAAGTGACTTTCCTGTAATTATCAGAGACAAGGAGCAAGAGCCCCTTTGGTCACATAAGCACCTCTCCAGCAGCCCCTCCTGCTGCTTACAGCCTGCTCACATGTTTACAAGAGAACTCAGTGCTGACTGCTTTCCAGGGGCAAATACAACGGTGGCAGGGTGGGGACACTGGAGAAAAGAACCGTGTGTCGTTTCCCAACACCTAGGCCATTTTTTGTAAGGAAGGCAGGATGCCTTTTGCATCATCGTGGGGAAGGCATGGTGGTTGCAGGAGCCTGTGGCAGTGGCTGCTCATGTGACATGGACCAAGAAACAAGCACCAGTGCCATTTCTTGTAGGGAAAAGCACCTGTGCTTTTGGGCCAGACTGTCTTGGGTTCAAATCCTGGCTTTGCTCTTGCTTGGCGGGGAGAGATTGTGGTATAATATCCTCTGTGTCAGTCTTGGGTTCCTGTGCAGTTCCCTGATAACCAAGTGGTATGGTATGTGCAGCATCTCCCTGGAAGCCAGAGCAGGGCTGACCTCAGGCCCTGAGTAATGACCAGTTCTATCCTTTTGGAAGCCTGTGCTGTCACGCCATTTGAAAGAGCTTGTGACAGCCAGCGGGGCCCCTCTCAGGGCTTTGCTCTCCGAGGCCCAGAACTTGAGAGGTCTAGTCACAGTAGATCTTCATCCCACCCCCACCCTGTTCTGTTTTTCAGAGGAGGTCACTGCATTGATGGAGTTGCCTGGAACCTCATCAGAGAAGGAAACGAAACGAGGGCGGGAAGAATCGGACAATGCAATGAAACAGTGGGAAAGGGAACCGACAGAGAGCGAGAGAGACACCACTGATGACGAGGGGCAGAAGCACACGCAGTCGAGGACAGAAGAACAAGACACTTCTTCAGGACTTACCAAAAAACTGTTAGGGGACAGTAACGAAGTAACCAGCAGAGAGTCAAAGGAAATTTTCAGGAGAATATCAGAAGACTCCACCGACCACACAGCCTCAGACAGTGTAAGCCTAATGGATATAAAACCAGAGAAGAAAATGGCAGAAGGAGGGGAGGTTGGAAGGTTGGAGAAGACAGAGGAAGAGGACGAAGTCAAAGACTCAAATTCTTAACAAACGGGAGAGGAAGGAAGACTTGCCTAATAGGCACTAGGTTCAGGACAGTGTTTCCAGGTGAGATGCTTTTGGTAGGGGGGAAAAAAAAACAAACAAACTGGGAGGTTGCCGCCTACAAGTCATCCACCTGCCCTGTTTTCTCATTAAATATGTGTCTTAACTTTTGCAAATCCTGAGTGAGTCATTGTGCCTCCTCTCCCCACCCTCCCTATTCTCAGTAGGGAACCAGTGGAAGAGATTAGAGGTGGAGAGGCAGGTGAGCCCCAGAGAGCCCAGATCTGCTCGAAGGAGAGGAAGCAAAGCCTTGAGAGCAGAGGTGTTTCTGTCTGCTTCTCAGCCATTGGCTCACATTCCACAGAATGTACTATGTGGAGAGTACAAGGCAGGGGGTGGGGCTGGGGTATACAGAAACCACATTAGTGGGCCAGCTCAGCCTTTCTTAGCACAAGAAAAAAACAAAAAACCACACACACACACACACACACACACACACACACACACACCCCTCAGCCAGAAGCATAACTACAGACGCCAAAAAGCAATGTACATTTAGGGACTTTTCCATAATTATAGACTTTGATGTATTAGGTCTTTGTTTTTGTTTTGGCAGGTGGTGCTGCCTAGCTGTCTGGTTTCATGACCCGAATGGCACTTCCACCATGGTTTCAGTTGTGTTAGTCTAGGGGACTGTTAGAAAATTTGAAAGGATTTGACTTTGCCACATGCATGCCTATACCTCACTCATTTCCTTCTAACCTGCCTGGGGACGTGGGAAAGGCAACTGTCTCCTGTTTTAAGAGTTAATCTTTCTCCTCTAGAAGTGACCCGGCACTTAATCCCGGCACTCCCAGAGGCAGAGACAGGCAGGTCTCTCTCTGTGAGTGCAAGTGCCAGGGCTACATTGAGAGTCCCTTGTCTCAGAGGGGAAAAAAAGTTAATCTTTAACTTTTAAGTGACGAAGAGGTAGGTGGCCGACTCTTGTGGCAGAGAGAGTCCAGGTGTGCCTTTGCGCTCAGCCAAGGCTCAGAGCGAGGCTTCCCAGAACCTTGGTTTCGATTCCCCGGGGGCGCGTGCGCAGAGGCCCGGGCTGACCCCGCCCCTTCCCCGCGCCCCGCCCCCGGGCTATGAAAGGCGCCCTGCGTGGGGTCCCGACACCCCAAGACGCCCGTGTCCCCTCGCGCAGGCGGGCGGCCCCGGAGACAGTGCCCGCAAAGGCGGTGACGGCGGTGCGCCCACTCATCATGGTGAGCGCAGCGCACGCGTGGGGGTCGGGGTGGGAGCGAGAAGATCAGTAAGCGACAGTCTTGGGGATGCTTGGGCAGAAGTGGCTTGCAAACGAGGGTCCCAGGTTTCGGAGTTGAAATCCAACTTCTGGGCCCTCCGAGGCAGCTCAAAGGCAGGGGGAGTGGGGAAGCTTGGCGCTGGGAGGTGTCTCAAAGACCCTGGAGAAGCCTCGAAAATGAAGTCGAAGCTCCCTGGCGACACCAGCTGGCAAGTGGGTCTGGGCCCCCGGGGTAGCACTAGAGCTCAGAGGTACTGCGTGCGGAGCCGGAGCCCGCGCTGGGAGTGGGTTCCCGACCGTCCCCTGCACACGGCCATAAAGAAACCATAAGGCAGCCTAATTCTCTGGTGTACACCAAAGGCGGAAGCCCGTGGAGGAGACCGTTGAAACTTGTTGCTTTTGTCAGAGAGGTACAGCTAACACACAGCAAAGTAGGGGGGGGGGGCAGAAATTCCTGAATACAGGTGCCCTGTGCCCCCTAGTCCTACAGACCAGGGAGTGGGGGAGACTGAGAAGGCAGAGGAGGAGGTGGCTGTGAATGAGGCCCTTTGTCCAATGCTCTCCTGCCCTGCCCCCCACCAGCCCTCTGTGGCACCATTGTCCCACCACATCAAGACAAGAGAGTATTATCTGTTGATGGCATTGTTGGGTGGAGGGAGGCGGTCTTTGGGTCACCCTCCTCTGCCCTCACCCTCCTCTGCACACTCGGAGAGCCAGGGCAGCTGTGGCTTTGCCCATACATAGAGCCTCAGGCCTCCAAATAGGACATCCTTAAGAGGTGCCCAGAATATATAAGTTAGGGCCAACGGGGAGCAACGGGCATTTGCTTCCCTTGCATGCCCTGCCACCAAGGTGTTTTCTCCGAGGGACAGCAGAGAGCGATCCTTGGAGCCAGGAGAATAAGAGGTTAGGTAGTGTCACTGAGGTTCTCTCTACTCACCACAGCCCTGCTGTTGAAGATACTGAAGGACCAACCAACTGGGAGAAGAAAAGCCACCACTCCCTGCTGGAGAAAGCACCTACCACCCAAGGGTGCTTTGAGTTAGGCCTGGGGATTCCTGAGCGGGCAGCTGGTCCCTCGCTGGGGGAAGTAGGCCAGAGACTAGGGTTTAGTGGCTGTGGCTGACATCTCCTCTTCCCTCCTTCCATAGAACACAAGCTTTTCCCGAAAGAGCCACACATTCCTGCCCAAGATCTTCTTCCGAAAAATGTCATCCTCAGGAGCCAAGGACAAGCCAGAGCTGCAGTTCCCCTTCCTCCAGGATGAGGACACAGTGGCCACACTGCATGAGTGCAAGACACTCTTCATCCTGCGTGGCCTGCCAGGCAGCGGCAAGTCCACCCTGGCTCGGCTCATCGTGGATAAGTACCACAACGGGACCAAGATGGTATCTGCCGATGCTTACAAGATCAACCCTGGCTGTCGGGCAGACTTCTCCGAGGAGTACAAGCGTCTGGACGAGGACCTGGCTGCCTACTGCCGCCGGGACATCAGGGTTCTTGTGCTCGATGACACCAACCACGAGCGGGAGCGACTGGATCAGCTCTTTGAAATGGCTGATCAGTATCAGTACCAGGTGGTGCTGGTGGAGCCCAAGACAGCATGGCGACTAGACTGTGTCCAGCTCAAGGAGAAGAACCAGTGGCAGCTGTCGGCCGAGGACCTGAAGAAGCTGAAGCCCGGGTTGGAGAAGGACTTCCTGCCACTCTACTTTGGCTGGTTCCTGACCAAAAAGAGTTCTGAGACCCTCCGCAAAGCTGGCCAGGTCTTCCTGGAGGAGTTGGGGAATCACAAGGCTTTCAAGAAGGAGCTCCGGCACTGTAGGTGGTTGTGGGGAGGGAGCAGGGCCGCTGAATCCTTCTGTCTGCCTGTGTCAGAGAGCCCACCTTGCCAGGCATTGGGTGCTGTTGAGCTCTAAGGATGGGGTGGGGGGCATGGAGGATACAGGTGGTGGCTTCCAGGATAGCCAGAAGCAGGGCTTCAGTGGTACAAGCAGGTGACGCTGTGGAGAAGGCCTGTCCAAGGCTTCTTTCTTACCACCTCCCTCTCCCCAGCACCTTCCTCCAGTCTGGATGTAGACCACCATCCCAGTCTTGGAGGTGGAAAACTCAGTAACTCTCAGCATAGGAAATGACACCATATGCTGTAACCTTCAAGGGAGACCCTGGCCCAAGACTGTCACACTCATTTTTAGCAGCAGAAAACATATTTCCAAGCAAAATATGAGATGCCTCAGCTACAAAGAATAGTAAGATCAAGCCTATTGTGACTTCCCTGGGGCTGGTTCATAGGCCTTTGGCTCCCTGTGACGCTACCATGGCATTCCCAGTGCTAGAGAACACAGCTTCATGCTTTCCAGAACATTCTGTCCACACAAGAGACATGCCCAGAAAGGATATGAGTTGCTATCCATACCTGGATAGCATCATACCATGCTATCATACCATCATGCTATCATACCATGCCAGGAGAGATCCAGCAGGGTTCTTTCCTGGCAAGGGCTGTTAGATCCAGTGAATGGGTAGTTTGGGGGTAGGCAAGGCTCATCAGAGGGTCCTAATCCCCCACAGTGTCCTACAGGCTGTCATCCCTTAGCCCTTCTGTGCCTTTAAGTCTATGTTTTTTGAGATAGTCTCACTATGCAGGTTTCCATGGATGGCCTGGAACTCACTGTGTTCATCAGCCTGACCTCTGACTCAGTAATCCTCCTGCCCCTGCCTTCCCTTTACCATACCTGGTCTCCTTTAACTCATTTTTAGCCTCTCAATTTTAGCTGCTCTGAAAACTTGAAATAACCTTGTTTTGTTGTTAGATTGCTCAGAGGCAAACAGGTCCTTTGTGCCCTGTGAGTTCACAAGGCTCCTAAGGTTCATTCTACAAGGAGGATGCTGACTGGGAGCCAGCCTGTACAGCCTGTACAGAGTGAGGGGCAACCCTAAGAGCCAGGGCTGGTGATGCTGGCATGGGCATGCTTGCTGTTTGCTGCTTGCTGCTGACTTTGACCACAAACACCAGAATGCTTTTCTGCTGTTTGTGGCAGGAGGCATCAGAGGCATGCTCAGAATAGAATATCCCTGGAAGGGTTAGCCTTTGGGAATTAGGGAAAAGCTAGAGACTGAATACAGCCACAAAGCTTGGAATCTGGAAGGTCAGCTTTGACAGTCTAGTCCTCAGCTACCTTGTCCCAGTATACCCAGGACCCTTCCTGTTCCAGGCCCTTGGGATGTTCAACTCCTCCAAGATGCTTGCAGGGCTTTGGAGGGTAATTGGTGACCCCTGGGTGAAATGGTTGCTGTAATCTCAGGCCCTGAGGAATTTGGGGGTATGGCAACTGGAACTGTTGCAGTGGACTGACAAGAGTTAACCATGTGTCCTACATGGCTAGTAAGTGGCAAGGTGTGTTTCATTTTCCCATGTACCACCTTCCCACCCAGCTTTCCCGTTCCAGGTGTGATGCTAGCCTTTGGCTAGAATTGCCTAGCCCTATTACATATGCCTTAGAACTCAGAGACGTAAAGATCTGTATGCTGTAAAACCAGCATGGTTAGAGTTTAAATTTTGTTCCCTGCCCAGCATTGAACCCAAGACCCTATTGCATGCTAGGCAAGCACCCTGACTCTCCCTTCCCCAAGAACTCCTGGTCCTCTTGCATTTACTTTCCCAATGCTAGGGACTCAATCAGGGCATTGTACACGCTAGGTCAGCACTCTGCCGAGTGAGTTAGCTGCAGCTCCATCTAGCAAATGAGAAGCTCAGTGCCTGAGAACATCTTAGTGAAGGCCTCTGCCCCTCAGGGCTTGCAATTTCTGTGGTAGGTGTTGGGAGGCCCAGCTCACTGCTGTAACTGGATCTTCTCTTCTGCAGTTATTTCCGGAGATGAACCCAAGGAGAAGCTTGAGCTGGTCAGCTACTTTGGGAAGAGACCCCCGGGAGTGCTGCACTGTACAACCAAATTCTGTGACTACGGGAAGGCCACTGGGGCAGAAGAATATGCTCAACAGGATGTGAGTTCTCCCCAGGGGTGCCCTGGTGGAGGAGGGGAGGAGGGTGAGTGGGTTAAAATACCTTCTGGAGCTGTGGCAGGGGGCAGAGACATCACAGTGGCTGGAGAAGTGTGGCCTCCTGTCTTTGGCTTAGTCTCTGCTCGTTTTCCCTCTTGGGGACTTACTAGTCCATCTGTCCCCAGAACCTGCTCAAGGGCCTTTTCCCTTGGGTAGATTCATGGAGAATACCAGGCAGCAGCAGGATCCTACTCTGGCTTCTTGAACCCATATTAAGCGCCAGAGTCCCAAAAGCTAAGAGTCCTGTGTTCCATCCAGAGAGCCTTGCCTTGTTCCGGAGTGGCTCAGGAGAGCGACACACCCATTCCCGAACCCGTAGCACACAGCCAGCACAGCCATCCCTAACTCCAGGCATGTTGCCCGGTTCCCAACTTGCTTTACCATTGCCTTCCCAGTCGCCATGGCTGCTCCAACCCCCACTGAAGTGGCAGCTCTCTAGGAGCCAGGTGCTCGTAGCTTCCTTCACCTATGTTCTCAAAGCCTAGTCCAGTGGAAGGGCTGGATACAGACCCTTGCTCCTTTCTGTTGTGCAGTTGGCAGTGCCAACCAAGCACCTGTCACACACTGTCAGGTATAGCCAGAGACGTATAAGCAGATGGAAACCACGGTGCGTTGGGTGAGTTGTGAAGTAACAGTGGTAGCTGATCCCGGCTCTTTACCCACAACTGTTAATCCTGTTTCCTCGAAGGTAGGCTCTGTTACCTCCTCTCTCACAAGTGAATAACCAAGGCTGAGAGGCTAGCTGGCAGCACACTTGGACCTAGTAGATGGGGCTTGTGTCTGGTGCCTGAGAGCCTTTGTCCAACATTAGCTTAAAAAGACCCCTGCACAGCCACCCTCGTTTTCTTCTCTGGGGGTGGTCTATCCTTGCCAGCTGTCCCTCTAACTTGGGCCCCCTCTCTTCCTAGGTGGTGAAGAGATCTTACAGCAAGGCCTTCAAACTGTCCATCTCGGCCCTCTTTGTGACACCCAAGACGGCTGGGGCTCAGGTGGTGTTAAATGAGCAGCAGCTGCTCTTGTGGCCGAGTGACGTGGACAAGCCATCTTCCTCTGAGAGCCTGCCCCCAGGGAGCCGAGCTCACATCACCCTGGGCTGTGCAGCTGATGTGCAACCTGTGCAGACAGGCCTTGACCTCTTAGAGATTTTGCAGCAAGAGAAGGGGGGCAGCCGAGGTGAGGAGGTGGGTGAGATCTCTCGGGGCAAGCTCTATTCCTTGGGCAAAGGGCGTTGGATGCTGACCTTGGCTAAGAAGATAGAAGTCAAGGCCATCTTCACGGGGTACTATGGGAAGGGCAAACCTGTACCCATACATGGTGGCCGGAAGGGGGGCGCCATGCAGATTTGCACCATCATCTGAGGGTTCACACCACTCTACCCCTTCTGCCCTCTAGAAGGGAAGGGGTGGACAGGGCAACATACCTTCCACTTGATTTTTAAGATTTGTTTTGTTTTTTACTCGAAGCTAACCTACCTGTAACTTTTTAAGTCTGTAAAGTAACTGCCAGTCCCTTTCTGCCCATCCTCTTCCCCTTAACACTCAAGCTCTCAACACAGGCAGGTGGGCAGAGGAAGACACCATTCAGGAACCCGGACCAGTGGTGACAATAAAAGGCTGGGCCACTGGCCTAGAGCCACAGCTGCCCTACATCCAGGAGCTGGTTAGCCCTCCCTTGGCCAGTGCCCGATGCCCATCCAGAGCTAGGCACACCTCAGAGCTGCACACATCATGCTAAGGACAGTGCTCCTGCTACAGAAAAAGTGGTAGCTCAAGGGGTCGGACCCCTGGGTGCCAGTCTTATCTTTAATCATTATAGTGCCTAGGAAGGCTTGGTCTATTTACTGGTGTGTAAGGGGGTTTACCTTCGGCCTTTGGTCATTCCTAAGTCCCTGTCACCTCCTTCACACTGTGACTAGGTGAAGGGTGTGATCACTAGGGGAGAAAGTGGAATAACCAGAAGCCACATCTCTGGCCTCCCACTGGGCTTCCACCCTTCACAGTAGCGTGCCTCTGCTGTGTGGACAGAGACCAAGGTCAGAGAGACATGGCCCGAGAAGCTCCAGCTTTGCTTTCGACCAAGCCCATCCTGCCTCCATGCCTCCTCTAAAGGAGGGTGGTGGGTACCAAGAGCCAATGGAGGAGACCCTGAGCTGGCAAGAGTATGCCCCATCTCTTGCTCTGGGGAAGTTGAAAGCGATGATCATGTGCTGTGGTTCCTGGAATATCTCGCTCTGCCTTTGCTCAGTAACAGGACCTTGCTAATTGGGTTGTCACCCAAGTATCTGGGATTTATGTTCCTATCCTGGTTTTGCCCACCTCAGCAACTTCTAAGACTGATACCGAAATAAATCATGTTAATCCCAGCTGTGTGCAGTCACTCTTGGCCTTCTGTGTCCAGCTCAGTCTTCCCCGGGGCCAGGGCTGGGTACATTAAGACTAGCTTTGTCCCACAGCTTGGGGCCATCGGTCCTGTCTCCCTTCTGCTAGCTGGGCACAGCTGTGATGAGGCTGGGCAGTGGAACAGTGTTGGCTTTCATGAAGCAGAAAGGCAAGGCTGGCTTCAGACTCATGCACAAGGTGGGGTTGGCTGGGAGCCAGGAACTAGAGCACAAAGCCTTTATCTGACAGCTAAGGCGACCACATGCAGGTGTCCTTGGCCCAATCAAAGACCTCTCGGCAAGGCCCAGAGTTTCCAGTGTGGCCTTTGCAGGGTCTCTGGGGAAGGCCACCTTAAGCTAGTGTTCCTCAAACACAAGAGAAGACCTACAGCAGCCCCTCCAGGCTCATGGGGCCCCCAGCCTAACCATTCTGCCACTTGTCAGCACCTGCAGCCTAGCTCTAAAGCGGCATGTGTCTGTCCGGTACAGTAACTTAACTGAGCAGGTTCCTTCTCTACTTTGCCTATGTTGAGCAGGAAACGAGACCAGCCACACATTTGCAAAGAGTGCAGTTTCCAATAGCATGGGCCTTTAGAGTCAGCGAATGGGCCTGAGCTTTAGAGCTGCCTAGAATGCTTTAAAAGAGCCTGGAGGTCAGGAGCAGAATCTTCTTTTCATGTCCATGTCCCTCACGCCTACAGTGACAGTAAGAACTATAGGAGCATGACAGTGTGGTGGCTCATGCTGTAATCCCAGTACTGCAAAGGGCTGAGGCAGGAGGACTGCCCGGAGCTCCAGGACAGCTAAGCCTACGTTGTGAGACCATGTAAAACAAAAGCGAAGCGCATGCACGCACGCACGCACGCACACGCCTACATCGGGCACCTATGCTCCTGCATGATAAGCTTCAGGTACAAGAGCAGCTACCACAGCTAAGGACCCAAAAAATGATCAAAACATTTTATTTTCTTTTTTAATAAAGTTAAACAATACAACAAAAAATCACAAGCTGCCTCCCTGTCTACCCCTGGCTTCCCTCCCCTCCCCAGTCCTCAGCGCTGGCTCCCTTTCCTTCACCCCACTCATACAGACACAGGGCACCCAACTGAGAAAACGAAACTGCTCTAAGTACACGGGGACATGATGGAGGAGGTGAACCGTCCACACTCATGGTTAAACTGAGCAAGTCTGCATTTTCTGGGTTCTGAGTAGTTGCCCTTCATTAGCCAAACTGAAAGAAGAAATTCCCTGGGCCAGATGCTGAAAGGGAAAAGAAAGTCTTGTTAGTTGCTCTGTGGATTTCCTCAGGAAAACCATGGTTGTTATAGAAGTCTTCAAGGACAGCTTAGTCCAAACACAGAGACTTCAAGGGCACCAAATCATCTGAGCCATGAGTGCAGGAACTAGCAAGCATGCAAGAAGCACCCTACCACTGGGCCGGAGTGCATTTTGTGTGTAGCTTCTGAATACCTTTACTCTTGTGGAGAAGGCTTGCTACCAAGGGACTTGGTGATGCATCTCTGACCCTGCCAAGTGCACTGAGAATGGTTCCAGGCAAGATAAGCCCAAGTCCCGCCTCATCCACACTAGAGCCCATAAGCGTCCTGTTGAACAAGGGGCCAGTGCTGGCTCATCACCTGGGAGCTCTCAAGAGCAGCAGGCATACCCACCTTCAAAGCTGAAGCCCCCAGGGCCACCGAAGAATGCCTTGAAGATGTTGTTTGCATCAAAATCTGGTGAGGAGCATGAAAGGGACAAAAAAGGGAAAAATCAGAAGGGTCCGATTTTCACTTCCTTTTCCATCATTTCAGCCTAGATGTTAACAAACCTCTCCCTGCCCCACCCCCAGACAGGCCTGCTGCTGACCCCAGCCAGTCCTGGCATGTTCCCTGCCCTAAAACTCAGGGCAGGTGCTGTCCAGAAGGAAACCTCCTCTGCTCAACATGCTCTGCCTACTGTCTCCTTACTAAGAAATGTCATTTGCACTATGCTGCCTTCCTGTAACACTGGGGCTATTACTGAGAAGCCTCAACTCTATCGCTTGAGTGACTCCAAAATCAACGTAGCAGACCTGGAGATCCCGACTCCTGGAACTAGCATGTGCTCTTTTCTTCCAGACCACACCAGTTCTGAAGGCTCCTGCCCTAGGTCATCTTTTTTTTGACAGCCTATTAAATAGTCTTATATCACTGGCTGACCACTTATAGGCTTCCCCTCTGGAGTGTCCCAGTTCAGCTGCCCAGAGGGCAGAAGCCTTGGTAACAACAACAGGGCCCTTTCTGGTGCTTTAGGGGGAAAAAAAAAAAACCTGTTTTGCAGGGACCCTCTTCATTCCAGGTGCCCAAACAAACTCACCGCCCATATTCATGCCCTCCTCATCCAGGTCCTGCCCACTGTCATAACGAGTCTTTTTCTTGGGGTCAGAGAGGATGGTAAAGGCCTCGCCCACTTCCTTGAACTTCTTCTCCTCCTCCTTCTGGACCTCGGCACTGGCCCCACTGTGCCGATCTAGAGGATTCAGTGAAACCAGGGTCACAGAAAAACAAAGTCTGTTTATGTCCAAGTCTGGAATGTGGCACCTCCCACAATGTGTAGGACAGAGAGCTCAGCAACCCCTTCTTCCCACTGAAAAGCACGTCTCCTAGGTACCCACTGTATCTGCCCTGTGAGTTCTTCCTGTTGCTCCTGTCTGCAGAGCTCACCTGGATGGTGCATCAAGGCCCGCTTCCGGTAAGCTTTCTTGATCTCATCCTCAGAGGCATTCTTGTCAACTCCCAGGATCTTGTAGTAATCTTTCCTCTTGCTCTTCTTCAGTTCCAGCTGTGCGTTCTTGAGGAGCTGTTTGTGTTCTGGAGTGAGACAGGTGGCATCAACAGACAGATCCAATTGCTTCCCTTGCTGGGTCCCAGCCCAGCTGCCCAGAGGGTAGAGAAGCCTTGGTAACCACAAAAGGGGCTTTTTTGGTGTTTTCTTCTGAAGACAGAGGAAGTGAAAATGACAGGCAGGAGCTAGAACCAGAATACAGGTGCCTAAGTCCCCACCCAGGAACTACTGATTGCTTTCAGGCTAGTGATCAAATAAGCTCCAGGTCCATCCTAAGAGCTACATCAAATACTCCCAATTTTACATTTAGGACCCAGAAGACCACAGCTCCCTCAGTCTGATGACCCTCTTGTTTTCATACCTTTTGTTTTCTCCGTCTGATACACTTTTTCATAGTCCCGCACAGCTTCTTCATACTGCTCTGTGTCCATGTAACTGAGAAGGAAGTACAGGGTAATACAGCACTCAGAGACAAAGAGCAATGGACTGTGGGACCTTCTAGGGAGATGGCATGACTCATGTAAGACATACACGCTTTCGGCAGGATGTTTCACCAAACAGCAGAATCCCTTATCTAAAAAAAAAATTAACTTTCAGTTCCTCAAGGCAAAGAAGCCTCATGATTTTGCACCCAACCAGCAGTCCTCTGCTAGAAGCAGGCAGTGGCTAGGGAAGAAAGCTCTTGGTGCCTCATGAAACGTCATGTGAAAGCACCTACTTGATTATCCTGGACTGAAACATCAGAAAAACTGCCGTGAAAGAGCTTTGAAATCTTCAGTGCCACAAACATGCAGGGTCAGCTCCAACCCAGGGTACAAGTGGGGTTAGTTGAGCCACAGAAGGATTAAGGTCAGGGTGGAAGCTGCTGCTGATTGCTTCCACTAAGACAGTCAATCTCAGAGGTAGAGGGGAGATAGAGGGAACTTTCAACATAGTCTTGATTTGATTTCAGAAGCACAAAAGCAAAGAGGGATCCCTGGGCCAAAATGGGAGGACTGAAGGGAAAAGGCAGTGTCAGGACTTTGAAAGTATTGTTTCCCATGGAACTAAGTGGTATTCTTTTTTTAAAAAATTACTTATATTTATTTTATGTGCATTGGTGTTTTGCCTGCATGTATATCTATGTGAGGATGTCAGATCTTGGAATTACAGTTGTGAGTCACCATGTGGGAGCTAGGAATTGAACCTGGGTCCTCTGGAAGAGCAGCTAGTGCTCTTAACCACTGAACCACCTCTCCAGCCCACTAAGTTCTTATGAACCGATGTCACCAAGTCTGTCCCCTCCATCTAACAACAGACACAACATCTGCTAAGAATGGGAGGAGCTCACACAGCGTAGCCAGCTGCTACACACCTGAGAGTCAGGTGATACTTCCATCATGCCAGTCCATCTTTACACACATCAGCTTTGGAGGCCAGGGCAGGGAGACTGATACCAATGTGGCTGGCCAAAAAGAGGTTTGGCATCTAAGGCATCTCTGAATTTCTGGAAACACACTCATCTATGACTTTAAAAAACAAAAACACAATGCCCTACAGACAGAGGGTACTAGGAACACAGAGAAACAATTCACAGGACAAAGTATCAGATAATCTGAAGTAAAATAATTTGACATTCATTGCCAGGTGGTGGTGGTGCACACCTTTAATCCCAGCACTCAGGAGACAAAGGCAGGCAGAACTTTCAGGTCAGCCTGGTCTACAGAGTAAATTCCAAAACAGCCAGAACTACAAAGAGAAACCCTGTCTAGAGAAACAAAACAACAAATCTGATGCATGAGTAACCCTGACCTGATGTCTAGGCCTGTGCATAATCTTTTCTCATTCTGTAGTTGGGCCGGACTGGAACTTACAATGTAGCCCAAGCTGGCCCTCAACTGGCTACCCTCCAATCTTAGCCTCTGCAGTACTGGGATTACAGGTGTCAGCTGCCCATCAGGATCTGTATTATTTTGCACGTTTTAAAAGTAAAAAATATTCTTCCAAGTCTCTTAAATGTTGAAGAAAAGGTAGAAAAATAAGGCTTTAAGGGAAAGAGGAATCACTCTCTCTTGTGGCAAGAGGTGGCAAACATTCCTCATCTGCCCAGCTTTAAGGCTGAGTTGATCTCAGCTGTGCAGTGGCCAGGCCTCGAGGAAGGCCAGAGTTAACTGCTGGCATGCTTTAGCAGTACACCTGCTTCAGGGGACTGTTACTACATTCTCAGCCAGCTATGCCAAAGTGTCCACTGCCTCCCAGCACGGTGGAGTTTCAGAGGCAAAGCCTCAAGGGCAGTTCTATCCATAACACAAAACAAGGACTTGTTAATAAAGCAATTTCTGATTTTTGCTGACACATCCGTACAAACAAAATCACCTTCTACTCCACTATCTCCTAGCAGATTAAGAACGCACTACGCATCATGTATCCCGTTCCCATAATGCAGAGCATCAGGGGAGTAGGTACTACAGGGCTCTATTCTTTTGCTGTTAGAGAAAATTACAAGGAAAATCACCTATACAGCATTTTGTGCTGCTTAAAGTCTTTAGTTGGGTCAAAGGTTTTTTTGTTGTTGTTGCTGTTGTTTTAAATTTTATCTATTTTTTGAGACATAGTTTCATGTAGCCCAAGCTGGCTGGCCTTGAATTTGTGAGTTTTTAACTTTTTTAAAAAATACATTTACTGGCTGAGTAGAGGCAGGTGGATCTCTGTGAGTTCAAGGCCAGCCTGGTCTACAGATTGAGTTAAGTTCCAGGACAGCCAGGGCTACACAGAGAAACCCTGTCTCGGAAAAAAAAAAAAAAGAGAGAGAAAAATTTCCTGGCCGAGTGAGGGTGGGGAAGGGGAAGGTGGCGCACACCTTTAATCTTGGCACTCAGGAGGCAGAGGCAGATGAATCTCTGTGAATTTGAGGCCAGCCTGGTCTACAGAGTGAATTTCAGGACGACCAAGGTTTTTACACAGAGAAGCCCTGTCTCAATAAAACAACCGACCTTCCAAAAGATACATTTACTGGCAGGGTGGTGGTGCACACCTTTGATCCCAACACTCAAGAGGCAGAGGCAGGTGAATTTCTGTGAGATCAGGACCAGCATGGTCTATAGAGCGAGTTCCCGGACAGCCACAGCTACACAGAGAAACCCTGTCTCAACAAACAAAATACATTTACTGTGTGCACTCTTGAATATGGATGGTATGTGTAGGTCAGAGTTGGTATTTCTTGGGAGTCAGTTTTCTGCTCCCACCATGTGGGTCCCGTGTATGGAGTTTAGCTTGTCCAGTGTGGTGGTAGACTCCTCTATCTCTCTAGCCCAGCCTTTAACTTTGATCCTCCTGCCTCAACCTTTTGAGTGTTGGGATATAGACAAGTGTCACCAGGCCTAATTTATACAGTTCCAGGGCCCGAATCCAGGGCTCTGTGCATGGTAGGCAACCCTAATGATTTCATTCTCTTTTGTGGGGTGAGGAGCAGGGAAATATTAAACACCGGGCTTCACACATGCCAGGCAGCTCCATTTCTGTCTGACACTAAGGCGTGGAGATGGATGGAATGAGTAAGAGTGAGTTTCCCAGAATCAATAATACAATTCTTGCAGTTTTCCTGTCTCCGTGGTGAGACTATGAGGTGGTGTAATGGCTGTAATGCTCATGAGGGAGTTTCTGGCTCAAACATTAGTAGTAGCTTGGACTTTACAGTTTATAATTAGGAATGAAATGGACAATGGAGGAATGACACCCAAGAACTTCATTTTCCTTTATGATCTTTAAAACCAGTACCACTGCCCCAGACTGAGATGGGGAAAACAACCATAAGGCTGGGAATGTAGCTCAGCTTGTACAGAGCTTTCCTACAATGTATAAAACTACACAAAAGCCGGACGGGGGTGGTGCACACCTTTAATCCTAGCACCCGGGAAGCAGAGGCAGGTGGATCTCTGTGAATTCATGGCCAGCCTGGTTTACAGAGCAAGTTCAAGGACAGGCCCCAAAGCAATACCGAGAAACCCTGTCTTGAAGACCAAAAAAAGAAAACAACAACAACAAACAAACCAAAAACAAAACAAAACAAAAAACCTACATAAAAATGTATTGATACAGGCCTACAATCCCAGTACTTAGGAGATGTAGGGACAGGAGGATCAGAAGTCTAAAGCCATCCTTGTTATATACATAAGTCTGAGGCCAGCCTAGCCAATATTAAACAAAAATCCAAAAACCAACAACAAAAAAACCAAAACCAAACCAACAACAATCAGGAAGTTCTCAATTCGAGAGTATAAGAAAATGAATTAACTTTTTTGGTCCACTGTGTTAAACCTAGAGCTGTGCTATGTGCATATTTCTGTGTGAACACAGGCTCACACTCACCAAGGAACACATATGGAGAAGTGTGCCTCGCCTTCCACTTTGAGACAGGGTCTCTTGTTTACCACTCTATAATATGTCAGGCTAGCTGGCCTGTGAGCTGCTGGGGATTCTCCTATATCCCCCTCCATCTCATTGTAGGAGTATTGGAATTACAGACATGTGAATTTATGTGGGTTCTGGAGATCTGATCTCAGGTCCCCACTGGCTGGCATCTCCCCATCCCTGTTCTATTTGCTTAAGACAAAGTCTTACACTGTAGCTCAGCCTGGTTTGGAATTAACTATGTAGTCCAAATTGGCCTTGTACTAATGGTGACTCCCCTGCCACAACCTCACCAGTGCTAGAGTTATAGGCACATGCCACCATACCTAGGCCAGAAGAAGTACTTCTGAGAGATTCTGAATAAAATTCTCTGGGGGATGGATTCCAGAGTAAAATGGAGAAAAGGGCTGGGGAGCACCTTGCATCTGGGGCAATTTGGTTAGGCATGATCCTTGTCACTGAGCCCACCATGCTTGGAACACTTGGCGTGAATTTATCCCGGGACTAGCAAAAGTATCAAAAGGTTTTTTTTTATACAGCTGCACCACTGAGCCAAGTGAAATCGCTTTCACCTGTACCTTCTCTACCCATGACAAACAGGCAGGGACAGCTCAACTGTCTCTAAACCCTTCCTTCTTTCCTCTTCCAAGCACCATCTGTCCATTGTGAGCACTGATGTGCCAAGCACTGTGCCGAGTTAGAGCGGGAGTGAACAACACAAAATAAAATCTCCAAAGGAAATGGATCACATGTTAACAAAAGGAATTTGGGTCAGGCATCAGAGAAAACTTACTGACCGTGAGGGGCGTTAGACACAGGCATGGGAGACTGAGGGAGCGTGTGCAATCTCCTCGGCTGGAGGTCTATAAAGATAGTCTAGGGCTGGAACAATCCCACCTAGAGGCAGGGGGAAGGACCAAATGACCTCACAATATCCCTGGGTCTGTTTCGTCAACCACAATGCAGTTCCCCTAGTTGACCAGTGGCAACCCCATCCCCCACCCTCCAGAGGCACTCACCACTGAGCTCTTCTCAAGTAGGCTTTTATGTAGGTGTCATCTAGCTTCACCGCATTTGTACAGTCATCTATGGCATCATCTAGTTTTCTAAGCTTCAGGAGAGAGAGAGCAATCACACTTCACATCTTCACTGACGGAGGGAGCCCAGAAACTGCGAACATGGCTAGATTCATGTCTTACTATGTTCTTGGTCACTAGGAAAGTCAGAGGACTAAGGACACCAAATTTCAAACTGGTTTCTTTACTATGTGATAAAAGTCACAGTTACCAAAACAGCAAACAGAAGGGTGGGGGTGGGTCATCTACAGAAACCAGAAAGACTTCGATTTAACCACTGGAATTCTACAGGAACAGAAGCCTCATCTTCTTATGGTGCACAGGGTCACAGGTAACTATGGCCATTCTCAGCTGTACATGGTGACCACCAGTTACTTGGGAATTTAAAAAAGCCTGGTTAACACTGTCAATTTCCTCTATCTCACACGCCTGAAGAATAAACAAGGTAATCTTTGCTCAAAAGGCACAGACCCACTAGCTACTCTCACAAGAAGAGACAACAGAGGATCAACAAAAGAGACAGCCTGCCAAGCTGCCCCTCAAGTTCTCAATGACACACAAAAAAGGTGAGCTGGCTTCTCAGTAGTTCCTTACAAGACAGGGACAGCCCTCCCTCTTTTATCTGGCTTACTCTTGCTGAGCAGATCTCTGAAGACCTCTGACATCCCAGACCAAATGCTTACCTTGGAATTAACCGTACCCCGATTACAGTAGAGTTTAGCATTTGTTTTTATGTTGTTAGGGTCTATCCCCAAGGCTTCTGTGTACAGTTCATATGCTAGCTTGTAATTTCCTTCCTTAAATGCTTTATTCCCATCTTCTTTCTTGGCTTTAAGGGCTTTGGCATTCTAGAGAAAAGCAAGGCATGGTCAGTTCAATCCAGAAAGCCTCAGTTCACTTAACTGTGAGGACAGTATTCTCAATTTCTTCAATCCCAACAGTCTGATAGGACATTGTCCCCTACCACCTACACTACTCAGGGATGCTTCCAACAAACTGACAAGCGGAGCTGTCACATTCCCTTTGATTTTCAATTCTCCCAGTCTAGCCATCGTCTTTTATTCTCCTCTTTTCCCACTTAGCTACCAGGGATGGAAACCAGGGCCTGAGGCATGATAAACAGACACCCTACCACTGAGCTACAGCCCTAGTCTCACTCATAACTTAAGACATGGAGGAAGTTTTATGCCCACTCTGATTCTTCTTTCCATCACCACGATGAGAACTTACTCTACAAGCAACACAAGCCTTCTCGTGGTCAGGAGCCATCCTGAGAGCCTGCACAAAAAACTGAACTGCCTTCTCAATACAATCTTCATAATAAAGGCAAAGACCCCGGACATACAGAGCATCAGCATTGGTGGAATCCATTCGTAAAATGTCACTGCAATAAAAAGGACATACTCAGCTGTGGTTTGGAATGTCGCAACCATTTCCACACCATCTGTGGTCAGACTGTTCCTTGATCATAGCTCTAATATTCAAAGTACCCACAAATAAACAGATTCCCAACAACTACTCCCAAACCGTGTTAAAATAGTTATCTTCAAGAGATTTTCCTTTCTTCATTCTCCCCACCTCCAGGAACATCAGAGATTAAAACCAGGACCTTGTACATGATAGGCAAGCACTTTACTGCTGAGCCAATCTCTCCCCCCTACCAGCCCCACACATTTCTTGTGTCTCATAATCTTTTCTTTCTTTTGATTTTTTTTCAAAACAGGGTTTCTCTGGTTAACAGTCCTGGCTGTCCTGCAACTCCCTATGTAGACCAGGCTGGCCTCAAACTCACAGAGATCCACCTGCCTCTGTCTTCAGGGTGCTGGGAGTAAAGATGTGCGCCACCTCCACCCAGGTGTGTCTCACAATCTTTTATTGGATTAGAAGAGGGGTGGGAAACCTACTGCCCACAGGGCTAAGTCCTTTCTTTTACTATGCTGTATTCTCTTTCCTCTCATATTTTGATGACAGGTGTTTGGTGGCAGGGATTGAACTAAAGGCTTAGTGCAAACTAGGCACAAGTTCTACCAAAGAACCACAAAACATGCCAGAACTTCTGCCACTGCCTCCCTACCACTGGGATTGAAGCCAGGCTATGCAAGCACTCTACCACTCAGCTATATCCCTAATCCTGCCACTAAGTCATGTAAATAAAGTGATTTACACCAACTCAGCTACTTATTATCTGTGGCCACCTCTGCACTATAATGGCAGAGGGTAGAGCTGAGCAGGTTTAATAGAGACCGGTGACCTGCAAAGGATAAAACAGTTACTATATGTTTGGGGTTTTTTGTTTGTTTGTTTTTCGACACAGGGTTTCTCTGTGTAGCTTTGGTGTCTGTCCTGGAACTCCATCTGGAACTAGGTTGACCTTGAACTCACAGAGATCCACCTGTCTCTGCTTCCCAAGTACTGGGATTAAAGGCATGTGCCACCACCACCTGGCAATAGTTACTATATGGATAGATAAAGAGTTTCCTGGAGGAGAAAGGACTGTATCCAAACAAACCAACCCAGGCCAGTGAGACTGCTCACTGGCTGAGAGCATTAGTTGCCAAGCCTGACCACCTAAATTCAATCCCCAAGACCTTGCAAAGGAAGGAAAGAATCAACTCCCAAAGATATGTCTGTCTAACCTAGATATGCATGAAAGTAAAGGTTAAAACAAATTCAAGAACACTGATTAAAGTCTTTCACATCCTGCTCAAATACCTGCTCACCACTACATTCTTCGTACCTTGTGGATCTTGGATCTAACCTGGTTTAACCTTTGGCTTTAAGCTCCAGGAAGGTCTGAACAAGCCTAGCTGACACACCCTCAGCTCCCATGTAGAGAGCAAGTAGCCAGCCAGCACCTGCAGTCCTATCTGCATCTCGGTGACGGACTGGCCAGATTGCATACCTGGCCACAAACTGTGCCTCTGGGTATCGACCCAGCATTGCTAAACATTCTGCTTTGAGGATTTTGAAGCGATGGCAGGCAGGGGCAAATTCTAGGGCACGGTCCATGCAGAAAACAACCTAAGGGAAGAGGACAGCAAATAAGCTTTTCATCTTGAACTCCAGAAATGTCTTCACTTGAGTTCAGTCATAACAACAAGAGATAGACTCAATGCTCAAAGGCATTACCTGGGTTCACTGCTTAGTGGTAAAGTAATATCAACGTTTATACATTCATTCAATGCAAACGATGAAATGAGAACAGCAGAGTCATACAATGACAGCTAACAGTAAATACTTTATTAGCTCACAGAATTAATAAGTGATATCATTACCTTTATTTTAGTGATGCGAAGACTAAGGAATAGAGAACCAAGCAAGGTTCTAGGTCACCCAAGTTCCACCTTAAATACAGCAGGGCTCCAGAGCCTCTAACCTTAACCAAGCTAAGCAGTCTGCATGGAGAACCCACAGTGACCACGGTCAAAGCTCACATTCTTCTCACAAACACTGTTATTTACCACTTTCATTGTTTGTTAGGCTTAACCTGTTAAGCAAGACAAGAATGGCAAAAGTAACCTGGCTCAGAGTCAGTGTTGCACACATTTTTGCTGTGTTTCTTCTTTTCCCGGGACAACAGCTTCACCTACTTAAAAGATGAGGGGAGAGGGATGAGCCTGGAGAAATGGCTCAGTGGCTGTTCTTCCAGAAGACCTGGGTTCAATTCCCAGAACCCACATGGGAACTCACAACTGTCTATAATTCTAGTCTCAAGGGATCCAATGCTCTCTTCTGGCCTATAAGGGTTCTAGGTATGCATACAGTGCACAGACATACATGGAGGCAAAACATTCATGCACATTAATTTTCAAAACACCTAAAAAGACAGTTTCTTTGTGTAGCTCTAGGTGGCCTGCAACTCACCATTTAGATCAGGTTGACCTTGAACTCACAGAGCCCTACCTGCTTCTGCCTCTTGGGTGGTTGGATTAAAGCAGTTTTCCACCACAACCATCAAGTGTCACATCTTCCGATCAGGTTGGCCCTTCTTACACTTACTTCAGTATAGAAATTCCACAGTGAAAAGTGCCCATCTGGAAGGGTTCTAATGGCTGTCTTATTACTACTCTCAACAGGCTGCTAAATGTAAGTCATGAGCCCAGTATCTCATGTGTACCTACCAAAGTTGCAGTGAGTTCACTCTTTCAGCCACATAGGTCTCTATGAATTCATTCCCCTTTCTTTTTTTAACAACTTTGTTCTCTGAGCTTTCATTTCTTATTTAGCTGCTATTCCTGGGATATTCTCACTAAATCACATTCTCCCTAAGAATAACGGACCAAAGGAGAAATCTGGAATTATGGGCACAACTACCTCTAAGACTCTGAATATGAATCCTAACAGCAAGGAAAGATAACTTTCATCAATGTAGACTGCTATAATGGCGTACTCTGTAACTCTAAAGTAGAATGCACAAATGTTCCATTTACTACTGTGGAAAGGCTTCCAAGATCTATTCAGTGTGTGTGGGGGTGGGGTGGGCGGGGGGCGGGGCGGATAAGTATAGAATATGAACAGCACACTACCTTTCATGCAAACAAAACTAGAAATCTGTATCTGATGTATGCACAACAATATGGTACAAGAAAATGGAAAAGCCAGGCGCTTTTAATCCCAGCACTAGGGAGGCAGAGGCAGGTGGATCTCTGTGAGTTCAAGGCCAGCCTGGTCTCCAGAGAGAGTGCCAGGACAGCCTCCAAAGCTACACAGAGAAAACCTGTCTCAAAAAAAACAAAAAACCACAAACAAAAAAAGGGAAGGTACATGAATAGTGGATAGGAGCTGGAGATACAGTTCAGTGGTAGAGTTCTTGTCTACCATGCTTGACACTGAGCACTACACAGCACAGAGGACAGGGAGAGAAGAGTAAAAACTAGGCAGACCAGAGGGCATATTTGAAGAGATGCTCATCACTAAACACTCTTTTTTCATACTTTTTTAGCTTTTGCACCATGAATAAGACCTATTCAAAAATTGAGATTAAAAAGAAAGCACGATGGGTGCAGTGGGAAATAGACCTCTGTGAGTTCAAGGCCAGCCTGGTCTACACAGCAAATTCTAGGACAGCCAGTGCTACATAGTGAGACCCTGACTCAAAAAAGCCAGGTGGTGGCGGCCCATGCCTTTAGTCCCAGCACTCAGAAGCCAGAGGCAGGCGGATCTCTGTGAGTTCAAGGCCAGCCTGGTCTGCAGATTGAGTTCTCGGACAGCCAAGGAAACCCTGTCTCTGAAAACAAAGAAAGAAAATCCACAAAGCAAGAAGCAAATACTGAGACACTGAGATGTCAGCTGAGACTTTTTGTACTGCCAACACAGCAATGACAAGATGGTGCTCCTTAGGTGGCACAGGTCTCTGGATGTTCTAAGGACAGTAATGACAACTGAGGCATCGTGAAGGTGGAGCTGTGATACTGATTTCTTGGAATAGAAAAAGAATGAGGAGGAGAGGAAAAAGCCAGTCAACATTTCAGCAGCCACACCCTTTGGCTCAAAAGGACCACGTTCTATGCAGAGCTGGCTCTGCTCATCCAGAGGAGCATCAGTTGGAGGCTCAGGGCTGCATCTCCCACCCCCCACCACGTCCCCAGTAGGGACAGCTGCAGGCAAAGAAGATCTTTGTTTCTTCCAAGTTCATCTGTTTCCCCTGCCGGGATCATAATTCTTCATTTGTGACATCACCATGAGCTACAGTGGGGGGGGGCTGGGATGTCAGAAACAGAGGATTCTGTCACAAACTCAGGCTCCAGAGGAGGCAAGAGAGAAAAGAAATCCAAAAGACTTCTTTTCAAGACAAAGCTCTTGCCTATGTGAGCCTCAGAAAAAAAAAAAAAAAGTGACCGTAGTTAGACCTGCTCTCCAAACAGACACACACACAGATATACGGACATTCACACACACGCACACAACAAATACATGAATCACACTACAAAGACATCATAATTATCAAAGCCAATGAGCAGGAGGATGATAGTAAGTGCATATTGGGACTGCACAAGCTAGTCAGACGTATTAATTCCCAAATAAAGGCCCGCACAGTATGAGGATTGGGAAAGCATTTACCCAACACCTGCTATGGAAAGCCCTGAGCAAACTTCTACATAAGAGGCAACAGCTCCCTCCCTTGAACTGAAATCTTTTGTGAAATGGATCCTAAAAAAATCTCCCGATTAGGATTTTTGATGTCTGCTGGCCTTCCACTTCCTGCTTTGATTCATTAGTGAAACCTAGCTCTCTTTACCATCTAAAAAACAGAGGGACCTATATTTTAGGCTTAACTCCAAGATCTAGAAAGATCCTGGAACTTTCATACTTGTTCTCTATTTCAGATACATCAAGTCCTTTAACAAAGATTGTCAAACACTACCACACACTATAATGTTTATTAAAGTCTAATAGCAAGCTGGGTATAGTCGCAGCAAGAGGATTGCTAAGTTTCAGGCAAACCTCGACTACACAGAAAGACCCAAAATAACATCAAAAAGGGAGTGGTGGCTCATGTTGCAATCCAGAGACTGAGGCTGGGAGATTGCTGCAAAAAGGTGATGGTAACAGATTACACACCCTCTCCAAAAACATAAACAATGGTTTCTCCATACTCTTATTTATGGCATCTACTCCACAGAAGGAAGAGTTTAGCTCTCATAATCAGATAAAAATAGAGTAGTTAACCCCTGTATTTATTTCCAACTGGCTTTTTCTTCATTAAACGGTCCAGTTCTGAGATACTAACATACGTAATTTTTTATCAAAAATCCAAATATAATTAAGAAAATAACAAAAAGTAAAAGTAATTTTAAGAGAGAAAAAGCCAAAAGCCAAATTCGAATGACAACGTACTATGCTTGCTTTCTCTGTATTATAACAGCACTGAGGATGGCAGGCTCTATCACTTCTACTTTACCTTCCGGAAATCTCGTTTTTCAAAATCCGATTCTGCTATTTTCTCATACTCCATGACGGCATTGGCGTTCTTGAACTACACCGGAAAAAAATATGAAGTTTAGGTTGGCCAATCACAAAAGTAAGACCTTGATGAATTTGCTCTTTTAAGAATATTGCTAAGGCCAGGCATTGGTGGCGCACACCTTTAATCCCAGCACTCGGGAGACAGAGGCAGGCGGATCTCTGTGAGTTCAAGGCCAGCCTGGTCTCCTGAGCGAGTACCAGGATAGGCTCCAAAGCTGTCTCGAAAAAAACAAAAACCAAAAACCAAACCAAAACCAAAAAAAGGCTTTGTCAATAATTTATTGCCGGGCGTTGGTGGCACACGCTTTTAATCCCAGCACTCGGGAGGCAGAGGCAGGTGGATCTCTGTGAGTTCGAGGCCAGGCTGGTCTCCAGAGCGAGTGCCAGGATAGGCTCCAAAGCTACACAGAGAAACCCTGTCTCGAAAAACCAAAAAAAAAGAAAAAAAGAATATCGCTGAAGCCAGGTGTAGCGGCACATACCTGTAAACCCGGCACTGGGGAGGTAGAGGCAGACAGAGTTTGTGGCCCACCTGGTCTACACAGTGAGTTCCAGAATAGCCAGAGCTACATAGTCAAACTGTCCCAACAAAAGTAACAACAAAAATCACTGAAGCTGGGCATGGTGGCAGATGCCCTTAATCCCAGCACTTGAGAGACAGAGACAGGTAGATTTCTGTGTGAGGCCAGTCAGAGCAACATAGCTACATAGTGAAACCCTATCTCAAAAAAGAAAAGAGGAAAAAAAAGTCACATCCAAGAACCATGGACATCCAAGAACAGGCATGGTGGTGCCTGTCTAGAAGACCAGTCTATAAGACCTAGGAGCTTGAAGGCAGGAGAATATCAAGTTTGAGTTTAGCCTGGATTACAAAGTGAGCTGGACAGCTTGAGATAGAGAGAGACCACGTCTCAAAAATGCAATTAAAGGTAGGAGAGGCATGGATGGGGTGGGGCACAGGAGAGATGGCTCAGTGGTTAGGAGCTCTTGCTGTTCTTCCATAGTACTGAGCTCAGTCCCAGCACCTCTGTTAGGCAGCTCACAATTTGTAACTTCAGCTCCAGGGGCTTTGATGACCCCTTTTGGCTTCTGTAGGTATGAGTGTACAGGTGGCATACACATATAAATTAAAAAAACAAGTTTAGGAAGATGACTCTGTGTGTAAACACTTGCCATGTAAGTGTGAAGCCCTGAGAGCTAACCTCAGAACCCATGTTCAACCAGACATGCTGTGTGCGTATGTAAACCTAGTACTGCTTCGGCAAGACGGGGTGGGAAAAGTAGAATCCCTAGTAGCTGGAATGTCAGTTAGCCTAGAGTGAGTATGTGGCAAGCAAGCAAGAGACCCCGTCTTGCTGGACGTGGTAGTGCACACTTTTAATCCCAACCCTTGAGAGGCAAAGGGCAGCCTGGTCTATCAAGCAAGCTCCAGGGGGTTGGAGAGATGGCTCAGAGATTAAGAGCACTGACTGCTCTTCCAGAGGACCTGAGTTCAATTCCCAGCAACTACATGGTGGCTCACAACCACCTATAACGAGATCTGGTGCCCTCTTCTGGTGTTACAGATAACTGTATACATAATAAATAAATAAAATTAAAAAAAAAAAAAAAAAAAAAGCAAGCTCCAGGCCAGTTAGAGATACATAGTGAGACCTTCATCTCAAACACAAAAACTGGAGACCCTGTTCCAAACAAGGTGGAAAGTGAGAACTGACCTTTAAGACAACAACCCTCATTTCCAACATCACTGCCACAGCCAGTGCAAGCCTGCCCTCATAAAAACAAGAACATGTACAACACATAGGCTTAAAAACAAAACAAAACAAAACAAAATAATCCCACTGATTTCTAGCACACACACAAAAGTTAGTGACAATAAAAACCCTCCCAGCACTTGGGGGGTAGGCAAGGGAGGACAGGAGGAGGAGTGGGAGTAAGAACTTTGGTTGGCATGTAAAATGAAACAAACAAACAAACAAACAAACAAAGACCCTCCCAACACTGAGAAGGATGAAGCCAGTTATCCTGGGCTACATGGAGACACACTCTTGTTTGAGACAAGGTCTTATGTAGCCTGGGGTAGCCTTACTCTTGTTATGTAACTGGGATTCCAAAGTATGCACCACCACAAATGGTTTTATTGGGAATGGGGATCGAACCCAGGGCCTCATCCATGCTAGGTAAGCATTCTGCCTGATTCCCAGCCCAGGGACTCCATCTTTTAAAAGAAAATAGGAAAGGGCAAGACTCAAATTTTATGTTTAATTTGAACTTCTTGTTAGGGAGACAGGAGCCATAGGAGTTACACAAAATATAGACAATGTATGGTAGAGATTGGGCGGTTTTGAGATGTTCACTAACTACATGAAGGTTGAACTGAAAGATGTATGCTACCAACTTAAGCCAGATTTGAACACACTCTGACTCTTTTGACAGCACCCAGTTCTGAACCCAGGAATCAGAGAATGCTAGACAAGTGCTCTGTAACTGAGCTACATCCCAGCCTTGAATTTACTCAAACGCTTTAACTTTACTCAACTTAGTTCCTGAAGCACCTGCCTAGTCATTCAGGTATCTCAGAACCCTTCCACTTTGTACAGACTCAAAACCCACTCGACAGTTAAGGAAACAGAGTCGCAGAGATGATGACATTTGCCTAAAGTCCGCTAAGTGTGGCTGCTGATGACGTGGGACTGTCATGTCAGCCCTGTCTTTCAGGCCACTGTTCCCCCAGCCACACCACACCACACTTCTCATACCAGATCAGACCTACCTCCTGCTGTGCCTGGGCATTTTTATGATCCAGTTCTAGGGCTCTTTGGAAACTCCGGCATGCTGCCATTGCATTCCCAAGTGAGAGGTGGCATTTGCCTTCACGGAGGTGACCCTACAAGAAAGAGACCAGAGGGAAGGAAAGGAATATGACTGCTGAGGCAGAAAGAAGTCAACACCAACAGCAAATACTCCATAAACCAACATGTGGTGAAAAGGCTAGGACAGTAGTTCTCAATGGGGAAACATGCTCTTTAGGGGACAGTTGTCACAATTAGGAGATGGTTGTGGCTGTCACAATGAAAAGAGGAAGTGCTCTTCCTGATGGTTAGCAGCTACAGGGCAGAGATACTGTGCAACATCTGCACTGGTCAGGACAGCACCCTAGAGAATGATCTGCAGCCTGGGAAACCCTGGGCCAGAGGAACACAAGCACAGACATTTAGCTTTCACCAAAGAGCCACATTACATACCCGGACAAAACTGTCATCCAGTCTCACTGACTGCTGCGCATCTCCAAGAGCTTCCCGGAACCGTCCAAGCATCATCAGTGTGGCTGCTCGATTACCATAATAGCTAGCATTTTTAGGACACATATCTATAGGAAAAGCAATAGAAAACAAAAAAGTTCAGCATAGAGGACTAGAGATGGCTCAGTGGATAAGAGCACTTGTTGCTCTTACAGAGGACTTGGGTTCAATTCCCAGCACCTATATGGTGGCTTATAAGCATCTGTAATGCCAGTTCCAAGGGATCTGATATGATACCCTCTTCTGGTTTTTGTGGGTACCATGCATACATGTGGTGCCAAGTATACATGCAAAGCACTCAATACACATAAAATTTAAAAATACAAAAATACGTTTTAAAAAAAGTTCATCTGGATATGGTAATTCACACCTTTAATCCCAGCACTCCAGAGACAGAAACAGAAGATCTCTAAATTTTAAACCAACCTGGTCTACATAGCCAGTTCCAAACCAGCCTAGGCTACATAGTAAGGCCCCGTCTCAGACAAAACAAAACAAAAAGTTCAGCACAGGCTACTGATTTAAAACTATAGGACTATTTCAAGGGAGGCCTGGAGAGCTGTCTCGGAAGTTACACTGTGTGGGAATCAGCATCAAGATCTCCAGAGTCCAAGTAGATGCTGGGTAAGCATGGTGACCTGCCTATAACTCGAACTGCAGAGGGCAGAGATCGGGGA
Source organism: Cricetulus griseus (assembly GCF_003668045.3). Taxonomy (NCBI): domain Eukaryota; kingdom Metazoa; phylum Chordata; class Mammalia; order Rodentia; family Cricetidae; genus Cricetulus; species Cricetulus griseus. The sequence goes on from NC_048600.1 coordinate 113,650,682, forward strand.
CCCCTGAACAAATTAGCTATCTAGACTCTAGCCCTATCAACTAGCTCTAGATTCAGTTGAGACTCTGCCTCCATGAATAACATGGAAAGCAACTGAGGATGATCCCCAGCATCAACCTTGGGCCCCCATACCTGGGCACACACATACCCCACACCAAAAAACAGGGGGAAAAGAATACAAGAACTATGTCAAGAGGATCAAATATAAACATGTTGAGGGGAGCAGAGCATGGGGGGGGGTATCAAAGCAGGAGGATTTCTGGCAGTTCCGGGCCAGCCTGGGGTACATACTGAGACTGTTTCAAAAAATAAAACATCAGAGCTGGGCATGGTGGCACATACCTTTAATTCCAGCACTCAAGAGGCAGAGGCAGGTGGATCTCTGTGAGTTCTAGGACAGTTAGAGCTATTATAAAGTGAAACCCTGTCTCAAAAAAACAACCAGACAAACAAACGAACAAACAAAAAACATTGGAACTACTTTGAGATACCTCCTCATCCCAATCAAAATGACTATCATTAACAAATGTGACAATAAATGTTGGAGAGGATGTGGAGTCACTGTTGGTGGGGGTGCAAATTAATACAGCTACTGTGGAAATCAATTTGGAGATTTCTGGAAAATATGAACTGGCTGTTTCTCTCCTGGGCATATATATACCCAGAGAACTCCATATTCTACAATAGAGATATTTGCAGCCTCATGTTTATTGCTGCTGATTCACCACTGAAATAAAGTAGAACTAAAATAAACCTAGATTCCCATCAGTAGATGGCATTTTGTTCAGTTCTTAAGGAAGATGCAATCAAAATGTGCTGAAAATGGAGGGCTTAGAATGTGTAATATTAAGCGAGATCACATCATTTCAGAAAGACCACATGGTCTCCCCCATACCCAAATCCTAGCCTATAATTTCTATATACATGTAAACAATTGTACTGTAGGTATAGTATAACATGCAGAAGGGACGAAAGGGTTAAACATTTTTCTAGTTCCAATCCTGTCACGCAGTTTTTTGGTTTTGGTGGTGGCTAAGTGTATTAAAAATGGATTTGACAGCGAAAGTGTAAAATCTAGTGTAACACTCCACAGCTTCAAATGCCTATTCTAACTGTAGGGCCTGTTTAATTTAGGTATGTGATGTTTTTATTTCCAACTTTTCTACAATAAAGTTAATTTAGAAAACAAACAGGAACCCTTGGGCGTTGGTGGCTCACGCCTTTAAACTTAGAACTCGGGAAGTATAGACAGGTGGATATCTGTGCGTTCAAGGCCAGCCTGGTCTACAAGAGCTAGTTCCAGGATAGGCTCCAAAGCCACAGAAAAACCCTGTTTCGGAGAAACAAAAAAACAAAAAACAAAAAACAAAAAACAAAAAAAAAAAAACAAAAAAAACAAAAACAGACTCCACGCTTCTACATGGCTGAAGGGAAGCACCAACTCCCGAAAGTGTCATGGAAGCACATAAACGTGTGTACACATACAACAACAACAACAACAATAATAATGATAAGTAGTAGTAGTTGTTTTGAGGGGGGTGAATGGGGAGCAGAGAGCAAGTAGAAACCCTGGACTGCATGTAACCTCTTCCCATGCTCACACACTCTAAAGGTCACAGCCAAATTTCTATTTGTGGTAATGTATCCAATTTTAAAAGTTATGGCAGCCGGGTGTTAGTGGCGCATGCCTTTAGTCCCAGCACTTGGGAGGCAGAGGCAGGCGGATCTCTGTGAGTTTGAGACCAGCCTGGTCTACAGAGTGAGTTCCAGGATAGGCTCCAAAGCTACACAGAGAAACCCTGTCCCAAAAACAAAAACAAAAACAAAAAAGTTGTGGCTTTAGGGGCTGGCCTGTAGTCAAAGGTAGAGCCTTTTGACAGAGGCATTCAGAAAGATTTGATTTCATCCTCAGGACCTCAACATGACACAACAAAACAAAAGCTCTTGCTGTGTATGTTCAAAATCATCTTCAACTGTAAGTTCTTTCAATGCTGGTTACATGAAACTGCCATAAAAATAAATAAAATATGCCGGCATATTAAAGCACGGAGATAAAACTCGGTTTCATCCTCAAAGGCTATTTCCTAAGATAGAAAAGGAAGCACCTACAATCAGACGCATGCGTGGGGTATCTCAGATAGAAAAATCTACTGATCCCAATATGATTAAGTCATGAGTTTACCAGCTGACTAAGCAAAACGTACTTCTTAGGCGGAACCATTTACAACAGTGTCTGGCAAGTAAATGTATCTACCGCAATCACCGGTCCTTCTCACCTATGGCCTTTGTGTAATAGTTATAAGCTTCATTGTAGTCCTTCTTAGCATAGTATGCGTTCCCTTGTTCCTTGAAGGATTCTGCCTCCCTGCAAAGGAAAAGGAGAGTCACATGACTGTACTTCAGGGATGACCTCTATAACCTCGCAGGAGCAGTCTTAGGTCTAGAGCCAAGCTTTAAGTTAGTGTGATACTGGAAGTAATTTATCCATCTGTCCAACAAGCCGAAGGACAAAGGAGTCAATGAAATAATATCCAACGTATTCACATTCTATTCAGAGACATTCAAACTACATCAGGAGAACTCCTTTCTGCTAGGCGTGGTAGCTCACACCTGAAATCCCTCAATTTGGGGAGGCCCAGACAGAAGCACTGCTTCGAATTTGAGGCCAGCCTGTGCTATACAGTAAGTTTCAGGCCAGCCTGGGTTACAGACTGAGACTGTCTCAAAAACAACAATTCAACAAAACATAGCCCACCAGGTATGATATCAAAAGCCTGCAATCCCAGCACTTAGGATGCAGAGTCAGGAGATCAGGATTTCAAAGTCAAGCCTGGTTACATGTCAAGTATGAGGACAGCTGCATTATCTGAGATCTACTCTCAAAAAACCAAACCAGGGGTTGGAGAGATGGTACAGTGGTTAAGAACAACTGTTGCTCTTACTTCCAGAGGACCTGGGGTTGGTTCCCAGCACCAAATGGTGGCTCAGGACCACCTGTAAACACAGCTGCAGGGAATCCAATGGCCTCTTTGGACCTCTGAAAGCACCAGGAACACATGTAGTACACACCCATACTTGCAGGCAAAACATTCACACACATTAAAAAAATAATAAGAAGAAAAATAAATCCTAAAAAAAAACCCACCACAACTGTCACAACAACAACACAAACAAAAGTACTTCATGCATAGCTTTTCATCTTGCTTGTTATTCTAGCCTACAGTCCCCTCCCACAGGAGACATATAGACACTTCCTCATACAGCTGATTGTCCTTTTCCTCTCTGCTCTCCAGAGCTCAAACCTCTAAGGCCTTACGCACACCACACACTTGCTTAATAAGTGAACCACTGAAAGCCAACACTGAATTTTTCCATTATGTTACAACTACTGCCTCTTTGGTTTTGTTTTTGAAAGGCTGGGTGTAAGGGTTTGATACAGTGTCTTAACATGCAGCCTAGGCTATCCTTGAATTTGTAGCAATTCTGCTGTAGCTTCCCAAGTGCTAGGCTTACAAGCCTGTGATACTTCAGTATTTGCAAACTTCTAGGAAAAACATTTTCAGGTAATTCCATTAAGGGCAACTGACTTCTCAATATGAAACAGGTCACAGTCTTAAGAATCTTAATAATTGTCAGGCGTTGGTGGCGCACATCTTTAATCCCAGCACTTGGGAGGCAGAAGCAGGCAGATCTCTGAGTTCGAGGCCAGCCTGGTCTCTAGAGCGAGTGCCAGGATAGGCTCCAAAGCTACACAGAGAAACCCTGTCTTGAAAAACAAAAAAAACCAAAAAAAAACAAAACAAACAAACAAACAAACAAAAGGGCTGGAGAGATGGCTCATAGATTAAGAGCACTGACTGCTCTTCCAGAGGTCCTGAGTTCAATTCCCAGCAACCACATGGTGGCTCACAACCATCCGTTATGAGATCTGGTGCCCTCTTCTGGTGTGCAGATATACATGGAAGCAGAATGTTGTATACATAATAAATAAATAAAATCTTAAAAAAAAAAGAATCTTAATAATTTAGTCTTCTGAAAAGTGGCTTCCCCATTTGCCACTGGAAAAACAGTGGATAGTATGTGACAAAGGAGTGGAAAGCACATGGGTGTGTAAGATGGAAGGTGGAGCTGAGTGAGCAGAGCCGCAGACAGTGGAGGAAGTACTGGTCTCCTCACGCCATGCTCATCTGTGTGGTGCTTGCTGACCTTTTCACCATCTACCCACCAGCTGGGTTCAAATCAAGACACAACAAACAGCGTTTGAAAAGACCAAACTAGCTGGGTGGTGGTGGCGCACGCCTTTAGTCCCAGCACTTGGGAGGCAGAGGCAGGCGGATCTCTGTGAGTTCGAGACCAGCCTGGTCTACAAAGCCACAGAGAAACCCTGCCTTGAAAAACCAAAGAAAGAAAGAAAGAAAAGAGCAAACTGGGGCTGGAGAGATGGCCTGGCAGTTAAGAGCACTAATTGCTCTTCCAGAGGACCCAGGTTCAATTCTCAGCATCCACACAGCGGCCTGTAACTCCAGTCCTAGAGGATCCAACACCCACACACAGACAGGCAAAAGAATGGTGCACATGAAATAAAATTAAATAAAATTATTATAAAGACAAAGAGCAAACTAGAAACCTCAATCAAAAGTATCCCAAAGCAGCCAGGTGTGGTCGTGCACATCTTGAGGCAGATCTCTATAACTTTGAGGTCAGCCTGGTCTACACAGCACATTGTAAGAACCTGTCTCAGAGAGAGAAGAAAAAAAAAAGTACTTCAAAACACTCTATTTCCCAACTGGAATGATAAAGATGATTCTTTTCTATACTATAACTAAGCATGTAAGCATATTTCTTTTAAAGATTTTTGTTTCCTTTCCTATTCTCCATATATGCAAAAGGGAAATCAATTCAGGGTTGCCTGGAGGAGAGATAAAAGTCATAGTTTTGGTTCCCCTTCTGGTGCTGGGGATGAAACCCAGGGATCTGTACAAGACAGGAACACACTGGCAGTGGGCTACATGCCCAGCAGTAACAGTTTAACACTGGCAAGGACACAGGAGACTGCAGCTTGAGTCTATGACATGGCATGTGAGAGATTTGTGTTTCATGTCTTACCTTTTTTAAACTACAAGCGGGCAAAGCTGTCCTCCCTTTTCATACTTCCCCAACCCTGTCCTGGTAAGCCCCCTAACATAAAAAGACTGCTAGAAGAAAGGAGAAGGAAAATGGGGTGACCTACTAATGTTGACAGATTTAAACTGTATTGGGTGGAAATCTGCCTGAAAGATCTTATTATATCAACGGCCACAGTGCTGTAAAAAGGTCATGTGCTGCTATTCAAAGAACCCAGGAAAGACCTTCCTCACTTGCAGGGCTTAAGAGAACCAACTGAAATCTTTCAATACAATATACATAATTTCCTTAGGCATAAATTTAGCAGAGTGTTATAAAAACTCTAGGAAAAATCTATGTTTTAAGAGCAGACATGCCAAGAGATTTCAAGGGCTTTCCCTAAACTGGATTCCAGAAGCTGAGGAAAACCACTTTGAAGAAATGGAGTAAACTCTATGCTGACCTGTCTGCAAATAAGATCTAACCTCTTCAGTCAGCAGTGACTAAGAATAAATAACCAGATCCTTGAGGAAAGCCAACGGCATCCAGCCCCCAAGCCAGCGGTTTTTCCTAAACATTCACTTCTCCTACGGAGCTCAAGTGCACCGATGGGTTCTAACATAAAACCCAAACCCAAATGCTTCAGTGGAAATCACTAACAGGTATTTTGGCAGGGTTCTTTCCATGCACAACCAGCCAAATAAGGACCATCGCCATCGCTGCCCCTCCCCACCCCCCCACCCCAAACAACCTCAAGTCTGCTAGAGTTTAAGTAACTTTCCCCGCTGTCATGGGGTGACTATGCTTGTCAGAATCCAAAGTCTGCATGTGTTACTATCTAAGCTTTCTTTCTAATGCTCACTTCTGTGATATTGATAAGCACTTTAAAACTGATCTGTACTATTGGGAACAAGGCAAGGGCAGTAAATACAAATTTCTTTAAACTAGGACACAACACAGACAGCTCTGTGGTGAAAAATCCGCCCCAGGACTGACACCTGGATTTAATCAGGCTAAATGAGATCTCTAACCACCAGTCGCAGAGAGAGTGGGGCTCCTTTCTCTTTAAGATTTAAGACCCAGTGAACTGGACTTTGCCTTCCCCAAGAAACACATTTCAATCTAGTAAATGGTGAGTAGATTCCATTCTAGAGCAAACAAAGCAAGTAATGTAGAGTCAGCCCACAGCAAAAAGAACAAGAATTGTGTTGTGACAAGTTGCCATGTTTTTAACCTCACACTGCACATCAGGCCAGAATTAGCTATTCCCACAATATCATGAAAAGGACTTATTTTCATAGAAACATAACTGATTAGCAGCTGCCTAGACAATAGACTTAGGCACTTGGTGCTGTTAGGTCAAATGCTTATTTTTTGTACCCAGGTCCTTCGGAAGTGGAGCCAATCCTTATTTTGGACCTCCCCAAACACAAAAGCCAAAACCAATGGGCTTGACCCTTTGAGACCAGCAGAGGAAAAGGTGGACCTTTAGAATCCACCAGGACTGCTGCACCCGGAATAATTCCAGAGCTAAATCATTCAAGTCTTGCCTTGGGAGTCTGAGAAAAGCTGAAACTGTTCAAGCTGCCCTTACAGCAAAGTGACTGAAGAATGAGGTGTCAAAGATGTGGGACTGGAAAAGGAGAAGAGCTAGTTAACACTGGAATTGAGGGCAATCTGAAGGTGGCACCTGTCACTATCGCCAGGGTTTAGTAATTCATTTGAGGTTTCAATATGTACCTGCTAAAACATCAGTACTGAGAAAGGAAGAGTTGAGATTATTTTCTGTGGGTACAAAATTAAATTTGCAACATTCAGGAGGCAAAGGCAGCTGGATCTCTGTGAGTTTGAGGCTAACCTGGTCTACACATAGGAAGTTCCAAGCCAGTCAGGGCTATCTAGTGAGATCTTGGCTCAAAAAGACAAATGACAACTAAAATCCCCAAATTAAGTTCAGACTAAATCCTAAAATACTAAACCAAAATATCCATATCCAGAACTGGCCTGATGATGTTATTAACAACTATAATACATCTTGTCCTTTTCATACTCTCAGACATTTCCAGTCAAGATGTGCACAGGCCTCCTAAAGCAATGCTGTGGTGATCCGTCCATTTGTCTTCCACCTGAGGAAGCAGCAGTGACACGGGGGAAGCACTGGAGTGACGCACAGTGTTGCAATGATGTATTGTAGTGGTGGGCTGCAGGGATTGCATAGCTCTCCTAACTTCTAGAAGCCTTCGTAGGTTCATTGTTTTTGTTTGCTTTGTCTGGTTTTGCCCAGGTTGACCTCAACATCACTACAAAGCCAAGAATGACCCTAAACTTTTGGTCTTCCCACCTCAGCCTCCTAAACTGAGGAATTATAGACAGGCGCCGCTATACTCAGCTTCATCTGTGCAGAGGACTGAACTCACCCTGCTCAGCCTATAGTTTTGGGGTTTTTTGTTTTGTTTGGTCTGTCTTTGAAATTTTTACTTTTTAAACATTTTACTTTTCCCCTCCTGACATAACTATGTATTTATGGGGTACAACATAGCATTTCAATGCATGTATATATCATGCAGTGACTATAAACTGTTTTATTTTCTTACTGAGAACTAAAATATACTTGTTGGAGTCACTCTCACTAAATTGCTCAAGGTAGGCCTTGAACTCACTGTAGCTCAGGTAAGCCTTGAACTCCTAACTCAGCTACTCAAATAGTTTGAGATTACAGGCCTGCATCACAGCTGGCTACATAAAATTAGTTTATCTAATTCTCCACCCAACCCGTGGGTCAACACCAAACATCATAAGCATAGCAGCTGTGACTCAACAAGGATCCTGGGAGTGATTCTGAATCACTAACAACCAATTCTTACAAAAATAGCTACAGAACAAATAGAAAACAAAACACAGGCCAGCAAGATGGCTCACTGGCTAAAGATGCTTACCGACAAGCTTAACAACCAAGTTCAATCCACACCATACATGTGAATACCTGTGTCTGAGCTTGCAGGTATGCTCTCTCTGAATCTACTGTTCATTCACTGCTGCTACTAATTACTACCACAAGTACTGCCAAGGAATCATTTAGCATTACTCGGGTCGTAGCAGGATCATGTGATCAAATCACACAACTTGGGCTTATGATCCCCAGCCAACTTTGCACATTTACAGCTCATTGAATTAAAAATACCTTAAAACATCATAGTTGACACTGCAACATATTCTAACTTAGATGGCCTATAAAAATGTCCATTTTCTCTCTAAATACCTCTAAGATAAACACTTAAGCAAAGGTTTCTGCCTTAGGCCAAACAGTTAACTTTTTAGCAATTACAGAGGCATCAAAAACTTCAGTCAGTCTCTGTCAGATAATAGATTCACTAAGTGGCAGTTTTGAAAAACTTTGTTAGCCTGGCAGGATAGATAGGTCAGGAGATACGGGGGATAAAGACACTTACCCCCAAGCCTGGGTTTCATCCCTGAGACCCACATGATGGAAGAGAAAACAGACTCCCCAAAGTTTCCTCTGGCTTCCACATGTGTGCCAGAGTGCATACACACACAAATATATTTACACACACCCAGGACTAAGTCTTTTTAACTTAATAAATTATTTCTTAAACATATAAAGGTGGTTTTTGTCTGCATGTGTATCTATGCATCACTTGTGTGCCTGGTGCCCTCAGAGGCCAGAAGAGGGCTGATTCCCTGTAACTGGATTTATAGGCACTTTGTGAGCTGCCATCTGGGTGCTGGGAATTGAACCTGAGTCCTCTGGAAACTCAGGCAGTGCTTTTTAACCATTGAGTACTCTTAACCATCTCTCCAGCCCCTTGGGGTAAGATTCCCCCATACACAAAGGAAAGAAGGGGAAAAAAATCTACTGCAGCTATTGCATGAAAACTACTGTGCAACATCTGTAGCCCAAGAAATACTGACTAGATTTCTGCATGACAAAAACTGCAACACTGCTTTCACTTCAAGTATGGGTGTGTGCGTGTGCGTGTGCGTGTGCGTGTGTGTGTGTGTGTGTGTGTGTGTGTGTGTGTATCTTTGTTTTTGTTAACTAAGGTCATCTGGGAAGAAGGAACCTTAATTGAGAAAATGCCCTTTTAAGATGGTCCTGCAGGCAAGTGTGTGAGCAGTGCCACTGCTGGAATGGTGGTCTTGGTTTTATTAAAAAGCAAAAAAGCAAGCTGAGTAAGCCAGTAAGCAGCACGCCTCTGTGGTTCTGCTCAAGTTTCTGCACTGACTTCTCTCAGTGACAGTTACAAGATGAAATAAACTCTTCCTTTTGAAGTCAGGTATTTATCACAGCAACAGGAAACAAACTAAGTCAAACATTTTTCAAATCAAGTTGAACTTTTCCAATAGTATTAATAATAATTTAGATCAAGAGAGATATGGTAGTTTGAATGAGGTGGAATTCCTCCTTTTTTGGCCTGCATGTTTCTTGCATTCCTTGGTATATTTTCTATTCTCGTTAGATAGCTAAACAACCATTAGCAAACTTAAGAGGTCGTGGGAGATGGGCCCTCTCCCTCATGATTAGCTTTGCCTCTCTTTAAAAATCAAAATACCAGCTGGGCAGTGGTGGTTCATGCCTTTAATCCCAGCACTCAGGAGGCTGAGACAGGAGGATTTCTGTGAGTTCAAGTCCAGTCTGGTCTACAGAACCAGTTCCAGTCTAAAGCTACAGAGAAACTCTGTCCTGAAAAACCAAACCAATAATAAATACATAAATAAAATACCATGTGAAGTTATCAGGGCTTAGATGAAACTCATTAAGGGAAAACTACTTCCCCTGGGTCAAAATAGAATTTTTGCGATCTATCAAGATGTGACCCCCCCTCCTTTTTTTTAATGGTGTGAGACAGGGTTTCTCTGTGTAACAGTTCTGGCAGTCTGTCTGGGAACTAAATTTGTAGATCAGGCTGGCCTCAAACTCAGAAAGATCCACCTACCTCTGCCTGAGTGCTGGGATTAAAGGTCTGCACTACCACTACCCAGCTAAAACATAGCATTCTAAAGTCCTAATTACACTGCTGTCCCTTCCCTTCAGAGGTAATCTAACAGGTCTGCCAAGAGACCACTCCTCAAGAAAGCTGATTCACTTAAGAGTCCCTCTTATTTAAACAGTGTATCTGTACCCTGGGAAGCCCCTGGCCAGTGCACTTGGGGATCTTCACTGCTAAACCTGTCTGCTTTTCCGAGTTCTAGCTTTAAAAGTGTAGTTTTTCCTTTTCTTCCTTTTCATCCCTCCTTTAGCTACTTGCCAAGTAGTCTTGCCCTCACACTTAGGACACTGTCGTTCCTTTATTGAAGACCCTCCACCCAATGCCAGGCAGCTGCTTGCCATCATCCACTGCCAAACTTGCTCACATTTTTGGTACCTTAACTGAAAAGGCATGGCTGGCTTTCTCTTTTGCTCTTCCCTACCTCCCCGCTCCTGGAAGCTCCAGAGATTTCTGTTATCGTTTTCTTTTTTGAGACAGCTGTCAGTCCTGGAATTCCAGGAAGAAATAGAAGAGGCTGGCCTCAGACTCAGAGACAAACCTTCTATCTTGCCCACCCTGAGTTGTCCGCCTGACCTATGGTTTCTCTCTCAAGTAAACGCTTTCCTCTGAGTTTGTTTTTAAATTCTTTTCTCTATGAGACCAAAAACCAACAAAAGGAAATCTTAATTATCAGGTAACATTCTTAAGTAGAAAAAACTCCAGCAGTTTTGCTAAAACTACAACCAAGGACAAATTAGAGCAGAGGAGTGTTCTTTAAAAGGCTTTGACTTTAGAGACTATTTCATCTGTGGGAAAAACTTAAGGGGAAAATCTTTTTCTTCCTCGAGTGGTTGCGGGGACTTCAGTGTGCACCACATGCCTGGTAAACAGGAATCTCCGTGTGTTTCTATTCTGTCACTATCTCTACAACATGCCTTGCTCTGGACTATGCATGGCACCTCATTTCTTCTAGCAAATTTACTAGCTGCTTGTTGATTTAGAAATGCCTCCACCCTACAGAATTTATGAGATCTTGGCCAGTCTCAGAGTAGAAATTCTTTCCTCCTCCCCCTTCCCCAGACCTCTTGTCCCCAATGGCATGTCACAAGGACTGTTTCATGTTGTACTCTCTCTGACCTTCATGAGAATAGAGTAAAAGGAGCTCAATAGCCTCATGTCTATCCCATCCTGCCAACAAATCACTCCATTTTTCTTAAAGATATTTAAAAATTAAATAAATTCTAACCCACAAGTAAAATTTCAGTTAAGTGAAAGCATATGACTTGTGAAAAAGTTTGTAAGTAGTGGAGTACCTCTGAGGTACTGTGTGCTGGATGCTCTCTAACTGGCTAGAGACAAGGAGAGCTCTAGCCACCAAAAAGCTACCTGTTACCCAGTTCCCTTCACCCAGCAGCGTCTACTTTCCCCCAATCCCAAGGTTCTTTACTGTGCTTTCCTCTCAGTCTGGGGATTTAACCCTAGTGTTTGAAATAATACGGATTCTTTCCAGGCTCAGTGGCCATGCACTGGGATCCATCTCAAGTGCCAGGCACCTGCCAGTGTGGGAAGCAGCCCCATTTTCACTCTTAAAGCACAGTTAAAAACCCCCAGCTAGACATGGTGGCTCGTACCCAGAATTCCAGCACTCAGGAGGCTGAAGCAGACAGACTACTACTGAGTTCAAGGCCAGTCTGGATTATATAGTGAGCTCTAGGTCAGTTTGGGTATGGTGTGTGATGCTGTCTCAAAAAATAAAAACTCGGGGCTGGAGAGAATGGCTCAGCAGTTGGTAGCAGTGACTGCTCCTCCAGAGAACCCTGGTTTGATTCCCAGCACCCACATGGCAACTCACAGCTGACTATAATTCCAGTTCTAGGAGATCTGACATCCTCATACAGACATACATGCAGTCAAAACACCAAAGCATGTAAAAGCCATCAAAACCAAACCCAACCCAAAACAAAACAACTCATTTTCTACTCCCAAAAAGGGGAAAGGTGGAAAGCAAAGCTGACAAAAAAATTACTTACTGGACGAATCAAAAATGGACTCTGGACATTCAAGGGGAAACCTCCACAGGGGCAGAAGCAGAGGGCGAGTGCCCTAAGGGGCACTGTGGGTGAAGTCTACACAAGTCAGCAGCACACTCTACTGCTGGAGTAGGGAAGGACACCAGACTAAGTTCTCTGGGGAAGCAGGGTTGTGATGCACCAGCCAATCCCACCCCAATCTTCACAGAAATCCCACTGCTGCAGGCATAAACAGAAACAGCTACCTCAACTGTGACTTTCCTGCCTTAACTAACAGGTGTCAGTGTTCTGGTATTTGCTTATCCTGCACTCACCCTTGGGAAGAAGAGACCAGACCATAAGGCTGCTTCTGAGTAAAGAGCCTCTCTGAAGCTACTCTGAGAGTACAAGTCATTCATTGGCTTTTCAGTGTTAGCCTGAGGCTAGTGTTCATACCATGGTCCATCTTTTGGTTCTCCTTTCTATGCAATGCAGCAGACATCCTCAAAGGAACGGGGATTTTTTTTTTTTTTTTTTTTTTTTTGGTTCTTCCAGACAGGGTTTCTCTGTGTAACAGGCCTGGCTGTCCTTGCTTTGTAGACCAGGCTGACCTCAAACTCACAGAGATCCACCTGCACCTGCACCTGCCTCTGCCTCCCCAAGTGCTGGGATTAAAGGCGTACCACCAGCTGGTAGGAACAAGAATACTCTAAGGGGATACTTGTGCTCCTCCCTTTGGCTATCAGATTATTTGGTGACACATAGTCCCATGGATTGGAATCCCCCAGGAATCTTATGCTGTGGGAAAGAATAGGCTAAGGCGTCGTGCCAGCCAGAGAGGAACTTGTCTCTCAGAGGTCAGACTCCTTTGTAGGAAAAACTGGCACCCAGACAGTGCTGGGCCAGTTCTGAGAAGGCCCGTGCCTTTCTTTATCATGCCTTGTGTCCTCCAGTTAAATCTAATGCTCAGATCATGATCTGACAGCCTGGGGAGGGAAAGGTGCCACTGAACTTCTCTATCTGTTCCTACTCCCAATATGCCCACCTTTCTCTGCTCTTCACTGTGACTTGTCTCTTTAAGTGGCCTACTGAAGATGGTGGCTGAGCTCAGCTATTAGCACTGCCAGGGCCCAGGTTTAACCCTAACAGCTCTAGTGACATCTTTCATACTGATAGAGACAGTGGCATCCCTCAACAATCTAGAACTAAGGAACTACAGTTAAGAAAAGGCTGCTTTCAGGCTGGAAAGGTTAAGAGCACCGGCTGCTCTTCCAGAGGTCCTGAGTTCAATTCCCAGCAACCACATGGTGGCTCACAGCCATCCCTTATGAGATCTGGTGCCCTCTTCTGGTGTGCAGATATAAATGGAAGCAGAATGTTGTATCCATCATAAATAAATAAATAAATAAAAATCTTAAAAAAAAAAAAAAAAAGGAAGGGAAGAAGGAAAGAAAATAAAAGGCTGCTTTCAGGGCTGGCAAGATGGCTGGCTCAATGAGTAAAGACATTTGCTGTTAATCCTGAGACCCTGAGTTCCACTGCCAAACTCACATGGAGGAAGAACAGAACTGACTACCCAAGTTGTTCTGATCTCCACTCGCTCGCACGCACGCATGCACAGAAGCTGCTTCCTGTTGTCTGGGAGGGTATGGAAGGTAGATATGGGGACCAGAGTGGCAGTATGGACTCTCCGGTCCTGAATTTAACAGGCAGCTAACTGTCTCAGATCCAACTGTCCAAGCAGGAACTTTCAGTCAGAAAATACAGAAAGTAATACAGATTCAGAAAAGATGGTCAACACTGCCTATCCAACAACCTAGCTTCCTCACACACCACACACCAATAAAACAGGCCTTAAAACAAAACTGGAAAGTCATATCCACCACACAGCACTATTCTCAAAAGCCCATCCTTGCCCACCTATGCCCATCATGGTATAAAATAAGAACTATGGTTTCTGTCTGGTTGGGATAAGAAAGCAACTGTAGAAAGCCAGTAGAAAAAATGGCCCCTGGAAAAACCACTCTAAACCCTGTTCCTAATGATGAAACTCAGCTTCAAAGAATACCTGGACCGTCGTCTATGTAACTTCCACATCATTCAATACTGGAGAATGAGGAGTAAACATTAAAGAAGAGACAAATGGATTGTCAACCGGACTTTGTATCAAGTGACAAGGCACCTAGGCAGCAGCCAATCACTGTTCTCTAGTCCTAGAGGAAGAAACCAAAGGCAGGCGTCCAGTACTTTTCTCTTTAAAAACTAGCTTCAATGACTAAGCTAACCTCTTATTGGCTGGAATGTACAATAAGGTTAGGCTTCAGGCCAATCAGAATTCCTGTTGTTGGCAAGTGACTAGGCACTAGAGTAACTGCCACTCACTTGGCCCAATAGTTCCCTAAAATTGCTGTTTACTCAACAGTGCTCAATAGGAGTCTGAACTACATTAAGGAAAAGAGACTTCCTATATCCTATTTCTGTTCCATTACTGACTATTTAACAAATTTCTATGTATTATTATCAGGGTTCAACTAACTGGCTATATTCAGGATGCTTTATTCCTAAATTTATCCCCTACCTTAGCCATAACCTGTTTCTCCCATCTCCCATATCTTTACCTCTGAGCCACACTTAAAGCTTACCAAACTGAAGTGTCTCATTAATTTGACTTTAAAAGTTGAAGATAATTCCCACTCAGCTTTCAGACTACTGAAATGTCTAGCTGCTTGCCCTACAACTCCATGAGAAAGAAGGTGGACAAATTCCTAATGTTAATCAGGTTGAGGGTGGGGGTTCCCATCAACTCTGGTTAAGTAAAGCTATCAGGTTGAAAAAAGCCTTAAAAAGCATAGTAGACAAATAACTACTGCGAAGCCTGGAATATGGACTCAGCAATGTGGACATAGAAATAAAAGACTAATTCCTAATTCCCAGAGGAATTAAGATCCCTAGATAACAACAGTCTAATAGGAATGGCTCTTCCAATGCCAGCACTCGGGAGGCAGAGGCAGGCAGAACTCTTGAGTTGGAAGCTAGCCTTGTCTACATAGCTAGTTTAAAGCCAGCCAAGGCTACAATAACAAGGCCTTGTTGAAGGAAGAAGAGAGGGAGGGGGGAAAGGGAAAGGGAGGGGAGGGAGGAAGACAGGTAGGCTTTTATGAAAAGATGGCTCAGCAGGTATAGCAGCTTCCCCCCAACCCTGACAATCTGAGTTTGATCGCTGGAACCCATATGGTAGAAGGAGAGAACCGACTCCCACAGATTGTCTTCTGATACTCACACTCGTGAGCATCCAAGCATGTGCACACACACATGCAATCGCAGATGCATTTCCACACACAAAGTAAATGAAAAAAAAAAAAAGAATGGTTCTTGTGTACATTAGAAATGATACTGAATATATTAGTTCAGGGGGCGGCAAGATGGTTCAGCGATTAAGAGCACAGACTCCTATTCCAAAGGACCCATGTTCAATTCCCAGCACTCAAATGGTGGCTTACAAACATCTGTAACTCTAATTCCAGGAGATCCAAAGCCCTCTTCTGACCTCTTCAGGCACTACACACACCTGGTACACAGACATATATACAGGCAAAACACTTATGCACATAATATACAATAAAAACATATATGAATATCAGATCATTAGGGCTGGTGAGAGGGCTCAGTGGTTTAGAGCACTTACTGGTAAGTACTTATAAAGCACTTTCTTTATAAGGGGCAGACAAAAACAATTTTGGGACTAGTAAAATGGCTCAGGAGGTGTAAAGATGCTTGCCACCAGGCCTGACAACCTGAGTTCAATCCCTGGAACCCAAATGGTAGACAATCAATTCCCATAAGCTGTCCTTTAAAAAGCCTCCAAAGTTCACACACACACACACACACACACACACACACACACACACACACACACACACACTCACTCACTCAACAGAAGCAATTCTCCACACAGAATTCTATTTTGGAGTGTGCTAACATTCAGCTTAAACTACCTGGAATGATGTAGACGTGGATTCCATATTCAACACTGAACTAAGAGACACAGTGAAATAATGGACAAATGGACTCTCAGTGGGACTTAAGTGTGTGTGAGCCTGGTGTGTTCATGTGTGAATGCACATATATGCACATGTGGGTGGAGGCCTCTCTTTCCTGGATTGTTCCACACCTCTTCACTAAATCTTTGACTTTAATTTCTTAGCTGCTGTGAGTAAAGACTTGTGACAAGCTAACAGGTGCACGCACCTAAGGTCTCTTTCTCTCTTGACACACTAAAGCTAAAGAAATAAGATACTGGCACATAAAATGTTGCAATCATGAGGTCCTGAAGCTCCTCTCATCTGACCCCTATGTGATGGTGACAATTTAGCAGTAACAAGATCCATTTAGAGCCAAGAAGCAAGTAAGGAAGGATTCCTGCTGGGCCTCACAAAAACACCCCAAGGGACTCCTAGACTGATATGTCCCTAAATGAACTGGTAGTAGAAGGAAGTAACCAGAGACAGGAACTCAACCAGAGGGTTCTAACAATGCCAGGCAGTAAAGGGCACTTCAAAGGGATGCCTTTCCCCATCACCAGCTATGGCTACACAGGATTCTAGGAAACAAGAAAAATATAAAACCACCTTCCAAAACTTCCACATCTCTACTCCATCTTCAACAATGGAAAAACTACAACACTTTTTCATACTAAAAGAGCCTGATGCTTACTCTGCTTTTGTCCCCCCCCTCCCCCCCCCCCCCCCCCCGCCTCAGATAGAGTCTCACTATGTAGCTCTGGCTGTCCTGGAACTCGCTCTGTAGACCAGGCTGGCCTTGAACCCACAGAGATCCGACCACCTCTACCTCCTGAGTGCTGGGATTAAAGATGTACACCACTATGCTCACCTAACGCTTATTCTTCTGATGATGCCTTACACAGTGGAGGTCAAAGTGATTTAAGTCATTTCCTTTTTGGTTTATATACACAACTGGTATATAAGGAACATATAAAACTGAATAATCAGTTTCAGCAGGCTTAAAATTTGAACTCCATAAATATATATAACATGTCTGTTTAAGGAAACATCTTTCGGGCTGGAGAGATGGTCAAGAGGTAAAGAGCACTGTCTGCTCTTCCAAAGGTACTGGGTTCAAATTCCCAGCAACCACACGTGGCTCACAACCATCTGTAATGGAATCTGGTGCCCTCTTCTGGCCTGCAGGCATACATGCAGGCAGAACACTATACACAATAAAATAAATCTTTAAAGAAAAACACATTTTTCACTTTTATTTTACAATTAAGTTGACTTGGTGGTATGTTGTGGAATATTACTTTAGTTATGTAAGATGTGTTGCTGTTTTACCTTGCCTGCCTAAGGTACCTAACTGGTCTAATAAAAAGCTGAATGGCCAATAGTCGTGCAGAAGAGGGATAGACAGGGCTGGCAGGCAGAGAATGAGTAGGTTGGAGAGAGAACGAGGGAGAAAGAGAGGAAGATGCCTAGGGCCAGCCAGCCAGCCAGCCACCAGTTAACCAAACATGGAATAGCAGGACACACAGAAGAAAGGTTAAAAGCCCTGAGGCAAAGTGTAGATGAAGAGAAACAGGTCAAATTAAGTTACAAGAGCTAGTGGGACAAGCATAAGATAAGCCGAGCATTCATAATTAATAATAAGTCTCCATGTCATGATTTGGGAGCTGGTTAGTAGCCTAAAAGAAAGCCTGCTACAGTGGTAGATAACTGTTTTACAATCAATGACAAACTAAATTCCACAAAAAAGGCAGTTAACCAAACACCATGGTTCACATGATGTTGTACCACCCACCCACCCACCCAACACACATCCACAAAAGAATCTTAACATGTAGCCCTGGCTAGCCTGTAGTTGTGTAGACCAGGCTTCCTTTGATCTTACAAACAGCCCGCTCGCCTCTGCCTCCCAAGTGCTGGATTAAAGTGAGCACCACCAGTCTGGCTTGTTTTGTTTTGAGACAGACTCTTACTTTAAAATCCAGAATGACAAGTTCTAGTTCTTTCTGCCTCAGTCCCCTAAGTGCAGGGATTACAGATGTGTGCCACCCCAGTCAGCCTTCAAATTTCTTGATAGGTCTCTCCGTATTCATTTACTACCATTTCATGACAAAACACTTTCTAAAGCTGTTTTGTTTCACTTTAAGGAGAGAATTTGCTTTAGAGAAGTGCAATCTAGCCAGGCATGATGGTGCACACCTTCGATCCCAGCACTTGGGTGGCAGGGGCAGATAGATCGATCTCTGTGAGTTCAAGGCTGGCTGGTCCGCACAGACCCCTGTCTAAAGTCCGAATGAGGGACACTCCCTATAGATTTACACCAAGTACAATATATTCCTTGAATGACATATGGCCAAAGTCCCTATTTACAACAGTGAGAAGCACCAAATTCTTCCTAAATCCAGGTAAAATAAGCTTAAGCTGCTTGTGTTAGCAAAGGGCTTCCCTTCTCATTTTGCAATTCCTTAAGAAAGGTATGAGCCGATGGTGCTTAACTCCAAACCACTGGAATGATGTGGAAACTCAAAACGAAGGAGACTAGACGGATATCTCAGGGATCAACTGCGCTTTGTCAAGCCTCTCAGCTTCCAACCCACACACTTGATAACTGCAATATTCCCTGCAGCTCCCCGAGTACCCTTTTGTATTTCTAACTTCGACAGCAAACACCTCAGAATCCTGGTTGGTAGATCTCCTGATCAGATTCTCTCATCATCTCAAATTATTCAGACTGAAAACATACCCCCACAGGCTTAGTACGAACATACGAAGCACATGGTTAGAAGACAGAGGGCACTGAAGTCCATTCTGAACAACAGATGGAATGAATCTGCAACTGATAAGGCAATCAGTTCACCTTTGGTATCAGAGCAAGTACGCCTGCTCTTAACTGTGTTCCAACCTCGCTTCAAAAACCTGTCCTTAGCTGGTGCCAGAATTCACAGTGTTCTTGAAAACCACTCACTCAGCAGCTCCCTAGGCTAGTCCAGACTGGCAATCATCTCGCGCTACTGCAGCTGCCCAGCAGTGCCAACTGCATCTAAACAGCTGTCCTCCCTGAGCTTAGGATCGCCTTGGGACGAGAGGTGAAGCAGCGTCTGACCCGTACAGTCTGAGACGAGGCCCTCATTCGTCCTTCTGCCTATCCGATTTTAATTTCTACGTCAATGGGGGGGGAGGGGGCGACCAGGTCAATACCTGGAGGCACACAATCTCCTCGGCCCCACACTAATGACCACTGGGTGTAATTACTGAGGGAAAGGAGGACAGACAACAATACGCACAAGTTCACCAGCGGAGCAGGCGGAGGCTGGGGCTATGTTAAGGAAGTCGTCATCGATGCCGCGACGCCTCCCCCACCCTGCAGCCGACCTCGGAGGTTCCACCCCGGCCTCCACAATGAGGACGACCTTCTTCCCGACGGCAGAACTAGGCCGTGCCTCAGCACCCCGCGAGGCGGAAGCAGCACAGGGGGAAAGGCGACCCCTGAGAACGTCCCTTCAGGGGGGGCCTATGTCGACTCCGGCTCAGATCGGGGAGGGGAGGGGGGGAGGCAATCTGCAGAAGGCTGGGTATCGTCTCCACATTCGGCGGCTGCCGCGTCGGCCTCCCCGGATTCACAAACCCCAAGCCCGCCTCCCCCGTTATCCTACCACCCGGTTACCTCTTTGCTTCTTCGTCCTCTAGCAGTTCAGGCTCGGTCCCCGCCATTACCACATCGCACTCCGCGGTAGCCGCCATCTTACCGCCGGGACCAGAGAGCCGGGTGGGAGGCAGGCGGTGAAGAGCACTTCCGGCCGGAGCATCGAGCCGCTCAGCAGCGCCGCGCCCAGAGGGACTACCTCGAGCCCGTCTACCAACGAGAGGCTCCGCTTGGGGCCAGAGCGGCCTCCCATCCCGGGAGGTCCACGGTGGTCTCCGCCCTGGGGCGGGGGCCCAGGGACGGCTCCTGTGCGTAGGGGGCGCCACTTTACTCGCGGATAGGAGGCCGGTACAGAAGGGTGTTGCCTCTCTAGGCCTCGGCTTGCCTCAGTATCCCGACAGCCTGGTTGCCATAACAACTTGCAAACCTAGAGAGTCTCCTCCGGTGAAGCCGCCGAGCCCCGGGTGGGTAGGTGGGTGGGTGGAGGTGGGTCACCCGAGACGGCTGCGGTGAGGAAGGCCTGTACGGCTACCTGCCGACCCTGGAGTGTGTCCACCGCGTCCTCCCCGCAAAGGCATAAAGAGCCGCTTTGAGCCCAGTGCCCCAGCTTTCATCGGCGGCTGGAAGCCCTGCCCAGCCAAGCGAGGGGAACGCAGGGCGTCTTCACCCTGCGCCTTTCATCCTCCACGGGTCTCCAAGCGCCTGCTGGTTCATCATCCCAATGACGCGGACCCTTTTATGAGGCCGCTTTCATGTCAACCGCTTGGGAGTGCCATCTCAGCGTTAAGTCTAGAGAGGATGACATGGCGCCCCAGCCCCTGCCTTGGAGTTTATAAGGCAGCTCATGGGGTGAGGTCCCCTTTCCTTAGTGTCCCCTGTACTCCTGCGTCTCATAAACTCTACCCAGCACACTTTGTCTGGCCAAATGCGGCCTGGATTGGGAAGACAGGCTAATCATTTTTTTTGTAGAACCACTACTACACCCAACAGTATGTGTGGAGTTGAATTAAATTGGGGGGGGGGGCTCTGAGGTTAAATGAGGCAGAGGAGATGACCTAGAGGTTGTGATTTTAAGACAAAAAGAATGAAAATAAGACAGTGGAATTTTAGGTGTCTATGCCCATTAAGGAAAACTGTATGAAGGCCCCTACCCTGTTTTGTAGATCCTTACTTATTCATTAGTGAGGGAATTGAAACCATAGGGTCCACTGGCTAGAAAATGAGAGCTGGAGCTCAGTGGACTGAGAGAGGTCATTCAGCCTTTACTTGCACTGTTGGTTGGGGGTGGGATGGCAAAAACCTCACCACCCACACTGCTTGCCAGTGGCTCACCTCACAGTACACAGTCTAATTCACAGACCAATTTTTTTAAAACTTTTTTCTAACTATCGTTTGTAGCTGAACTTATCTACTCTCCCAGCTTTAACTTCATCCCAACTTTCAATTCTTCCTGTTGCCTAGACATTTAAAAAAAAAAAGTGTGTGTGTGTGTGTGTGTGTGTGTGTGTGTGTGTGTGTGTGTGTGTGCATGTATCTTTGTGAGTGCATACCAGGTATGTGCAGGTGTCTGCAGAGGCCAGAAGAGGGTTTCAGATTCCCTGGAACTGGAGTTAACAGGTAGTTGTGAGCAGCTCGACACAGATGCTATGAACAGTGTCTTCTGGAACAGCAGCTAGTGCTCTTAGCCACCAACCCTTTTCCCCAGCCCCTTCCTAGACTTTTTCAGACTTCTACACTTCCATAACCAATTACCTATTATCTCTTAGGCATTTCAAAAATCCCCAGAGATTAACCTATTTGTTAATTTTTTTTGAGACAAGGTTTCATGTAGCCCAGTCTTTCCTCAAGCTTGCTATGTAACCTTGAACTTCTGATTGTCCTGCCTCCACCTCCAGGATTGCCTGCATCTGATTCCATGTTTTTATTCTTTCCTGAATTTCTTATTTTAATAATTTATTTAACTTTATTTTATGTGCATTGGTGTCAGGTATCAGATCCCCTGGAACTGGAGTTACAGTTATGAGCTGCCATGTGGGTTCTGGGAATTGAACCCAAGTCCTCTGGAAGAGCAGTCAGTGCTCTTAACCCCTGAGCCATCTCTCCAGCTCTTTCCTGAATTTCTTGTGCTGTATGCTCATCTGTTCAGCTGGCTACCACATGAACCATGCGGCATGGAACATGCAGTCTTCAGTGTTGTTCTTGACTTGCAGTCTGTCGCCAACACTTCTTGATTCACCTGCTACACATCCAAAAACCTCTTTCATCTCCTAACTTTCCCTCAGTCTCATCTCTGTCAAGCCTGGGCTCTCTGACAGAATGACCTTCTTTGTAGAAGCAGACAGATCATGTCATTCCCCTGGTATAAATCTACCAATGGCTTTCTATTGCTGGGAGTTTGGTCTCTGACCCACCGCACGTCTTTGTTATTTGGCTACTCTTTATAGTTAATATTGAATGAACCCCTAGGGACTTGTGGCTCTAGAAATGTCATGGTTCTTGCTGTTTTTCCTCTGCTTTAGACATCTCTGTCCTCCTCAGTCCTTCAAACGTGAACGTAGTCATACCCTTCTCCTCCCTTTGGTGTCTGTTGCCCCCAAGGTAAATGCTGTTCCCATAGCACCCCACCTCAGTAACAGAATTCATCATGTTTTGTAGTAGTTTTTGGTTTAGATGTCTAATTCTTCTAGACAGTGAACATATGGGCAATCACCCTGTCTAACTTCCTTTGCATATGGCCCTACACAAGGCATGGACAAGACAAAGTTGGGCTTTTTTGAGGTTGTTGTTTTGAAACAGGGTCTCTGTGTAGACTATGTTGTCTTTGAACTCAAAATCACCCCACTTCATCCTCCAAGTGCTGAGATACAAATATGAGACCCACTCCAGTTAAAAAATTTTCAGGTTTAGCCAGGAATAGTGGTGCACACCTTAAGTCCCAGCACTTGAGAGGTAGAGGCAGGAAGGATCTCTGTGAGTTCGAGGCCAGCCTGGTCTATAGCTTGAGTTCTCGGACAGACAGGGCTACATAAAGAAACCTTGTTTAAAAAAAAAAATCTAGGCACACCTTTAATCCCAGCACACGGGAGGCAGAGGCAGAAAGGATCTCTGTTAGTTCAAGACCAGCCTGGTCTATAGAGTGAGTTCCAGGACAGCCAGAACTGATTCACAGAGAAACCCTGCCTCGAAACAAAACAAAACAAAACAAAACAAAACAAAAGATGATAGAACTAACGAAGAACTATTGTGCTGTAGAGAGAGAACATTTCGGTATCAGAGCATCAGCTTGGTATCCACACACCGGCATGTCCCCGCCGGCCTCTGGGAGGCGCTGTGCGACCAGTGCTCGCCTTGCGCCGACGGAAGTTGTCTTGAAGGCCGGACGTTGGGGGGCGGGGCTCCAGGGCAAGTACTTCCACCCAGAGGAAGAGGGGCGTCCTTACAGTCCAACTGCCCCTCCCATGGTCCGGCCCACTCGGAGGGGCGCCTCAGCGGGAGTGCTGCGGGGACCCCGGAGGTATGGAGCCGGGAGGCGGGGCTCAGGTCGGCCTGGGTCCCCGGTCCACCTTGGTTGTCCTGTCCCTGCCTCTGACGGCCTCTGAGGGGTGCCCTTCAGGGGAAGTGGGCGGCGGCGGCGGCCTCTGGCGGCCTCTCGAGCCTCGCTCAGCCCGTGGGGTGGAGACCCGTGTCAAGAGATCTCCTGGAGAGGTTTTTGCTTGGGACCCCTTTGGGGCTGAATCTCTGCTTTCTGAGGGGGTGGGAGAGGAGATCACTGGAGCTCCCCAGGAGCCTGTGTTCGAGAGTTTCCTTTTAAGAGACCTCTCTCTGGAGTTTCTAAGTCTGAGCTTTCTCTCTGCCTGCCAGTCCCGGGCCGTCAAATCCCTTTCTGAAGCGCCTTTCCTGTGATTCTGTAACTCTTTGTTTGTTTGTTTGTCTGATTTTTTTGTTTGTTTTGTTTTGTTTTTCGAGACGGGGTTTCTCTGTAGCTTTGGAGCCTATCCTGGCACTCGCTTTGGAGACCAGGCTGGCCTCGAACTCACAGAGATCCTCCTGCCTCTGCCTCCCGAGTGCTGGGATTAAAGGTGTGTACCACCAACGACCGGCTGATTTTTTTTTTTTAATCTAGTGGATTTATTCTTACCCAATTAGTCATTCCGGAAAGCAAGTTATTCTGTTTGTACACTCTCCTCGAGAAGCTGATTGGAGTCGAATCTTAATTTTTCTTGGGGGTCATGGTTAAAGAGAGAAGTCACATGGTGTGCACATGCCTGTATCCCAGCACTTGAGAGGTAGAGGCAAGAGAATCAGCTCAAAGCCAGCCTCAACTTTTTCATCAGCTGGAAGCCAGCTTGGGTGACATGAGATCCTGTCTGCAAAACAAACAAACGACAGAAAAGAGCAAGAGTGCTCATGGGACTTCCTTCAGTAATTGGTGCCCTTGCATCCTGTGCACTGGGAAGAACCTGGGCACCTGCTTTTTTTACCACTCTCTGGGCCTCTCCCTTTGTGGTACCATTGATCCTACACCTGCTGTGTGCCAAATCCTGGCCACTCCTGGGGGAAGTGGCTTAATTCTGGTACAGTTCACTGCTCAGCCATGCACGTGAGCACGCCAGAGTGGCTGCTCTGGGTCTGGATTCTGTCTTCCCTTCATCACACTGCTTCTGTTCTTCAGGGTTGAAGGCTAAGCATGGGGAAGAGCTGCAAGGTGGTCGTGTGTGGCCAGGCATCTGTGGGCAAAACTTCAATCCTTGAGCAGCTCCTGTACGGGAACCACGTTGTGGGTGAGTTGCTGGGGCCGGTGGGCAGGCAGAAGATGTTGAATAATGCAATGGGAGTTGATCGAATTATGAACACAGAAACTAAGAGGGGCACCAGCTGCTTTTACCCTCAAAATTGGGGCTGAGGGCACAGCTGACTGTTAGAGTACTGATCTAACATGGAGCAGGGCTTGGGTTTGAACCCCAGCAATGGAAAAAGAAAAGTAAAACATTGTACTCCCAAGTTCCACACCATTGAACACATCTAAAAGGGAGAAACCCAAAGCCAAGATGGGGGAAAACCCCACATAGCGCTTCTGTGCGTTTGTGAGTGTGCATTTCTGTGCATGCATGCCCATGTGTGTGCCCGTGTTCACAGACCAGAGGTGGATGTACAGTGTCCGCTTCTGTCACCTCCACACTTGGTGGTTGTTATTACTGTTAGCACATTTGAGATAGCCTCACCATATATACCAGGCTGGCCTAGAACTCATAAAGATAAACTTGCCTCTGTCCCCGCCCCTCCAAGAGCTTCGATTCAAGGTGTGTGGCACCACACCCAGTTTTGTGTTGCACTCTTGCTTAGTGTGATAATGACGTGACATTCATCCCCCCCCAAGTCATCCCTGTCCAACTCTCTCAAGCCTGGCCTCTGAGCCCCCACATTGCTTATGCTCCACGTCAAGTTAGCAAGTTAGGATGTCCACCTCTCTCACATTTCCCAGCTCCCTTCACTCTTAATCAAGTCTCATTGTAACCCAGGTTCTGAGATGATTGAGACCCAGGAAGACATCTATGTGGGCTCTATTGAGACAGACCGAGGGGTGCGGGAGCAGGTGCGTTTCTATGATACTCGGGGTCTCCGGGATGGGGCCGAGCTGCCCAGGCACTGCTTCTCCTGCACTGATGGCTACGTCCTGGTCTACAGCACAGACAGTCGAGAATCGTTTCAGCGAGTTGAGCTGCTCAAGAAGGAAATCGACAAGTCCAAGGACAAGAAGGAGGTACGTGTACTGCACTTCTGCTGGGAGCTCAGTGGTAGGAGAGCGTGGGTCCTTGGCAGGCTGTGGGGTGCTGGTGTGATTCCAGTTGTGCTCATTTGCCAAGAGGTTTATTTAGGAGCCTGAAGACCATGATGGTCATTGGGGAGAGTCTTCAGCCCACACAAGAGATGGCTGTATGATAGGACAATTCAAAGAGACTTTTCTTTGGTAATAGGGTCCCTTCTACAAATGGGCCTTGAGAGCTTGTTTGGAGGTTCTAGCAGAGAAACGCAGCTACTTATATACACTTAACGGAAGCCCAGTCCTCAGAAGGGGACACCCGCCTAGCCAGCCAGATCAGCTGAATCAACCCTGGCGATCAATGTGGTGACAGGTGTCACAGCCAGATCACCCTCACATCTGGATCCCTTCTAATACATGAGGCTTCCCCTAATCTTTCTTTGCTGTGGTTTCATGCTCATGCCAGTCCTCCAAAATTCTGTAAGCTGTTAGTCTCTGGGAACTGCATCTCTCTCAGTTGTTGGCCAGAAACAGCTGACAGCTACTCCTGATCCTAAACCACTGCTGTGTGTGTGTGTGTGTGTGTGTGTGTGTGTGTGTGTGTGTGTGTGTGAGAAAGTGAGTGTGTGTGTGTGAGTGAGTGTGTGTGTGTAGCCTCTAATCTTTCTTTTCTTTCTTTCTTTTTTTTTTTTTAAACAGGATCTCTTTGTATAACATCTCTAGCTGTCCTGGAACTCACCCTGTAGACCAGGCTGGCCTCAAACTCACAGAGATCCACCTGCCTCTATCTCCCAAGTGCTGGGATTAAAGGCATGTGCCACCCCCACCCAGTCAGCCTCTACTCTTATCTCTCTTCTCCAGGTCACCATCGTGGTCCTTGGCAACAAGTGTGACCTTCAGGAGCAACGTCGTGTAGACCCTGATGTGGCTCAGCACTGGGCCAAGTCAGAGAAGGTGAAACTGTGGGAAGTGTCGGTGGCTGACCGCCGCTCCCTCCTGGAGCCTTTCATTTATCTGGCCAGCAAGATGACCCAGCCCCAGAGCAAATCCGCCTTCCCCCTCAGTCGCAAGAACAAGGGCAGTGGTTCCTTGGATGGCTGAAGAGCTGCCCTTCTTTCTTCGCTATCCCAACCCCATTCCAGGATGGGTCGAGGGCACAGGGGTGCAAAAGCAAGCTGTTCTTCCAGTCAGTAAGGGAACAGCCTTCTAGGCCAGGAAGCTGGGTTGGCCCAGGCCAGTGCCACTTTTGTCCCCTCTTAACTCCAAGAAGTGCAAGTGAACTTGATTGCTGGCCCGCCCCTTGACCCTTCCATGGTAGTCCCCACCCCACCCCCAGCTTACATCACATTTTCTCCACTGTTACCTGGACACTTATGTCTACATAGTGTCTCTTCCATCTGCCTGGGGCAGGAAACAGGGCTGGCATGCCAAAGTGCCCAGTCCAGGGTCCGGCTCCTATCAGGGATTCCAACTCTCTCAATTTCCTGCCAATAACACAGCACCAGCCTGGGCTTGAGAAAGTGACCAGGTATTATGAGCGCACAGTTATATGTGCTGGTTTAGGGTTGGCTCCTCGTCCCTTACCCTGACCTTTCCCCTGGCTTGTCGAAGGCTGGGAAAAGCCAGGCTCCTGGGAGTGGCATTTTCTGTCTGATCTCCACCCATCTCCCAGCTGTTTGACTTTCTCTTCCTGCTCTGGGAGCAGAGGTCATTGGTTGAGGTAGAGTGGTCTGTCAGTTACCCTGTGATCTAGCAAGGCCAGTCTTCTCTGGGCGTCAGTTTTCTCATCTGTGAGGTGACAGGAGCTTGGATGATTACTTAGAGCCTTGGCAGCTCTGTGATTTTTTTAAAGCCAGTGGCTTGGGCCTCCTGTGTCTGCCCCTGCTTCACCCTCTTCAAGGTGCTACACCTACCAGCCCTGGAGGCTGGACAAGCCTCTCCTTTAACCACCAGGGGGCAGGAGTGCACTCTGTGCTCAGTGGCACAGGTGGCACAGCCTGTGGACTTGCCCATAGTGGGTGTCCAGCCCTCCTCGTTGTTTTTGGCTAGTAGCTGGACTTATATTTATATTCTCTCTCTGTATTTATATGCCTGACACCTTGGTGAAGGTGGGATAAGCCGCTCCTCTAGCCCCTCCTCCTTACCTCAGATGCCTGAACAGAACCAGGCAAAGCACTAGCAGCTTCCTAGGAGCTGACAGGCCTTGCAGCTGGGGCTTGTGCTATCAAGTGAGCGTATAACCCACAACTTCTGGTGCCCGCCTTGAGCTTCTGATGTGCACACCTTACCTGAGTTAGACACTACAGCCAGGCCACCTCCGATACCACCCCTTCTCCCCAGAACAGGCGAGAAGGGGCTGGTGCCCAGGGCTGGGCAAGGAGAGTCAGGACATCTACAGGCTCAGGCTCGAAGTTCATTTATTAATGTGTTGGACACAATAAAACCACAACTGCTGTTATCAAAAAGTTTCCCTCCCCCGCCCCTTTTCTTATCCCATTGGAAATATCTTTCAAAAAAAAAAAAAAAGATACAAGTAGATACTGGCAAAATCCCATATTGAGTGGGGGAGTGACACTGGCTTTGGCAACATGAAAGTAGATTTAATGGCATATAGGGCTGTGTAACAGCCCTGGGCTCCACAGTTGGAGAGACTGTACCCTAGTCTAGAGTGGAGAGTCCTTAGGCTGAGGGAGACCCAGAGTCCCCCGTACCCCCTTAGAGGTGGGGTTCAAGCAGAAACCACTAAAAGGTTAAGAAGGACAGCTTTGATAATAAGACAGGTCACTTCCGTTAAAGCCAGGCCAGGGCCAGGCAGGGTGGTGCATGCCTTTAATCCCATCACTCAAGAAGCAGAGGCATGTAAATCTCTTGAGTTTGCCAGCCTGGTCTACATAATTCCAGAACCAGCCAGGGCTATACAATCAGGTCCAGCCTGAATACCACTAGCACCTTCTAGCTTCACCCCTACAAAGAAGATGGGACTTCCCCCAAAATCAACCTCACTTTCACAGTACTTCTTTGAATGACTTTGGGGGCTTCTTATTTCCATGGTTCTTTGCCATACCCCCTGGTTAACTTCTGTTTTTGTTTTGAGACAGTGTCTAGCTATATGGCCCAAACTGAACTCATGACCTAATGCCAGGATTATAGGCATGCACCACCACACCTGGCTACCCCATGGTAAACCTGGCTGATGGGTTCCAGCCCACATCAGTGTGAGATCCCTAGCTCCAGTAGTTGTTCAGAGGGCCCTAGAACACAGCAGGGGAGGCTGACTTGTAGGAGCTAAGAAGTGGAGTCAGCACTGTCTAAGTCTGATTGGGGTGGGGGTATGAGAGCACCATGTGGCTGGGGCTGTGATTTTGCCTAGAGCTTTGGGATTCATGGAGCCATAGATGCCCGGCAGCTCAGGATTGGCCCAGCAAAGGAGGGTAGTTATGGTCCTCAGACGCAGGGGACTGGAAAAACCCCAGTCTGAGTGAAGAGCAGTTCCCCCTGGTTGTGTGGGAACCTGGAAACTGCAAAAGGTAGTCTCCGGGATGTGGAGACAAGTGCTTGCCAGGAAAAGACAGGATGTGGCTAGCCTGGGACCACTAATAGGGAGCAAAAAGGATGGGTCCCGCAGTAGGACGGACAGCTCCTGCTGGAGTACGGAACAGAGCTGGGCCCAGGACAGGAGCTGGGAAGAGGGTAGCAGCTGCTGTTGCAGCAGGCCGGAGGGCCAGGGGCCCAGGCAGGGCACAGATGGCAGCAGCTGTGGTGGGCAGAGGGCTGGGCAGGAAGCGGGCTGCCAGTGTCTTGGTGAGTTGCTTCTGCAAGGCCAATTTAGACTACAAAACAGAGAGAGAGAGATGGGCGGGGTCTCCGATACAAGAAGCCCACCCCCTCCCTGAGCCACATCCAGGAGCTTTTTTGCCTTAGGGACGTGACTCTTAGAGTTCCAAGTCTAACCACCTCCTTCCCACCCCCAAACAGCCATTCCAGAGGGCTTGTTGTGCCACCTGTCTTCCTGTCCAGCGGATGGGCACACTTAGGACAGGCAGAGCCAGGACACTGGGAGGGGTAGGTAGAGATGGTCCCTAGAATAAGCTCACCCACCCCTGGCTTTTGCTCCTCAGATTATGGCCGTAGCCCACCCCACCCACCGGAAATTCCTCTGGGTATAGCCCAACCCCAACCCTAACCCTGTTCCTGCCCAGGCAGCTGCAGGACCAGCACCTTCCTGCCACACCCCAAGTCTTTTCGCTGGCCATTCCTCCTACTCTCTCCCTAGTAGACTGTTGCCTAGAGACAGGTACCTT